>NC_092334.1:590393125-590728750 GCF_046630445.1 Rutidosis leptorrhynchoides | reverse complement strand
TTCCTAGAAACTGTTGAAATCGTTAATTGAACCTAAAATATCGATTTGAACTCTAATTTCTCCAAGAATATAACGTTTGACTTTTTGAAGATCGACTTTGACTCCCAAAATTAAAACTCGATAGAATGATTTAAGCTTTGAAACTTTGCAGATAGTTTCAATGATGGATTTCAAACATAACTTCAATTAAGGATTTTAAAATTCATTACAAAATCGAGCTAAAGTGATTTGACTCCAAGAACAGGGCGGGAAGCTGAGTTCATACCCAATTTTTGTTAAATTCGACACTTAAAGCTTGTAAAATTTGATAATTGATAGTGTGGATGTAATGTTGATTGGATGAAGTCATATTTTAGTGACACTCCTTGTTTTATCACAAGATTTATGGACAGAAGAAAATTCGTTCGTACATAAATTAAATAAAAAAATAATAAGTCGATTAAGGCTTCTAACTGATTTTGTTTAAGAATGAAAAAGTGGTCGCTTATTTGGATGTTAGCAGACAAAAATGAATATTGAAGAAAGAAAATAGGATTAGCTCGTGATGAAAATTTGATTCAGATTGTATATTCTATATTTAATTAATTAACATTAATAATTAATAATAATAATAATAATACATTAATATATTAATAATAATAATAATAATAATAATAATAGAATTAATAATAATAATGTTAATAATACTAATCACAAAATAATACTACTAATACTAAAATGATAAAGTAATAATAATAATTTTTAAATAAAAATAATATTTAGTAATTATGTTATTAATGATAATAATAACTATAAAATTGATATTAATAATATTATTAATGATAATAATAATACTAATTATAATAATAATAATAATAATAATAATAATAATAATAATAATAATAATAATAATAATAATAATATGAGTAATAATAATACTATAATAATTTATATATATCATAATTATATCTATATATTATATATTTAAAAATAATAATATTAATAACACTAGTATTGGTATTAGTATTGAAAGTAATAATAATATTATTATAACAACTTATATTTATAATTAAATTTTATATATTGATATTAAATTTTATTAATTATGTAATATAGCTATATAATATCCATTATGTAGTAACTTTTATTGAGTATTAATTTCTTATTCATTTTAATGCATATACATTATACATATAATAATTATGTACGAAAATCATATATTTTTATATATATAGATTCATTTTAGTAATAACTTAATTATATTATTTTACTTATTTAATTCAGATGATTAAACTGCATTCTATAATTCCAAATCATTGTATATATACCTATTTTTATATTTATATGTACATATATATATATATATACATATTTACTTACAATCATATGTTCGTGAATCGTCGAAATCAGTCGAAGGTAAATTGAATATATCAAACAGTTTAAAAATTTTGAGATTCAGTTTAATAGACTTTGCTTATCGTGTCGAAATCATATAAGAATGAAGTTTAAATTTGGTCGGAAATTTCCGGATCGTCACAAGAAGCTCAAGAAAAAGCTAAGGATATTAACAGATCTTTTTGTTGGGTGACGAAGATGATGATTCTGGGTTGATCCTTAAGTCTCTGTGGCTGGTGTTGATGATCTCGAGGTCAGTTTATAAGATGGGATGGTTTTTTCATTCCCCTATAGATTCGAGAAACCATTGAGTTTCGAACAAGTTGAAGGTAAATTCAATAAGGCGTTATCGATTAAGAACGAAAGCTTCTTTGATTGCGATAAGTTTGATATTCCTTGATTCTTCGCTTGTTTATGTAGTATGTTTGTTTTGTATGTGGTTATGTTCGATTGTTTGGTTGGTGTTGCTTGATTTGTTATTTTGTAGGTTTGTGCCTATGTGGTCTAGTTTTATTCGTTTGGTTTGTTGTTGTCGGTTGGCCCGTTTTTTTTAATTACTATTACTATTACTATTACTATTATTATTATTATTATTATTATTATTATTATTATTATTATTATTATTATTATTATTATTATTATTATTATTGTTGTTGTTGTTGTTGTTGTTGTTGTTGTTGTTGTTGTTATTTGTTCGCAGAGGAAATTTTCCTAATACAATCACATTGGGTCCCCAGAGCGAGTGAAACCTGTGTGACAAGCCCCCCGAGCGACAATTGGGAACCTGAGTCTCCTGCTTTAATTATTATTATTATTATTATTATTATTATTATTATTATTATTATTATTATTATTATTATTATTATTATTATTATATTATATTATAATTATAATTATAATTATAAATATAAATATATTCAATAGAAAGTGCATTTTTACTATTCACATCAATTTTTAATTGATAAAGGGCATATTCATCTTTTTTACTTTTCAGATATTTATCACAACTCCTCATCTCTTTCCCATTCACCAAACCCTTATCTCTCCAGAAGCATCTGGCGATTGTGCTGCTATTTCTTCTACTCCCTCTTCATCACCAATCTAGGATATGTCTCACCCTAATTCTTGGTCGTCCGTCTCGCTGTAACCACCATCGTCTGCTATCGCTTTCACCGTTGCTGCTACCAGCACCATTTACGGACAAAACAAAAGGTAAGTATAAATGATTGGGGGTGTTTGTCACTTTAAATCGATTTGATTTTTGTTACATGTTTGACTAACAATATTTGTGGCTGACAACGATTATATCGATGCATGTATATAGTACAAATTAGGGTTTCAGGTGATTGATGGAGCTTTGCGCTATATCCTTACACTTTCATGATCGGTAATGAAGAAGAACATATTGGCCGGCTGAAGCAATCGATGAGTCTGAAAGGTTAGGGTTTCATTTTATTTTTTTTGGCTACTTTCGATTCATCTGTTGATTGGTGCTTATTTTAGTTCATATAGTTCTTAATTTTATGTGCTGATGGTTAATTATATTGATTGATTTGTTACTTATCTCAAGTCTAGCTATGCAGTTTCTATTTTGTTTGGTTAACTGTTTCTGAAGGTTTATATGGGGGTTTGATATTTATGTTTGTATTGATTATTAAGTTGCAGCTCTTAAGTTACAGTTGTAATTTTTGTTGTATAAATGCTATTTACTACTAGCGACACATACGTAGATTCATGCCTTTCATAATTTTTGTTGTATAACTGTTTGACTCATAACAATTATGCCTTCCACATCAATACATAACAAGTTATATTTTTACATTCACAGTAGCCAAATAGTTAATTTGTCTATTAACACATCTTGAAACCAACAGTTATGATTGACGATCTGAAACCGAATGAAGCCAATGGAATACTAGAGGCTAAGTGTATTAGCGTAGCACTTTACGGGTTGCAGCCATGACAACTCATGTTTTCTTGCCTGATTTTATACACACGGCTGAGCCTGATTTGTTTATATTCATAATTTAGCTTATGTGCTTCATTTTGCAGTTGGTGTTCTTTCCTATTAACGGTAATGTATTTCTTTTCTATATTTTTCTGTTATTTGTGTTGTTTTCTAGCATACTAAAATTTTAATTTACTTCTTCTGTACCATTTATGTACTTTATTCTTATGTTTTTTTATTATTGATGTAGCTCCTTTGTATAATGGTCATGAAGGAAAAAGGTGGGTAAGCCATTTTTTTGCAAATTTGTCATGATCGTTATTTATTTTGCAATTTGTTGTACTAAAATTTTCTCTTGCTTCTACATCAACTTTTCCTTTGTCATATCAAGATGGAGTTGAAAGAGATGCCATTGCTGTATTTGATTTCCAGAATGGTGTCTTTGGTGTGCCCATTGTGCCCGTTTCTAACAGTTTTTCATCTTTTTAACATGCAGGTAACATGTAATTATAAATCCTATTTAGTTTTTATTTTTAACAGGACTTTATATTTGTCCTCTAATTTCGTTTTTTCCAGCTAGCGATCAGACAAATTCTTCCGTTGATCATATTGTTAGTAATCTGGAATGTCTTTTTCAACCCATTCAATCTTACAGCCTGCTAGGCTGCTACAAGAATTACGAGATATGATTTATCAAGATTTGATTTACGGTAATAATCCCTTTGTTTTCATACGGAGTATTATAAATTTTAATTATCATCAGGTATGGTAACTGTTCTAAGCACACTTTCTCTTATAACGGTACGGTTTAGGTTTTCTAATTTAATGTTATACTGAATAATAGTAACGTAAATACTGATTTTTTGTTGCAAGCTTTGTAATCCAAGTGTAATATTTTTTTAATGTTGGTGTATCAACACACCAAGATGTTGCCACTGATCACTACTACATATATATGTTCCTATTGATAATCAAAGTGGTGCTTCTTCTATTGATCACACTGAAGCAGAACGACAACATGTAAAAAGTGTAGTGACCCGAACTTTTCCATGTTTATATATATTAATTGAGATTGATATTTACATGACTAAATGTTTCCAATATGTTAAGCAATCAAACTTGTTAAGACTTGATTAATTGAAATATGTTTCATATAGACAATTGACCACCCAAGTTGACCGGTGATTCACGAACGTTAAAACTTGTAAAAACTATATGATGACATATATATGGATATATATATAGTTAACATAATACTATGATAATTAAACATATCATTAAGTATATTAACAATGAACTACATATGTAAAAACAAGACTACTAACTTAATGATTTTTAAACGAGACATATATGTAACGATTATCGTTGTAAAGACATTTAATGTATATATATCATATTAAGAGATATTCATACATGATAATATCATGATAATATAATAATTTAAAATCTCATTTGATATTATAAACATTGGGTTAACAACATTTAACAAGATCGTTAACCTAAAGGTTTCAAAACAACACTTACATGTAACGACTAACGATGACTTAACGACTCAGTTAAAATGTATATACATGTAGTGTTTTAATATGTATTCATACACTTTTGAAAGACTTCAAGACACTTATCAAAATACTTCTACTTAACAAAAATGCTTACAATTACATCCTCGTTCAGTTTCATCAACAATTCTACTCGTATGCACCCGTATTCGTACTCGTACAATACACAGCTTTTAGATGTATGTACTATTGGTATATACACTTCAATGATCAGCTCTTAGCAGCCCATGTGAGTCACCTAACACATGTGGGAACCATCATTTGGCAACTAGCATGAAATATCTCATAAAATTACAAAAATATGAGTAATCATTCATGACTTATTTACATGAAAACAAAATTACATATCCTTTATATCTAATCCATACACCAACGACCAAAAACACCTAAAAACACTTTCATTCTTCAATTTTCTTCATATAATTGATCTCTCTCAAGTTCTATCTTCAAGTTCTAAGTGTTCTTCATAAATTCCAAAAGTTCTAGTTTAATAAATCAAGAATACTTTCAAGTTTGCTAGCTCACTTCCAATCTTGTAAGGTGATCATCCAACCTCAAGAAATCTTTGTTTCTTACAGTAGGTTATCATTCTAATACAATGTAATAATCATATTCAAACTTTGGTTCAATTTCTATAACTATAACAATCTTATTTCAAGTGATGATCTTACTTGAACTTGTTTTCGTGTCATGATTTTGCTTCAAGAACTTCGAGCCATCCAAGGATCCATTGAAGCTAGATCTATTTTTCTCTTTTCCAGTAGGTTTATCCAAGGAACTTAAGGTAGTAATGATGTTCATAACATCATTCGATTCATACATATAAAGCTATCTTATTCGAAGGTTTAAACTTGTAATCACTAGAACATAGTTTAGTTAATTCTAAACTTGTTCGCAAACAAAAGTTAATCCTTCTAACTTGAATTTTAAAATCAACTAAACACATGTTCTATATCTATATGATATGCTAACTTAATGATTTAAAACCTGGAAACACGAAAAACACCGTAAAACCGGATTTACGCCGTCGTAGTAACACCGCGGGCTGTTTTGGGTTAGTTAATTAAAAACTATGATAAACTTTGATTTAAAAGTTGTTATTCTGAGAAAATGATTTTTATTATGAACATGAAACTATATCCAAAAATTATGGTTAAACTCAAAGTGAAAGTATGTTTTCTAAAATGGTCATCTAGACGTCGTTCTTTCGACTGAAATGACTACCTTTACAAAAACGACTTGTAACTTATTTTTCTGACTATAAACCTATACTTTTTCTGTTTAGATTCATAAAATAGAGTTCAATATGAAACCATAGCAATTTGATTCACTCAAAACGGATTTAAAATGAAGAAGTTATGGGTAAAACAAGATTGGATAATTTTTCTCATTTTAGCTACGTGAAAATTGGTAACAAATCTATTCCAACCATAACTTAATCAACTTGTATTGTATATTATGTAATCTTGAGATACCATAGACACGTATACAATGTTTCGACCTATCATGTCGACACATCTATATATATTTCGGAACAACCATAGACACTCTATATGTGAATGTTGGAGTTAGCTATACAGGGTTGAGGTTGATTCCAAAATATATATAGTTTGAGTTGTGATCAATACTGAGATACGTATACACTGGGTCGTGGATTGATTCAAGATAATATTTATCGATTTATTTCTGTACATCTAACTGTGGACAACTAGTTGTAGGTTACTAACGAGGACAGCTGACTTAATAAACTTAAAACATCAAAATATATTAAAAGTGTTGTAAATATATTTAAATATATCTTGAACATACTTGGATATATATGTATATATTGTTATAGGTTCGAGAATCAACCAGTGGCCAAGTCTTACTTCCCGACGAAGTAAAAATCTGTGAAAGTGAGTTATAGTCCCACTTTTAAAATCTAATATTTTTGGGATGAGAATACATGCAGGTTTTATAAATGATTTACAAAATAGACACAAGTACGTGAAACTACATTCTATGGTTGAATTATCGAAATCGAATATGCCCCTTTTTATTAAGTCTGGTAATCTAAGAATTAGGGAACAGACACCCTAATTGACGCGAATCCTAAAGATAGATCTATTGGGCCTAACAAACTCCATCCAAAGTACCGGATGCTTTAGTACTTCGAAATTTATATCATATCCGAAGGGTGTCCCGGAATGATGGGGATATTCTTATATATGCATCTTGTTAATGTTGGTTACCAGGTGTTCACCATATGAATGATTTTTATCTCTATGTATGGGATGTGTATTGAAATATGAAATCTTGTGGTCTATTGTTACGATTTGATATATATAGGTTAAACCTATAACTCACCAACATTTTTGTTGACGTTTAAAGCATGTTTATTCTCAGGTGAATATTAAGAGCTTCCGCTGTTGCATACTAAAATAAGGACAAGATTTGGAGTCCATGTTTGTATGATATTGTGTAAAAACTGCATTCAAGAAACTGATTTCGATGTAACATATTTGTATTGTAAACCATTATGTAATGGTCGTGTGTAAACAGGATATTTTAGATTATCATTATTTGATAATCTACGTAAAGCTTTTTAAACCTTTATTTATGAAATAAAGGTTATGGTTTGTTTTAAAAATGAATGCAGTCTTTGAAAAACGTCTCATATAGAGGTCAAAACCTCGCAACGAAATCAATTAATATGGAACGTTTTTAATCAATAAGAACGGGACATTTCAGTTGGTATCCGAGCGTTGGTCTTAGAGAACCAGAATTTTGCATTAGTGTGTCTTATAGAGTTTTTTAGGATGCATTAGTGAGTCTGGACTTCGACCGTGTTTACTTGAAAAATGATTGCTTAACAAATGTTGTTGGAAACTATATATTTTTAACATGTGAATATTATGTGATATATTAATCTCTTAACGCGTTTGATATTATGTGATAGATGTCTACCTCTAGAACAAGTCCCATTGACTCACCTAATAATAATGAAGAGTCAAATGTAAATTGGAATGATTCGTGGACTGATTCACAAGTTCCCGAAGAGGAACCAGAAGAAGAGTCGGAACCGGAAGAAGAATCGGAACCGGAAGAAGAATCGAAACCGGATGAAGAAGTAGAACCGGTGGGGGAAATAATAAAACGGTTAAGTAAAATAAAATCCCCAACCAATCGATCAAGGTTAATTATGGTCAATGGTGTTTCCGCTAAGGAAGCAAAATATTGAGAGGATTACCAATTCTCCGATGAATCGGATTCTGACGAGAATTCCGATGATGTTATAGAAATTACCCCAACTGAATTTAAAAAGGCAAAATAAAATAATAAGGGAAAGGGCATAAAAATAGAGAAATCTAATTCCAACCCCGATGAACTTTATATGTATCGTCAACCCCCGAAGTCCTTAAGTTGTAACAATGACCCGGGAACCTCTAAACCACCAGGTTTTTCTAAACCAATGTGGATAACGACGGCTCGTATTAGGGGAATATCATATATCCCTAGAAACTTGGCAAAACGAACCAAAACCGAAGAAGAAGAAACAAGCGAGTCGGAATAAGATAGTTGTATTCGTGTGGTGTAATATATTTAATATAGTGTGCTTATGCTTTATGATATATGTAAAAATTGCTTGTATTAATAAGTATTTTTTTTATGAATCTAACTCTTGTCTATTTTACAGTATAAAAACACAAAATGGATAGACAACCCAATATTTTAAGAGACCTACCCGGAGACATGATTGATGAAATCTTGTCTAAAGTCGGTCAGAATTCTTCGGCACAACTATTTAAGGCGAGATCAGTTTGTAAGACATTCGAAGAACGTTCCAAGAATGTCTTGGTTTATAAGAGACTTTCGTTTGAAAGATGGGGGATATCACATTGGGAAACCCATAAGTTACGATGTGTTTACTTTGACGCATATATTGCGGGGAACCCAAATGCTATTTTACGCAACGGGTTAAGAAATTATTTTGACTCAATATATCCGAATATTGGACTTCGTGATTTAGAAAAAGCGGCTAACATTCAACATAAAGAAGCATGTTATGCTTACGGATTAGTAATGTTCGCTTCTCACCAAAGTGAGAACAAGAATATCGGGCTACAACTATTAAACAAAACGTTTCCACAAGTGACGGAGTCGGTAATTGGGGTAAGAAATGAGGTTTTTAGATTATTACGGGACTGTTGGACATTACGTAACCCTCGTCCCTTTGACGACGTTACAACACGCTGTCTTATCAACGGCCATAACGGTTATGTTGCACAAGACCAAGGATGGGAAGTAGTCCTAGTAAAACCAGAATGCATGACTTGTTTCTGGACGTATGAACTACGTGTCTTTATTGCCTTTGCTGAACGACTTGTGTACTAGCTAGAATTATCTTCACAACTATCTTGTATCAAAGTTATTGTGTGCTATATTTCATGCTTTATGTAAAATAAGCGGTATTGTAAGTTTGTAAAATATTGTATAAAAGTTTGAACGCGAAATATTATTATAATCAGTTTTTCATATAGAATTGTAGTAGTTGAATTGTATATTAGCTACTAAGTATGAACTTAACGGGTAGGTACTACCCGAATTTAAACTTATAAAACGCTAATATGAAGAAAAAGCTTTTATAAATGAGTTCATATTATGCTACGAAATACTATTAACTACTCTTAATATTCTGTATGATTAACTTGTTCCATTTAACTATTTTGAAGGAAATGGCACCGACTACTCGACACACCGTGAATATGAATGAAGAGGAATTCCGTACTTTTCTAGCTTCAAACATAGCCGCAGTACAGGCTGCGCTACATACCAACAATAACCTTGGATCTAGCAGTACAGGAAATCGTGTAGGATGCACCTACAAAGAATTCACTGCCTGCAAACCTTTGGAATTTGATGGAACCGAAGGACCGATCGGATTGAAACGGTGGACCGAGAAGGTTGAATCGGTGTTTGCCATAAGTAAGTGTACTGAAGAGGACAAAGTGAAGTACGCTACGCATACCTTCACAGGTTCTGCGTTAACATGGTGGAATACCTATCTAGAGCAAGTGGGACAAGACGATGCGTACGCACTACCGTGGTCAGCATTCAAGCACTTGATGAACGAGAAGTACCGTCCCAGAACCGAGGTCAATAAGCTCAAGACAGAACTTAGAGGGTTACGAACCCAAGGATTTGATATTACCACGTACGAAAGACGATTCACAGAATTGTGCCTATTGTGTCCGGGAGCATTCGAAGATGAGGAAGAGAAGATCGACGCGTTTGTGAAAGGATTACCGGAAAGAATCCAAGAAGATATAAGTTCACACGAGCCCGCCTCCATACAACAGGCATGTAGAATGGCTCACAAACTAGTGAACCAGATTGAAGAAAGAATTAAAGAACAGACTGCTGAAGAGGCCAATGTGAAGCAAGTCAAAAGAAAGTGGGAGGAAAACGGTGATAAGAATCACCAATACAACAACAACAGCAATTACAACAATAATCGCAACAATTATCCCAACAATCGCAACATCAATCGCAACTACAACAAACGGCCCAACAACAACAACAACAACAACAACAGCAACTACAACAATCATCCCAACAACAATAATAACCGCAACAACAACAACAACAATCAGAAGCAGCTATGCCAAAGGTGTGAAAAGAATCACTCGGGGTTCTGCACCAAATTTTGCAACAAGTGTAAAAGAAATGGTCATAGCGCGGCCAAGTGTGAGGTCTACGGACCAGGGGTTAATAGAACGAAAGGAACAAATGGTGTCGGAATGAGTAATGGCGGAGCAAATAGTGTCGGAGCAAGTTATGCCAATGTAGTTTGTTATAAATGTGGAAAACCGGGCCACATTATTAGAAATTGCCCGAACTAGGAGAACACGAATGGACAAGGCCGCGGAAGAGTTTTCAATATTAATGCGGCAGAGGCACAGGAAGACCCGGAGCTTGTTACGGGTACGTTTCTTATTGACAATAAATCTGCTTACGTTTTATTTGATTCGGGTGCGGATAGAAGCTATATGAGTAGAGATTTTTGTGCTAAATTAAGTTGTCCATTGACGCCTTTGGATAGTAAATTTTTACTCGAATTAGCAAATGGTAAATTAATTTCAGCAGATAATATATGTCGGAATCGAGAAATTAAACTGGTTAGCGAAACATTTAAGATTGATTTGATACCAGTAGAGTTAGGGAGTTTTGATGTGATAATCGGTATGGACTGGTTGAAAGAAGTGAAAGCGGAGATCGTTTGTTACAAAAATGCAATTCGCATTATACGAGAAAAAGGAAAACCCTTAATGGTGTACGGAGAAAAGGGCAACACGAAGCTACATCTTATTAGTAATTTGAAGGCACAAAAACTAATAAGAAAAGGTTGCTATGCTGTTCTAGCACACGTCGAGAAAGTACAAACTGAAGAAAAGAGCATCAATGATGTTCCCGTCGCAAAAGAATTTCCTGATGTATTTCCGAAAGAATTACCGGGATTACCCCCACATCGATCCGTTGAATTTCAAATAGATCTTGTACCAGGAGCTGCACCAATAGCTCGTGCTCCTTACAGACTCGCACCCAGCGAGATGAAAGAACTACAAAGCCAATTACAAGAACTTTTAGAGCGTGGTTTCATTCGACCAAGCACATCACCGTGGGGAGCTCCTGTTTTGTTTGTCAAGAAGAAAGATGGTACATTCAGGTTGTGTATCGACTACCGAGAGTTGAACAAACTTACCATCAAGAACCGCTACCCACTACCGAGAATCGACGACTTATTTGATCAACTACAAGGCTCGTCTGTTTATTCAAAGATTGACTTACGTTCTGGGTACCATCAAATGCGGGTGAAAGAAGATGATATTCCAAAGACTGCTTTCAGAACACGTTACGGTCATTACGAGTTTATGGTCATGCCGTTTGGTTTAACTAATGCACCAACTGTGTTCATGGACCTTATGAACCGAGTGTGTGGACCATACCTTGACAAGTTTGTCATTGTTTTCATTGATGACATACTTATTTACTCAAAGAATGATCAAGAGCACGAAGAACATTTGAGAAAAGTGCTAGAAGTATTGAGGAAAGAAAAACTGTACGCTAAGTTTTCAAAGTGTGCATTTTGGTTGGAAGAAGTTCAATTCCTCGGTCACATAGTGAACAAAGAAGGTATTAAGGTGGATCCGGCAAAGATAGAAACTGTTGAAAAGTGGGAAACCCCGAAAACTCCGAAACACATACGCCAGTTTTTAGGACTAGCTGGTTACTAAGAAGGTTCATCCAAGACTTTTCCAGAATAACAAAACCCTTGACTGCATTAACGCATAAAGGGAAGAAATTTGAATGGAATGATGAACAAGAGAAAGCGTTTCAGTTATTGAAGAAAAAGCTAACTACGGCACCTGTATTGTCATTGCCTGAAGGGAATGATGATTTTGTGATTTATTGTGACGCATCAAAGCAAGGTCTCGGTTGTGTATTAATGCAACGAACGAAGGTGATTGCTTATGCGTCTAGACAATTGAAGATTCACGAGCAAAATTATACGACGCATGATTTGGAATTAGGCGCGGTTGTTTTTGCATTAAAGACTTGGAGGCACTACCTATATGGGGTCAAAAGTATTATATATACCGACCACAAAAGTCTTCAACACATATTTAATCAGAAACAACTGAATATGAGGCAACGTAGGTGGATTGAATTGTTGAATGATTACGACTTTGAGATTCGTTACCACCCGGGGAAGGCAAATGTGGTAGCCGATGCCTTGAGCAGGAAGGACAGAGAACCCATTCGAGTAAAATCTATGAATATAATGATTCATAATAACCTTACTACTCAAATAAAGGAGGCGCAACAAGGAGTTTTAAAAGAGGGAAATTTAAAGGATGAAATACCCAAAGGATCGGAGAAGCATCTTAATATTCGGGAAGACGGAACCCGGTATAGGGCTGAAAGGATTTGGGTACCAAAATTTGGAGATATGAGAGAAATGGTACTTAGAGAAGCTCATAAAACCAGATACTCAATACATCCTGGAACGGAGAAGATGTACAAGGATCTCAAGAAACATTTTTGGTGGCCGGGTATGAAAGTTGATGTTGCTAAATACGTAGGAGAATGTTTGACGTGTTCTAAGGTCAAAGCTGAGCATCAGAAACCATCAGGTCTACTTCAACAACCCGAAATCCCGGAATGGAAATGGGAAAACATTACCATGGATTTCATCACTAAATTGCCAAGGACTGCAAGTGGTTTTGATACTATTTGGGTAATAGTTGATCGTCTCACCAAATCCGCACACTTCCTACCAATAAGAGAAGATGACAAGATGGAGAAGTTAGCACGACTGTATTTGAAGGAAGTCGTCTCCAGACATGGAATACCAATCTCTATTATCTCTGATAGGGATGGCAGATTTATTTCAAGATTCTGGCAGACATTACAGCAAGTATTAGGAACTCGTCTAGACATGAGTACTGCCTATCATCCACAAACTGATGGGCAGAGCGAAAGGACGATACAAACGCTTGAAGATATGCTACGAGCATGTGTTATTGATTTCGGAAACAGTTGGGATCGACATCTACCGTTAGCAGAATTTTCCTACAACAACAGCTACCATTCAAGCATTGAGATGGCGCCGTTTGAAGCACTTTATGGTAGAAAGTGCAGGTCTCCAATTTGTTGGAGTGAAGTGGGGGATAGACAGATTACGGGTCCGGAGATTATACAAGAAACTACCGAGAAGATCATCCAAATTCAACAACGGTTGAAAACCGCCCAAAGTCGACAAAAGAGCTACGCTGACATTAAAAGAAAAGATATAGAATTTGAAATTGGAGAGATGGTCATGCTTAAAGTTGAACCTTGGAAAGGCGTTGTTCGATTTGGTAAACGAGGGAAATTAAATCCAAGGTATATTGGACCATTCAAGATTATTGATCGTGTCGGACCAGTAGCTTACCGACTTGAGTTACCTCAACAACTCGCGGCTGTACATAACACTTTCCACGTCTCGAATTTGAAGAAATGTTTTGCTAAAGAAGATCTCACTATTCCGTTAGATGAAATCCAAATCAACGAAAAACTTCAATTCATCGAAGAACCCATCGAAATAATGGATCGTGAGGTTAAAAGACTTAAGCAAAACAAGATACCAATTGTTAAGGTTTGATGGAATGCTCGTAGAGGACCCGAGTTCACCTGGGAGCGTGAAGATCAGATGAAGAAGAAATACCCGCATCTATTTCCAGAAGATTCGTCAACACCTTCAACAGCTTAAAATTTCGGGACGAAATTTATTTAACGGGTAGGTACTGTAGTGACCCGAACTTTTCCATGTTTATATATATTAATTGAGATTGATATTTACATGACTAAATGTTTCCAATATGTTAAGCAATCAAACTTGTTAAGACTTGATTAATTGAAATATGTTTCATATAGACAATTGACCACCCAAGTTGACCGGTGATTCACGAACGTTAAAACTTGTAAAAACTATATGATGACATATATATGGATATATATATAGTTAACATGATACTATGATAATTAAACATATCATTAAGTATATTAACAATGAACTACATATGTAAAAACAAGACTACTAACTTAATGATTTTTAAACGAGACATATATGTAACGATTATCGTTGTAAAGACATTTAATGTATATATATCATATTAAGAGATATTCATACATGATAATATCATGATAATATAATAATTTAAAATCTCATTTGATATTATAAACATTGGGTTAACAACATTTAACAAGATCGTTAACCTAAAGGTTTCAAAACAACACTTACATGTAACGACTAACGATGACTTAACGACTCAGTTAAAATGTATATACATGTAGTGTTTTAATATGTATTCATACACTTTTGAAAGACTTCAAGACACTTATCAAAATACTTCTACTTAACAAAAATGCTTACAATTACATCCTCGTTCAGTTTCATCAACAATTCTACTCGTATGCACCCGTATTCGTACTCGTACAATACACAGCTTTTAGATGTATGTACTATTGGTATATACACTTCAATGATCAGCTCTTAGCAGCCCATGTGAGTCACCTAACACATGTGGGAACCATCATTTGGCAACTAGCATGAAATATCTCATAAAATTACAAAAATATGAGTAATCATTCATGACTTATTTACATGAAAACAAAATTACATATCCTTTATATCTAATCCATACACCAACGACCAAAAACACCTACAAACACTTTCATTCTTCAATTTTCTTCATCTAATTGATCTCTCTCAAGTTCTATCTTCAAGTTCTAAGTGTTCTTCATAAATTCCAAAAGTTCTAGTTTCATAAAATCAAGAATACTTTCAAGTTTGCTAGCTCACTTCCAATCTTGTAAGGTGATCATCCAACCTCAAGAAATCTTTGTTTCTTACAGTAGGTTATCATTCTAATACAATGTAATAATCATATTCAAACTTTGGTTCAATTTCTATAACTATAACAATCTTATTTCAAGTGATGATCTTACTTGAACTTGTTTTCGTGTCATGATTTTGCTTCAAGAACTTCGATCCATCCAAGGATCCATTGAAGCTAGATCCATTTTTCTCTTTTCCAGTAGGTTTATCCAAGGAACTTAAGGTAGTAATGATGTTCATAACATCATTCGATTCATACATATAAAGCTATCTTATTCGAAGGTTTAAACTTGTAATCACTAGAACATAGTTTAGTTAATTCTAAACTTGTTCGCAAACAAAAGTTAATCCTTCTAACTTGAATTTTAAAATCAACTAAACACATGTTCTATATCTATATGATATGCTAACTTAATGATTTAAAACCTGGAAACACGAAAAACACCGTAAAACCGGATTTACGCCGTCGTAGTAACACCGCGGGCTGTTTTGGGTTAGTTAATTAAAAACTATGATAAACTTTGATTTAAAAGTTGTTATTCTGAGAAAATGATTTTTATTATGAACATGAAACTATATCCAAAAATTATGGTTAAACTCAAAGTGGAAGTATGTTTTCTAAAATGGTCATCTAGACGTCGTTCTTTCGACTGAAATGACTACCTTTACAAAAACGACTTGTAACTTATTTTTCCGACTATAAACCTATACTTTTTCTGTTTAGATTCATAAAATAGAGTTCAATATGAAACCATAGCAATTTGATTCACTCAAAACGGATTTAAAATGAAGAAGTTATGGGTAAAACAAGATTGGATAATTTTTCTCATTTTAGCTACGTGAAAATTGGTAACAAATCTATTCCAACCATAACTTAATCAACTTGTATTGTATATTATGTAATCTTGAGATACCATAGACACGTATACAATGTTTCGACCTATCATGTCGACACATCTATATATATTTCGGAACAACCATAGACACTCTATATGTGAATGTTGGAGTTAGCTATACAGGGTTGAGGTTGATTCCAAAATATATATAGTTTGAGTTGTGATCAATACTGAGATACGTATACACTGGGTCGTGGATTGATTCAAGATAATATTTATCGATTTATTTCTGTACATCTAACTGTGGACAACTAGTTGTAGGTTACTAACGAGGACAGCTGACTTAATAAACTTAAAACATCAAAATATATTAATAGTGTTGTAAATATATTTAAATATATCTTGAACATACTTGGATATATATGTATATATTGTTATAGGTTCGAGAATCAACCAGTGGCCAAGTCTTACTTCCCGACGAAGTAAAAATCTGTGAAAGTGAGTTATAGTCCCACTTTTAAAATCTAATATTTTTGGGATGAGAATACATGCAGGTTTTATAAATGATTTACAAAATAGACACAAGTACGTGAAACTACATTCTATGGTTGAATTATCGAAATCGAATATGCCCCGTTTTATTAAGTCTGGTAATCTAAGAATTAGGGAACAGACACCCTAATTGACGCGAATCCTAAAGATAGATCTATTGGGCCTAACAAACTCCATCCAAAGTACCGGATGCTTTAGTACTTCGAAATTTATATCATATCCGAAGGGTGTCCCGGAATGATGGGGATATTCTTATATATGCATCTTGTTAATGTCGGTTACCAGGTGTTCACCATATGAATGATTTTTATCTCTATGTATGGGATGTGTATTGAAATATGAAATCTTGTGGTCTATTGTTACGATTTGATATATATAGGTTAAACCTATAACTCACCAACATTTTTGTTGACGTTTAAAGCATGTTTATTCTCAGGTGAATATTAAGAGCTTCCGCTGTTGCATACTAAAATAAGGACAAGATTTGGAGTCCATGTTTGTATGATATTGTGTAAAAACTGCATTCAAGAAACTGATTTCGATGTAACATATTTGTATTGTAAACCATTATGTAATGGTCGTGTGTAAACATGATATTTTAGATTATCATTATTTGATAATCTACGTAAAGCTTTTTAAACCTTTATTTATGAAATAAAGGTTATGGTTTGTTTTAAAAATAAATGCAGTCTTTGAAAAACGTCTCATATAGAGGTCAAAACCTCGCAACGAAATCAATTAATATGGAACGTTTTTAATCAATAAGAACGGGACATTTCAAAAAGAGCTTTTGTTCGCGGAACCAACAAATTCTCACCATGTACACATTTCAGTTATAAGTATTACTCGAACAAATGCACTAACTGAACAAGGTACAACCACCAAAGAACTCAAAAAATAAAGGGGCAGCATAGTTCTTGAACAAATACATATTTGGTAGGTACTTTTGTTAATTTATTTGATACTTTGGATAGATGTTTTTGTGTTTAGACTCTTTGTTGACATGTGTGCTTCTCTTTTTAGTTCATACGATCTTTTCAGGGTGTTCGATTCAGCATACGTTTCCAGGTAGTGTTATGCTTTTGTTTATCAAGTTGATTTTTTTTACCAATATTCTTTGTAGATGGTGTTTGTAGCTTCATTTGTAGATTTTTATATGTGTTCTCAGATTTCACATAATATTTTAAACTAACTTGGCTTCTGAATGTTGACCAATTATGCAATTGGTAGGTACTTCTATTACAACATGTTGATTTAAGACAAAATGTTTAAGGCTAATGTGTGGTTCCGATATTAGAATTAGAACCGTATTTATTATTAGAACAATAAATTACATGTCAAAGTAGTTTTAAAATTTGTACATGTTACAACATGTTGACTTAAGATAAAATGTTTGAATATTGATCAATTATGCAATACGGCATACCTGCTTTTACTCATGTACCAGGGTGTTTGTAATGTTAGGCAATTCATGATTTTCTGTACGAACGCTATTTTGAGAAAATGTATGGGTTGGGAGGTTGGCTAAAACATTATATACTTTATTAGGTACGGCAATTGCGTTTTATGAACTAACCTATACTTTTATTGTTGTTTTGTAGTAAGAGAAAGGAAGGTAGGAGACCATCTATTCAATTCGATTCACAACCTTTTATAGTTTGATTCGTTTTTGTTTTTTTATTTTTGATAGATGTTTGACATTTCTGCTCGAAAGATCTCAAATTTTATAACAGATACAACATGTTGTAGCACACATGTAAGAGACAACAATGCGATAATCCTTTCAAGGTGATCGCCGCAACGCGCGGTTAGCCACCTTATTATTATTATTATTATTATTGTTATTATTATTATTATTATTATTATTTGTCTTGTCATTATCATTATTATATTATGAAAGAGTATAAGAGGATGATGATTACATTCATCATCTTTTTTAATAGTTCATATGTATTAGCACAACCTATTAATCCTATTAATGCATGAATGTTTTGAAAAAGATAAGAAATATATTAATTTCATTCTATTAATCTTTTCTTTATCATAAGGTAAGTGGTATGGAATTCAAAGATGAGGTGTAGTAAAAACCTTGGGCTTAAAGCATTTAGTAAAAACCTTGACTTTGTATCGTTGTTGTGGAGTATAATCTAGGTTGTAAAAGACGCGAGTCGGTGACGCATCGACCATGCCTTAAAAACGACGCGTCAGGCGCAACGGTGACGCAACGGCCGTTGACTAACGTTGACTTAAATATATATTTATATATAATATTATATAGATCGAATCTTAAAATCTAAACTATATTTACTATTAACATGAACAATTAACAATTATTAAAAATATTATCAAAAAAAAAAAAAAAAATTGACCCATTTTGACTGACTTTGACCGACTTTTTTCGAATTTGACCGACTTTTTACCTTTGACCGACTTTTTAACGACGACGCATCGGTCATGCCTAAAAAAGACGCATCGGCCGACTTTTGCAACACTGAGTATAATACTCTGAAGTATATTTTTATTTGAACAGCGATATCGACATCGAATTATCTCATTTGTCATCCACACACACTTTAGGAGGAAACTCAATTCGCGACGATGTTAGCAGTACTATCGAATGTTGGGAAAACCCCTCACAGAGACCTTCTCAAATCGCATTAATGTTGGCAGTACCATTAAAGGTTGAAACTCTAAAGTATATTTTACTTATAATTTTTAATTTTTAATTATGTATGAAATAATAATAATAATTAGTAATGTATAAATTAAACATTCAAAGTCAAACTGTATTTTCCAAAGAAGACCAGCCACTTAAATGGAATGGTGTTTGTCTATTTTGTGATTGCTTTTCAAGAGCATAATAAAAATAACATTAAATTAATATTTCTTTCAATTTTCAAGCATTCACATAAAAAAGTATGACAACTTATTTTTATTTTTATATTTGTAAGTAGACATATGTGTTGGTGGTGTTTGCTCGTCAACGTTCAATATGATAGAGCGGTTACAAACTTTAATTATTTGGTTGGTTTAATTGATCGATATATGTTTACTCAGCTTCATCCTCTGAGTTCTAGTTGTGGTCGTGCCTCGGTGTTAGGTTTTGTTAGGTTTAGACTCCAAGCTCTTCGGATGCACGCATGTTCACCTTCAATGTTTATGTGGTGATTTATGGTTGAACTGCATCCGAAGAGCTTGGAGTTTTGTGTACTGGTACACATACACGGTGCTAGAAGTTTTGTCTAGTTGGTTTTCAATTGGTCAATATTTATTTGTTTATAACAGTTTTAATGTCGATAGGTTCCGGTTTATTCAATGTTGTAATTAGATCATAAATTCGATTTAGTTGTAATAGTTGATACTTTAATAGATAGTTGTATCTATCTAAACATGCGATCTATTTATATGTAACTCAATTGACCTTGAGATCTCTTTTATTTAATTTATTTTTTTCGTCAAAGATATTCATATAAAACGGAGGTGAAATTAAGGATGGCGCCCGCAAGCGACGGACACGAATCCTATATAACCGCGATCCTCCCGTCGAGTTTTTTTTTTTCTCGTTGGAACCCGTATCCAACCGTGGATAAAAATATTTTGCTCATGCCAGTTACCCGCGCATGCCCGTAACCCGCGGGTAATAAAAATATACAACTTAGTTAAAAAAATATATTCAAAAAGCCAAATAATTTTTGATAATTATAAATAATATGTGCAAGTTACATGTAAAATGACGTGAAAATTAAGTTTTTTACTTGTATCTAATCTTATATATTTAATCATTATTCTATTACAACTAAAACCACTTTTAAATTTATTAATCGTATGTGTAAACTCACGGGTAAACTAAAAAAATCTCATGGATTAGCAGATCGGATTTTACCCGCGACTGATAGTATATATCCGGACCCGTCGGATGGTATAATTTTTTACCCGTACCCGTGCCTGCATGTATGATTTAGTGATATGACCTGCCCATTGCGAATTGGGTACTTGCGGGTCACGAGTTTTTCTCGCGTTTTGTAAGTGAAATGACCTAAGGGCTTCTGGCCAACAGTATCAAGAATGCTCATTAACCTTGAGGTTATTAGTTCGAATTTAGTCATGGACAAATAATATACTACTTGTGTGTCTAGCTCGGCGATATATTGATGTTGCGTAACGTCTTGCGTTCGAACTTCATGGGAGTTTTCCTAGTTGGCCATGTTACCTTCTGGATGAGAGTCCCGTAGTTTTCTCTCGACACATGACACGAATATGATCGGGTGAGTGACTTCACTTCTGGCGATCTCCGTTAATAATGTGACGACCCGAAAATTTTCGACCAAATTTAAACTTTATCCTTATATCAGTCCGACACGATAAGCAATTTCTAAAATATTGAAATCTCAAAAACTTTGAATTATGTTCATGTGACCAATTACCATTCGACTGTTCTCGACGATTCACGAACCATTAAATGGATATGATTATATATATGTATATATATTATAATTTGAAAACGTAAACAAAGTATTAGACGTATAATACTTTACATGAACGTATTTGTTTCAAAATATATTTAAAATAATTATCGACGAAATTAAAAGATAATATCAAAAGATTGAAATATCAGATACATTGAATTAAGATTTCGAGTCTCTATTGAGAGGTCCACTTTGATTTAGGAAACCTTTTCTTTTTAACGGTATTCAGAATATTTAGTAAAGTGATTTATAGATAAGAACAAAAGTTTCATTTACAAAGATTAGACAAAAGTTAGTGGAAGATTTAAATTACATAAGAATCAATTGACTTAATTTCAAATGTACGAACACATTTTTCGATATAATAGAACTAGACTATTAGTGTCTTTGTTTAAATAACGTATGTTGGAATATGAGTTACTGAATATATAAATAAATTGCAACGTATATTTAAAACGTACTCATTAAATATATATGTTTTCAAATTGGTTTAGTACACGATAGTAACACTCGCTTAGTGATGCGATTGATATTGAAAAAGTTAGTACATAAATGAAGGGTATCTATTTAAGTTTTCAAATGAAAACGTTACAAGTTATAATATTTTTTTCTAAACGATTTTAAAACAAACTTTGAAATATAATTAGTTTTGAAAAGCTAAATATTATATCATTAGATAAATATTTCAAACATATATATATTATGTATAAATTTATAATTCTAAACGAAATACATATATATATATATATATATATATATATATATATATATATATATATATATATATATATATATATATATATATATATATATATATATATATATATATATATATTAACTCAGTCATAAAATGTTCTGATTTAAAATAATATATTTGGATAAACAACGAGCCACTGATTTATAAAAGCAAATGACCACAACACTCAATTATATAAGTTACATTTTTCATAAAATAATTTATCGATGATTAAATCTAAACTTTGATAATGGTACCTATTGAAATGTCCCGTTCTTATTGATTAAAAACGTTCCATATTAATTGATTTCGTTGCGAGGTTTTGACCTCTATATGAGACGTTTTTCAAAGACTGCATTCATTTTAAAACAAACCATAACCTTTATTTCATCAATAAAGGTTTAAAAAGCTTTACGTAGATTATCAAATAATGATAATCTAAAATATCCTGTTTACACACGACCATTACATAATGGTTTACAATACAAATATGTTACAACAAAATAAGTTTCTTGAATGCAGTTTTTACACAATATCATACAAGCATGGACTCCAAATCTCGTCCTTATTTAAGTATGCGACAGCGGAAGCTCTTAATAATCACCTGAGAATAAACATGCTTAAAACGTCAACAAAAATGTTGGTGAGTTATAGGTTTAACCTATATATATCAAATCATAATAATAGACCACAAGATTTCATATTTCAATACACATCCCATACATAGAGATAAAAATCATTCATATGGTGAACACCTGGTAACCGACATTAACAAGATGCATATATAAGAATATCCCCATCATTCCGGGACACCCTTCGGATATGATATAAATTTCAAAGTACTAAAGCATCCGGTACTTTGGATGGGGCTTGTTGGGCCCGATAGATCTATCTTTAGGATTCGCGTCAATTAGGGTGTCTGTTCCCTAATTCTTAGATTACCAGACTTAATAAAAAGGGGCATATCCGATTTCGATAATTCAACCATAGAATGTAGTTTCACGTACTTGTGTCTATTTTGTAAATCATTTATAAAACCTGCATGTATTCTCATCCCAAAAATATTAGATTTTAAAAGTGGGACTATAACTCACTTTCACAGATTTTTACTTCGTCGGGAAGTAAGACTTGGCCACTGGTTGATTCACGAACCTATAACAATATATACATATATATCAAAGTATGTTCAAAATATATTTACAACACTTTTAATATATTTTGATGTTTTAAGTTTATTAAGTCAGCTGTCCTCGTTAGTAACCTACAACTAGTTGTCCACAGTTAGATGTACAGAAATAAATCGATAAATATTATCTTGAATCAATCCACGACCCAGTGTATACGTATCTCAGTATTGATCACAACTCAAACTATATATATTTTGGAATCAACCTCAACCTTGTATAGCTAACTCCAACATTCACATATAGAGTGTCTATGGTTGTTCCGAAATACATATAGATGTGTCGACATGATAGGTCGAAACATTGTATGCGTGTCTATGGTATCTCAAGATTACATAATATACAATACAAGTTGATTAAGTTATGGTTGGAATAGATTTGTTACCAATTTTCACGTAGCTAAAATGAGAAAAATTATACAATCTTGTTTTACCCATAACTTCTTCATTTTAAATCCGTTTTGAGTGAATCAAATTGCTATGGTTTCATATTGAACTCTATTTTATGAATCTAAATAGAAAAAGTATAGGTTTATAGTCGGAAAAATAAGTTACAAGTCGTTTTTGTAAAGGTAGTCATTTCAGTTGAAAGAACGACGTCTAGATAACCATTTTAGAAAACATACTTCCACTTTGAGTTTAACCATAATTTTTGGATATAGTTTCATGTTCATAATAAAAATCATTTTCTCAGAATAACAACTTTTAAATCAAAGTTTATCATAGTTTTTAATTAACTAACCCAAAACAGCCCGCGGTGTTACTACGACGGCGTAAATCAAGTTTTACGGTGTTTTTCGTGTTTCCAAGTTTTAAATCATTAAGTTAGCATATAATATAGATATAGAACATGTGTTTAGTAGATTTTAAAAGTCAAGTTAGAAGGATTAACTTTTGTTTGCGAACAAGTTTAGAATTAACTAAACTATGTTCTAGTGATTACAAGTTTAAACCTTCAAATAAGATAGCTTTATATGTATGAATTGAATGATGTTATGAACATCATTACTACCTTAAGTTCCTTGGATAAACCTACTGGAAAAGAGAAAAATGGATCTAGCTTCAACGGATCCTTGGATGGCTCAAAGTTCTTGAAGCAGAATCATGACACGAAAACAAGTTCAAGTAAGATCATCACTTGAAATAAGATTGTTATAGTTATAGAAATTGAACCAAAGTTTGAATATGATTATTACCTTGTATTAGAATGATAACCTACTGTAAGAAACAAAGATTTCTTGAGGTTGGATGATCACCTTACAAGAATGGAAGTGAGCTAGCAAACTTGAAAGTATTCTTGATTTTATGTAACTAGAACTTGTAGAATATATGAAGAACACTTAGAACTTGAAGATAGAACTTGAGAGAGATCAATTAGATGAAGAAAATTGAAGAATGAAAGTGTTTGTAGGTGTTTTTGGTCATTGGTGTATGGATTAGATATAAAGGATATGTAATTTTGTTTTCATGTAAATAAGTCATGAATGATTACTCATATTTTTGTAATTTTATGAGATATTTCATGCTAGTTGCTAAATGATAGTTCCCACATGTGTTAGGTAACTCACATGGGCTGCTAAGAGCTGATCATTGGAGTGTATATACCAATAGTACATACATCTAAAAGCTGTGTATTGTACGAGTACGAATACAGGTGCATACGAGTAGAATTGTTGATGAAACTGAACGAGGATGTAATTGTAAGAATTTTTGTTAAGTAGAAGTATTTTGATAAGTGTATTGAAGTCTTTCAAAAGTGTATAAATACATATTAAAACACTACATGTATATACATTTTAACTGAGTCGTTAAGTCATCGTTAGTCGTTACATGTAAGTGTTGTTTTGAAACCTTTAGGTTAACGATCTTGTTAAATGTTGTTAACCCAATGTTTATAATATCAAATGAGATTTTAAATTATTATATTATCATGATATTATCATGTATGAATATCTCTTAATATGATATATATACATTAAATGTCTTTACAACGATAATCGTTACATATATGTCTCGTTTAAAAATCATTAAGTTAGTAGTCTTGTTTTTACATATGTAGTTCATTGTTAATATACTTAATGATATGTTTACTTATCATAGTATCATGTTAACTATATATATATATATATATCCATATATATGTCATCATATAGTTTTTACAAGTTTTAACGTTCGTGAATCACCAGTCAACTTGGGTGGTCAATTGTCTATATGAAACATATTTCAATTAATCAAGTCTTAACAAGTTTGATTACTTAACATGTTGGAAACATTTAATCATGTAAATATCAATCTCAATTAATATATATAAACATGGAAAAGTTCGGGTCACTACAGTACCTACCCGTTAAATAAATTTCGTCCCGAAATTTTAAGCTGTTGAAGTTGTTGACGAATCTTCTGGAAATAGATGCGGGTATTTCTTCTTCATCTGATCTTCATGCTCCCAGGTGAACTCGGGTCCTCTACGAGCATTCCATCAAACCTTAACAATTGGTATCTTGTTTTGCTTAAGTCTTTTAACCTCACGATCCATTATTTAGACGGGTTCTTCGATGAAATGAAGTTTTTCGTTGATTTGGATTTCATCTAACGGAATAGTGAGATCTTCTTTAGCAAAACATTTCTTCAAATTTGAGACGTGGAAAGTGTTATGTACAGCCGCGAGTTGTTGAGGTAACTCAAGTCGGTAAGCTACTGGTCCGACACGATCAATAATCTTGAATGGTCCAATATACCTTGGATTTAATTTCCCTCGTTTACCAAATCGAACAATGCCTTTCCAAGGTGCAACTTTAAGCATGACCATCTCTCCAATTTCAAATTCTATATCTTTTCTTTTATGTCAGTGTAGCTCTTTTGTCGACTTTGGGCGGTTTTTAACCGTTGTTGAATTTGGATGATCTTCTCGGTAGTTTCTTGTATAATCTCTGGACCCTTAATCTGTCTATCCCCCACTTCACTCCAACAAATCGGAGACCTGCACTT
The DNA here is from genome assembly GCF_046630445.1 of Rutidosis leptorrhynchoides. Classification (NCBI taxonomy): domain Eukaryota; kingdom Viridiplantae; phylum Streptophyta; class Magnoliopsida; order Asterales; family Asteraceae; genus Rutidosis; species Rutidosis leptorrhynchoides. Next base: position 590,702,688 of record NC_092334.1, on the reverse strand, counting down.
TCTACCATAAATTGCTTCAAACGGCGCCATCTCAATGCTTGAATGGTAGCTGTTGTTGTAGGAAAATTCTGCTAACGGTAGATGTCGATCCCAACTGTTTTCGAAATCAATAACACATGCTCGTAGCATGTCTTCAAGCATTTGTATCGTCCTTTCGCTCTGCCCATCAGTTTGTGGATGATAGGCAGTACTCATGTCTAGACGAGTTTCTAATGCTTGCTGTAATGTCTGCCAGAATCTTGAAATAAATCTGCCATCCCTATCAGAGATAATAGAGATTGGTATTCCAAGTCTGGTGACGACTTCCTTCAAATACAGTCGTGCTAACTTCTCCATCTTGTCATCTTCTCTTATTGGCAGGAAGTGTGCTGATTTGGTGAGACGATCAACTATTACCCAAATAGTATCAAAACCACTTGCAGTCCTTGGCAATTTAGTGATAAAATCCATGGTAATGTTTTCCCATTTCCATTCCGGGATTTCGGGTTGTTGAAGTAGACCTGATGGTTTCTGATGCTCAGCTTTGACCTTAGAACACGTCAAACATTCTCCTACGTATTTAGCAACATCGACTTTCATACCCGGCCACCAAAAATGTTTCTTGAGATCCTTGTACATCTTCCCCGTTCCAGGATGTATTGAGTATCTGGTTTTATGAGCTTCTCTAAGTACCATTTCTCTCATATCTCCAAATTTTGGTACCCAAATCCTTTCAGCCCTATACCGGGTTCCGTCTTCCCGAATATTAAGATGCTTCTCCGATCCTTTGGGTATTTCATCCTTTAAATTTCCCTCTTTTAAAACTCCTTGTTGCGCCTCCTTTATTTGAGTAGTAAGGTTATTATGAATCATTATATTCATAGATTTTACTCGAATGGGTTCTCTGTCCTTCCTGCTCAAGGCATCGGCTACCACATTTGCCTTCCCCGGGTGGTAACGAATCTCAAAGTCGTAATCATTCAATAATTCAATCCACCTACGCTGCCTCATATTCAGTTGTTTCTGATTAAATATGTGTTGAAGACTTTTGTGGTCGGTATATATAATACTTTTGACCCCATATAAGTAGTGTCTCCAAGTCTTTAATGCAAAAACAACTGCGCCTAATTCCAAATCATGCGTCGTATAATTTTGTTCGTGAATCTTCAATTGTCTAGAGGCATAAGCAATCACCTTCGTTCATTGCATTAATACACAACCGAGACCTTGCTTTGATGCGTCACAATAAATCACAAAATCATCATTCCCTTCAGGCAATGACAATATAGGTGCCGTAGTTAGCTTTTTCTTCAATAACTGAAACGCTTTCTCTTGTTCATCATTCCATTCAAATTTCTTTCCTTTATGCGTTAATGCAGTCAAGGGTTTTGCTATTCTGGAAAAGTCTTGGATGAACCTTCTGTAGTAACCAGCTAGTCCTAAAAACTGGCGTATGTGTTTCGGAGTTTTCGGGGTTTCCCACTTTTCAACAGTTTCTATCTTTGCCGAATCCACCTTAATACCTTCTTTGTTCACTATGTGACTGAGGAATTGAACTTCTTCCAACCAAAATGCACACTTTGAAAACTTAGCGTACAATTCTTCCTTCCTCAATACTTCTAACACCTTTCTCAAATGTTCACCGTGTTCTTGGTCATTCTTTGAGTAAATAAGTATGTCATCAATGAAAACAATGACAAACTTGTCAAGGTATGGTCCACACACTCGGTTCATAAGGTCCATGAACACAGCTGGTGCATTAGTTAAACCAAACGGCATGACCATAAACTCGTAATGACCGTAACGTGTTCTGAAAGCCGTCTTTGGAATATCATCTTCTTTCACCCGCATTTGATGATACCCGGAACGTAAGTCAATCTTTGAATAAACAGACGAGCCTTGTAGTTGATCAAATAAGTCATCGATTCTCGGTAGTGGGTAGCGGTTCTTGATGGTAAGTTTGTTCAACTCTCGGTAGTCGATACACAACCTAAATGTACCATCTTTCTTCTTGACAAACAAAACAGGAGCTCCCCACGGTGATGTGCTTGGTCGAATGAAACCACGCTCTAAAAGTTCTTGTAATTGGCTTTGCAGTTCTTTCATCTCGCTGGGTGCGAGTCTGTAAGGAGCACGAGCTATTGGTGCAGCTCCTGGTACAAGATCTATTTGAAATTCAACGGATCGATGTGGGGGTAATCCCGGTAATTCTTTCGGAAATACATCGGGAAATTCTTTTGCAATGGGAACATCATTGATGCTCTTTTCTTTAGTTTGTACTTTCTCGACGTGTGCTAGAACAGCATAGCAACCTTTTCTTATTAGTTTTTGTGCCTTCAAATTACTAATAAGATGTAGCTTCGTGTTGCCCTTTTCTCCGTACACCATTAAGGGTTTTCCTTTTTCTCGTATAATGCAAATTGCATTTTTGTAACAAACGATCTCTGCTTTCACTTCTTTCAACCAGTCCATACCAATTATCACATCAAAACTCCCTAACTCTACTGGTATCAAATCAATCTTAAATGTTTCGCTAACCAGTTTAATTTCTCGATTCCGACATATATTATCTGCTGAAATTAATTTACCATTTGCTAATTCGAGTAAAAATTTACTATCCAAAGGCGTCAATGGACAACTTAATTTAGCACAAAAATCTCTACTCATATAGCTTCTATCCGCACCCGAATCAAATAAAACGTAAGCAGATTTATTGTCAATAAGAAACGTACCCGTAACAAGCTCCGGGTCTTCCTGTGCCTCTGCTGCATTAATATTGAAAACTCTTTCGCGACCTTGTCCATTCGTGTTCTCCTGGTTCGGGCAATTTCTAATAATGTGGCCCGGTTTTCCACATTTATAACAAACTACATTGGTATAACTTGCTCCGACACTACTTGCTCCGCCATTACTCATTCCGACACCATTTGTTCCTTTCGTTCTATTAATCCCTGGTCCGTAGACCTCACACTTTGCCGCGCTATGACCATTTCTTTTACACTTGTTGCAAAATTTGGTGCAGAACCCCGAGTGATACTTTTCACACCTTTGGCATAGCTGCTTCTGATTGTTGTTGTTGTTGCGGTTATTATTGTTGTTGAGATGATTGTTGTAGTTGCTGTTGTTGTTGTTGTTGTTGGGCCGTTTGTTGTAGTTGCGATTGATGTTGCGATTGTTGGGATAATTGTTGCGATTATTGTTGTAATTGCTGTTGTTGTTGTATTGGTGATTCTTATCACCGTTTTCCTCCCACTTTCTTTTGACTTGCTTCACATTGGCCTCTTCAGCAGGCTGTTCTTTAATTCTTTCTTCAATCTGGTTCACTAGTTTGTGAGCCATTCTACATGCCTGTTGTATGGAGGCGGGTTCGTGTGAACTTATATCTTCTTGGATTCTTTCCGGTAATCCTTTCACAAACGCGTCGATCTTCTCTTCCTCATCTTCGAATGCTCCCGGACACAATAGGCACAATTCTGTGAATCGTCTTTCGTACGTGGTAATATCAAATCCTTGGGTTCGTAACCCTCTAAGTTCTGTCTTGAGCTTATTGACCTCGGTTCTGGGACGGTACTTCTCGTTCATCAAGTGCTTGAATGCTGACCACGGTAGTGCGTACGCATCGTCTTGTCCCACTTGCTCTAGATAGGTATTCCACCATGTTAACGCAGAACCTGTGAAGGTATGCATAGCGTACTTCACTTTGTCCTCTTCAGTACACTTACTTATGGCAAACACCGATTCGACCTTCTCGGTCCACCGTTTCAATCCGATCGGTCCTTCGGTTCCATCAAATTCTAAAGGTTTGCAGGCAGTGAATTCTTTGTAGGTGCATTCTACACGATTTCCTGTACTGCTAGATCCAAGGTTATTATTGGTATGTAGCGCAACCTGTACTGCGGCTATGTTTGAAGCTAGAAAAGTACGGAATTCCTCTTCATTCATATTCACGGTGTGTCGAGTAGTCGGTGCCATTTCCTTCAAAATAGTCAAATGGAACAAGTTAATCATACAGAATATTAAGAGTAGTTAATAGTATTTCGTAGCATAATATGAACTCATTTATAAAAGCTTTTTCTTCATATTAGCGTTTTATAAGTTTAAATTCGGGTAGTACCTACCCGTTAAGTTCATACTTAGTAGCTAATATACAATTCAACTACTACAATTTTATATGAAAAACTGATTATAATAATATTTCGCGTTCAAACTTTTACACAATATTTTACAAACTTACAATACCGCTTATTTTACATATAGCATGAAATATAGCACACAATAAATTTGATACAAGATGGTTGTGAAGATAATTCTAGCTAGTACACAAGTCGTTCAGCAAAGGCAATAAAGACACGTAATTCATACGTCCAGAAACAAGTCATGCATTCTGGTTTTACTAGGATTACTTCCCATCCTTGGTCTTGTGGAACATAACCGTTATGGCCGTTGATAAGACAGCGTGTTGTAACGTCGTCAAAGGTACGAGGGTTACGTAATGTCCAACAGTCCTGTAACAATCTAAAAACCTCATTTCTTACCCCAATTACCGACTCCGTCACTTGTGGGAACGTTTTGTTTAATATTTGTAGCCCGATGTTCTTTTTCTCACTTTGGTGAGAAGCGAACATTACTATTCCGTAAGCATAACATGCTTCTTTATGTTGCATGTTAGCCGCTTTTTCTAAATCATGAAGTCCAATATTCGGATATATTGAGTCAAAATAATTTCTTAACCCATTGCGTAAAATAGCATTTGGGTTCCCCGCAATATATGCGTCAAAGTAAACACATCGTAAATTATGGATTTCCCAATGTGATATCCCCCATCTTTCGAACGAAAGCCTTTTATAAACCAAGGCATTCTTGGAACGTTCTTCGAATGTCTTACAAACTGATCTCGCCTTAAATAGTTGTGCCGAAGAATTCTGACCGACTCTAGACAAGATTTCATCAATCATGTCTCCGGGTAGGTCTCTTAAAATATTGGGTTGTCTATCCATTTTGTGTTTTTATACTGTAAAATAGACAAGAGTTAGATTCATAAAAAAAAATACTTATTAATACAAGCAATTTTTTTTACATATATCATAAAGCATAAGCACACTATATTACATATATTACACCACACGAATACAACTATCTTATTCCGACTCGCTTGTTTCTTCTTCTTCTTCGGTTTTGGTTCGTTTTGCCAAGTTTCTAGGGATATATGATGTTCCCCTAATACGAGCCGTCGTTTTCCACATTGGTTTAGAAAAACCTGGTGGTTTAGAGGTTCCCGGGTCATTGTTACAACTTAAGGACTTCGGGGGTTGACGATACATATAAAGTTCATCGGGGTTGGAATTAGATTTCTCTATTTTTATGCCCTTTCCCTTATTATTTTCTTTTGCCTTTTTAAATTCAGTTGGGGTAATTTCTATAACATCATCGGAATTCTCGTCGGAATCCGATTCATCGGAGAATTGGTAATCCTCCCAATATTTTGCTTCCTTGGCGGAAACACCATTGACCATAATTAACCTTGGTCGGTTGGTTGAGGATTTTCTTTTACTTAACCGTTTTATTATTTCCCCCACCGGTTCTATTTCTTCATCCGGTTCCGATTCTTCTTCCGGTTCTGATTCTTCTTCCGGTTCCGACTCTTCTTCCGGTTCCTCTTCGGGAACTTGTGAATCTGTCCACGAATCATTCCAATTTACATTTGACTCTTTATTATTATTAGGTAAGTCAATGGGACTTGTTCTAGAGGTAGACATCTATCACATAATATCAAACGCGTTAAGAGATTAATATATCACATAATATTCACATGTTAAAAATATATAGTTTTCAACAAAATTTGTTAAGCAATCATTTTTCAAGTAAACACGGTCGAAGTCCAGACTCACTAATGCATCCTAACAAACTCGATAAGACACACTAATGCAAAATTCTGGTTCTCTAAGACCAACGCTCTGATACCATTCTGTAACACCCCTGCTTAACATGACCACAATATTGTCCGCTTTGCCCGCAGGCGCACGGCTTTTTCTTGGCGACCACACACAATAAGCACTTTCCCAGGAGGTCACCCATCCTGGTAGTGCTCTCGCCCGAGCACGCTTAACCATAACGTACTCGCACTTTTACTCAGCCTGTGATCCCAAAACGCGTTGTGTCATTTAAGCGTGGGTATTACCTTATAATCCCATGATCACTCATGTATGTGGGCGATGTGGGATTTGCCTAGGGTGTTACATTCACCCCCCTCAGGGACTCATCGTCCTCGATGAGGTTTGCTCCACCACCCCCAATGGCACATGAGTGGCTCTGATACCATCTGAAATGTCCCGTTCATATTGATTAAAAACGTTCCATATTAATTGATTTCGTTGCGAGGTTTTGACCTCTATATGAGACGTTTTTCAAAGACTGCATTCATTTTAAAACAAACCATAACCTTTATTTCATCAATAAAGGTTTAAAAAGCTTTACGTAGATTATCAAATAATGATAATCTAAAATATTCTGTTTACACACGACCATTACATAATGGTTTACAATACAAATATGTTACAACAAAATAAGTTTCTTGAATGCAGTTTTTACACAATATCATACAAGCATGGACTCCAAATCTCGTCCTTATTTAAGTATGCGACAGTGGAAGCTCTTAATAATCACCTGTGAATAAACATGCTTAAAACGTCAACAAAAATGTTGGTGAGTTATAGGTTTAACCTATATATATCAAATCATAATAATAGACCACAAGATTTCATATTTCAATACACATCCCATACACAGAGATAAAAATCACTCATATGGTGAACACCTGGTAACCGACATTAACAAGATGCATATATAAGAATATCCCCATCATTCCGGGACACCCTTCGGATATGATATAAATTTCAAAGTACTAAAGCATCCGGTACTTTGGATGGGGTTTGTTAGGCCCAATAGATCTATCTTTAGGATTCGCGTTAATTAGGGTGTCTGTTCCCTAATTCTTAGATTACCAGACTTAATAAAAAGGAGCATATTCGATTTCGATAATTCAACCATAGAATGTAGTTTCACGTACTTGTGTCTATTTTGTAAATCATTTATAAAACCTGCATGTATTCTCATCCTAAAAATATTAGATTTTAAAAGTGGGACTATAACTCACTTTCACAGATTTTTACTTCGTCGGGAAGTAAGACTTGGCCACTGGTTGATTCACGAACCTACAACAATATATACATATATATCAAAGTATGATCAAAATATATTTACAACACTTTTAATATATTTTGATGTTTTAAGTTTATTAAGTCAGCTGTCCTCGTTAGTAACCTACAACTAGTTGTCCACAGTTAGATGTACAGAAATAAATCGATAAATATTATCTTGAATCAATCCACGACCCAGTGTATACGTACCTCAGTATTGATCACAACTCAAACTATATATATTTTGGAATCAACCTCAACCCTGTATAGCTAACTCCAACATTCACATATAGAGTGTCTATGGTTGTTCCGAAATACATATAGATGTGTCGACATGATAGGTCGAAACATTGTATACGTGTCTATGGTATCTCAAGATTACATAATATACAATACAAGTTAATTAAGTTATGGTTGGAATAGATTTGTTACTAATTTTCACGTAGCTAAAATGAGAAAAATTATCCAATCTTGTTTTACCCATAACTTCTTCATTTTAAATCTGTTTTGAGTGAATCAAATTGCTATGGTTTCATATTGAACTCTATTTTATGAATGTAAATAGAAAAAGTATAGGTTTATAGTCAGAAAAATAAGTTACAAGTCATTTTTGTAAAGGTAGTCATTTCAGTCGAAAGAACGACGTCTAGATGACCATTTTAGAAAACATACTTCCACTTTGAGTTTAACCATAATTTTTGGATATAGTTTCATGTTCATAATAAAAATCATTTTCTCAGAATAACAACTTTTAAATCAAAGTTTATCATAGTTTTTAATTAACTAACCCAAAACAGCCCGCGGTGTTACTACGACGGCGTAAATCCGGTTTTACGGTATTTTTCGTGTTTCCAAGTTTTAAATCATTAAGTTAGCATATCATATAGATATAGAACATGTGTTTAGTTGATTTTAAAAGTCAAGTTAGAAGGATTAACTTTTGTTTGCGAACAAGTTTAGAATTAACTAAACTATGTTCTAGTGATTACAAGTTTAAACCTTCAAATAAGATAGCTTTATATGTATGAATCGAATGATGTTATGAACATCATTACTACCTTAAGTTCCTTGGATAAACCTACTGGAAAAGAGAAAAATGGATCTAGCTTCAACGGATCCTTGGATGGCTCAAAGTTCTTGAAGCAGAATCATGACACGAAAACAAGTTCAAGTAAGATCATCACTTGAAATAAGATTGTTATAGTTATAGAAATTGAACCAAAGTTTGAATATGATTATTACCTTGTATTAGAATGATAACCTACTGTAAGAAACAAAGATTTCTTGAGGTTGGATGATCACCTTACAAGAATGGAAGTGAGCTAGCAAACTTGAAAGTATTCTTGATTTTATGTAACTAGAACTTGTAGAATATATGAAGAACACTTAGAACTTGAAGATAGAACTTGAGAGAGATCAATTAGATGAAGAAAATTGAAGAATGAAAGTGTTTGTAGGTGTTTTTGGTCGTTGGTGTATGGATTAGATATAAAGGATATGTAATTTTGTTTTCATGTAAATAAGTCATGAATGATTACTCATATTTTTGTAATTTTATGAGATATTTCATGCTAGTTGCCAAATGATGGTTCCCACATGTGTTAGGTGACTCACATGGGCTGCTAAGAGCTGATTATTGGAGTGTATATACCAATAGTACATACATCTAAAAGCTGTGTATTGTACGAGTACGAATACGGGTGCATACGAGTAGAATTGTTGATGAAGCTGAACGAGGATGTAATTGTAAGCATTTTTGTTAAGTAGAAGTATTTTGATAAGTGTATTGAAGTCTTTCAAAAGTGTATAAATACATATTAAAACACTACATGTATATACATTTTAACTGAGTCGTTAAGTCATCGTTAGTCGTTACATGTAAGTGTTGTTTTGAAACCTTTAGGTTAACGATCTTGTTAAATGTTGTTAACCCAATGTTTATAATATCAAATGAGATTTTAAATTATTATATTATCATGATATTATCATGTATGAATATCTCTTAATATGATATATATATATACATTAAATGTCTTTACAACGATAATCGTTACATATATGTCTCGTTTAAAAATCATTAAGTTAGTAGTCTTGTTTTTACATATGTAGTTCATTGTTAATATACTTAATGATATGTTTACTTATCATAGTATCATGTTAACTATATATATATCCATATATATGTCATCATATAGTTTTTACAAGTTTTAACGTTCGTGAATCACCGGTCAACTTGGGTGGTCAATTGTCTATATGAAACATATTTCAATTAATCAAGTCTTAACAATTTTGATTGCTTAACATGTTGGAAATATTTAATCATGTAAATATCAATCTCAATTAATATATATAAACATGGAAAAGTTCGGGTCACTACACCTATCACTAAATGTAAAGGGCTAGTTTTCTAAGCGTACGAAACTTCGTTTGAAAAACCGAAACCAGGACATTAGTCGAGCGACAACGTACAAGTCATCGGAACTAAAATTACAAGTCAACTATGCACGGGAATATAATATAATATATAATTAATCATATGAATTAAATATATATTTATATATAATATTAGTAAATAAAAAGGTATATAAGTTTTTGTCAAAATCATGGGTCATAAAGTAATGATCACTTTTTCCATACGTTTTTTTCAACATCACACGTTTTTATTGTATTTTATTTTTTATTATTTATTTATTTATTATACTATTATAATTATATAATCATATTATTATTATATGACAACTTGTGAAAAACACTTCTATAAATTCATTCGAGCTAGACTATCTATCCATATTTCTCTAATCTCTCTATACTCAGTAATATTTATTTAATTATTATTATTATTACTATTATTATTATTATTATTATTATTATTATTATTATTATTATTATTATTATTATTATTATTATTATAATTATTAGTATTAGTATTAATATTATTATTATTAGTATTTATACATAAAATACTACGACGGAGTGCTGTTTGAGTAATTTTCAAAACTAGTTTGCGAGTAGGATAGGGCCAAGGAAATTATGGGTTATAGCTATGGAGGTGATGGGTAATGTTCGTGGGTATGCTCGTAAGGTCAATCTAGTGTTTATCATCTCCGTTGCGTTTACGTACCTTTCCTGCAATATTGAATCTCAATATTGATACGTGAGTACTCATAATTTAATTTTTACATATTAATAGTGTATCCCTGACTAGTGCTCGAGTATATAAGATTATGCATGCTTGTACTTTTGATATTGCCATTAGATAGATTACGTTGAATCCTGAATTAGTTACATATGCGGTTGAGATAAGGTATAAGATATGCATGTCGTTGGAAAGCTAGCAAAAAATTAAGAACTTTTCATTTAGATATCGAATGGTTTCGATGAACGGATTTTAAGTTATAATCAATTGAATTTTGGTATTATTATTAAAAATGATTATTATTATCGTATTTATTATCGTCGTTCTAGTTTTTTTATCTAATTATTATTATTATTATTATTATTATTATTATTATTATTATTATTATTATCATTATCAATAAAAAGTATGATCATTAAAAATTTGTTACTTTATTATTATTACTATTGTTATTATCGTTAAAGTTATAATTGGTATTAATATTATTATTATCATTAAAATAGTTATTAGTATTATCATCATAATATTTAAAACTAATATTAGTAACACCTATTTATTATGATTACTATTATTATCATTAATATGAACGCGATATAAAAGACGATTAAAAGCTATTAAATGAACCGATTAGGAAATAATGAGTATGAGTATCATGATGAAATTTAAAATATCGTAAGATATTAATTTAGATAAAATTATCGTTTTTCATTATTTTTATCGCTATTATTATTAAAAGTATTATTAATATTAAAACTATCATTTTTAAAAAATTATTATTTTTAATAGAAATATCTTTGTTAATATAAAATTTCATTATTATTATCATTTTATCATAATACCATTTTTCATAAATACAAATATTGTTATTATTATTAGTAGAATAATAATAATTATTATTACAAAATAATACAACTTTTACTTACTATTATCATAGATATTATTTTATCAAATAAATATGTGATACAAACATATTTTTACTACGGGTAATAAAATTACTTTAATAATACCTATCATATTATCTTTATAATATTAAATGAACTCTATAAATTTTATTGCTTAATATATATAAAAGTATATTTTATTATATAAATTTTAATATAAAATTTATTTATTAATAAATGAATTATATTATTTACTCTAATAAATCTTTTAAAAATATTTAAAAATATAAAACGATGATATTTAAACTATATATTAATCATGTATAGATTTTTGAAAATTATGTTAAGTCAAATTGAATTTTGTTGACTTTTGCATATTAGTCTCGAGCATTAGGATTGTGATACACTATCACCTAAACTAAATTGTTAGACAAATTTTGACCAACATATATATATATATATATATATATATATATATATATATATATATATATATATATATATATATATATATATATAAAATTAATACAGGTTCGTGAATCTGAGGCCAACCTTGCACTTGTTCAATGACGTTATATGTATTTTTACTACGAAATACAATATGTGAGTTTCATTTGCTCTCTTTTTAAATGCTTTTGCAATATATATTTTTGAGACTGAGAATACATGCGCTTTTATAAATGTTTTACGAAATAGACACAAGTAATCGAAACTACATTATATGGTTGAATGGATCGAAGCCGAATATGCCCCTTTTAACCCTACTTACAAACCTTAAACATGCTTAAATAATTAACCAACCCAAAACCCGTAAAATATCAAAATAGTGAGTTTCCATAAACCCTCTTCATCATCTAAATGGGTTTTACAAATAACAAACTCAAAACCCTAACATGAAATCTCAAATCAAACAATGAAATTCGGATTTAGAATTTACCATAACAATCAAAACGTAGTCGAGAACGAAAGGAACAACTTTATCACTCGCACCTTTGATCGATTCAAGCTTCTTCATCATCAAAACTTCAAATCTCTCTCTAAAATCTCCCTCTCTCTCTAAACTTTGAAGATGAGAGTGTTTGGATGTGAAAATGGAGATAAGATAAGCATTGGAACTGATTTGGGGTATAAAACTCGTCCACATGTGAATTTACCAAAACACCCTCAAAAGATTCCATTAAAATGGGTCAAAAATGACATTACAGCGACATTTGTAGCGTTTCGCGACACTTTGTCGCGTTTCGCGACACCAGGACGCGACAAACAATACTCAAACGCGACAGAAAGACAGAAACAAAGTATCAGAAGTTGTCTCGTCTCGGTCATGTTTGTCACGGATCATGTGAAATGTCCCGTTCTTATTGATTAAAAACGTTCCATATTAATTGATTTCGTTGCGAGGTTTTGACCTCTATATGAGACGTTTTTCAAAGACTGCATTCATTTTAAAACAAACCATAACCTTTATTTCATCAATAAAGGTTTAAAAAGCTTTTACGTAGATTATCAAATAATGATAATCTAAAATATCCTGTTTACACACGACCATTACATAATGGTTTACAATACAAATATGTTACAACAAAATAAGTTTCTTGAATGCAGTTTTTACACAATATCATACAAACATGGACAAAATAAGTTTCTTGAATGCAGTTTTTACACAATATCATACAAGCATGGACTCCAAATCTCGTCCTTATTTAAGTATGCGACAGCGGAAGCTCTTAATAATCACCTGAGAATAAACATGCTTAAAACGTCAACAAAAATGTTGGTGAGTTATAGGTTTAACCTATATATATTAAATCATAATAATAGACCACAAGATTTCATATTTCAATACACATCCCATACATAGAGATAAAAATCATTCATATGGTGAACACCTGGTAACCGACATTAACAAGATGCATATATAAGAATATCCCCATCATTCCGGGACACCCTTCGGATATGATATAAATTTCGAAGTACTAAAGCATCCGGTACTTTGGATGGGGCTTGTTGGGCCCGATAGATCTATCTTTAGGATTCGCGTCAATTAGGGTGTCTGTTCCCTAATTCTTAGATTACCAGACTTAATAAAAAGGGGCATATCCGATTTCGATAATTCAACCATAGAATGTAGTTTCACGTACTTGTGTCTATTTTGTAAATCATTTATAAAACCTGCATGTATTCTCATCCCAAAAATATTAGATTTTAAAAGTGGGACTATAACTCACTTTCACAGATTTTTACTTCGTCGGGAAGTAAGACTTGGCCACTGGTTGATTCACGAACCTATAACAATATATACATATATATCAAAGTATGTTCAAAATATATTTACAACACTTTTAATATATTTTGATGTTTTAAGTTTATTAAGTCAGCTGTCCTCGTTAGTAACCTACAACTAGTTGTCCACAGTTAGATGTACAGAAATAAATCGATAAATATTATCTTGAATCAATCCACGACCCAGTGTATACGTATCTCAGTATTGATCACAACTCAAACTATATATATTTTGGAATCAACCTCAACCTTGTATAGCTAACTCCAACATTCACATATAGAGTGTCTATGGTTGTTCCGAAATACATATAGATGTGTCGACATGATAGGTCGAAACATTGTATGCGTGTCTATGGTATCTCAAGATTACATAATATACAATACAAGTTGATTAAGTTATGGTTGGAATAGATTTGTTACCAATTTTCACGTAGCTAAAATGAGAAAAATTATACAATCTTGTTTTACCCATAACTTCTTCATTTTAAATCCGTTTTGAGTGAATCAAATTGCTATGGTTTCATATTGAACTCTATTTTATGAATCTAAATAGAAAAAGTATAGGTTTATAGTCGGAAAAATAAGTTACAAGTCGTTTTTGTAAAGGTAGTCATTTCAGTCGAAAGAACGACGTCCAGATGACCATTTTAGAAAACATACTTCCACTTTGAGTTTAACCATAATTTTTGGATATAGTTTCATGTTCATAATAAAAATCATTTTCCCAGAATAACAACTTTTAAATCAAAGTTTATCATAGTTTTTAATTAACTAACCCAAAACAGCCCGCAGTGTTACTACGACGGCGTAAATCCGGTTTTACGGTGTTTTTCGTGTTTCCAGGTTTTAAATCATTAAGTTAGCATATCATATAGATATAGAACATGTGTTTAGTTGATTTTAAAAGTCAAGTTAGAAGGATTAACTTTTGTTTGCGAACAAGTTTAAAATTAACTAAACAATGTTCTAGTGATTACAAGTTTAAACCTTCGAATAAGATAGCTTTATATGTATGAATCAAATGATGTGATGAACATCATTACTACCATAAGTTCCTTGGATAAACCTACTGGAAAAGAGAAAAATGGATCTAGCTTTAACGGATCCTTGGATGGCTCGAAGTTCTTGAAGCAGAATCATGACACGAAAACAAGTTCAAGTAAGATCATCACTTGAAATAAGATTGTTATAGTTATAGAAATTGAACCAAAGTTTGAATATGATTATTACCTTGTATTAGAATGATAACCTACTGTAAGAAACAAAGATTTCTTGAGGTTGGATGATCACCTTACAAGATTGGAAGTGAGCTAGCAAACTTGAAAGTATTCTTGATTTTATGTAACTAGAACTTGTAGAATATATGAAGAACACTTATAACTTGAAGATAGAACTTGAGAGAGATCAATTAGATGAATAAAATTGAAGAATGAAAGTGTTTGTAGGTGTTTTTGGTCGTTGGTGTATGGATTAGATATAAAGGATATGTAATTTTGTTTTCATGTAAATAAGTCATGAATGATTACTCATATTTTTGTAATTTTATGAGATATTTCATGCTAGTTGCCAAATGATGGTTCCCACATGTGTTAGGTGACTCACATGGGCTGCTAAGAGCTGATCATTGGAGTGTATAGACCAATAGTACATACATCTAAAAGCTGTGTATTGTACGAGTACGAATACGGGTGCATACGAGTAGAATTGTTGATGAAACTGAACGAGGATGTAATTGTAAGCATTTTTGTTAAGTAGAAGTATTTTGATAAGTATATTGAAGTCTTTCAAAAATGTATAAATACATATTAAAACACTACATGTATATACATTTTAACTGAGTCGTTAAGTCATCGTTAGTCGTTACATGTAAATGTTGTTTTGAAACCTTTAGGTTAACGATCTTGTTGAATATTGTTAACCCATTGTTTATTATAACAAATGAGATGTTAAATTATTATATTATCATGATATTATGATATATAATATATCTTAGTATGATGTATATACAGTTAAATGTCGTTACAACGATAATATGTCTCGTTTCGAAATCATTAAGTTAGTAGTCTTATTTTTACATATGTATTTCATTGTTAATACACTTAATAATATATTTACTTATCATTTAACATAATTAACCAAGTGTATCAATATCTTAATATGATTCATATGTACCTAGTAAGACGTTGTTATAACGATAATCGTTATTGATAGTGTTCCAAATGAACATATATTTAGTAGCAATATCGTTCCAATATGTAAAGTTTTTAAATGTAATTTCCTTATTTTTAGTTGTAATAGTTAAATAAATAAGTGCGAAGACGAAAGACGCAAATCGCTCGAAAATGAAGATTTAAAGACAAAAACGAAGATTTGAAAGACCAAAACGTCCAAAAAGCTCAAAAGTACAAGATACAATCAAAAAGGTTCAAATTATTGATGAAGAACGTCTAAAAATGACAAGAGTACAAGTTACAAAACGCAAAGTACAAGATATTAAATTATACGAAAGGACGTTCGAAAATCCGGAACCAGGACATGAACCAACTCTCAACGCTCGACGCAACGGTGTAAAAATTACGAGTCAACTATGCACAAGAATAAAATATAATATTTAAATAATTCATAATAAGAATAATATTAAATAATAAAAAGTTGTTATTTGAGCATAGTTCAGGGGTCGTAAATGAAAATTTCAATTCTAATTTGCCTATAAAAAGGCAACGATGTAACGATGAAGTAGAATATATTTTTTCGATCTTTTTTTCTTTCTATCTTTTTTTTCTTATTTTTCTATATCAAATATCAATATCTATATTTATAATTCTCTATCATAATGTTAATGTAATCAGATATAACAATAATCTTAATTTTAATTTTAAATTATGATAATAATAAGATTTATGATAGAGATCGTTTGAGTGTGTAAGTCGAAATTCTGTCCGTGTAACGCTACGCTATTTTTAATCATTGTAAGTTATGTTCAACCTTTTTACATTAATGTCTCGTAGCTAAGTCGTTATTATGCTTATTTAAAATGAAGTACTCATGATGTTGGGCTAATTACTAAAATTGGGTTATTGAACTTTGGACCATAATTAAGGTTTGGGCAAAAGACCGACACTTGTGGAAATTGGATTATTGACTATTAATAGATGGGGGGTATTGTCTAATTGAGTGACAACTCATTGGAGTCTGTCGAACCTATCTTCAAATTAATTAACCTAATAATTAATAATGATTATGGTTGTCCTATTTAGTGACGTTCATATGGAATCTGTTATAATCATTTAATTAATCAATTGGGTTGGGTAATTGATTATTCATTCTGATCAAGTGGATGAATTAATATTCATAAACTAATTAAAACAGGGGTGGATTACATACAGTGATAACTGGTGTAATTGTTGACAGAAGTGATAACTGCGTCACAGTTTAAATCCTTAATCAGTTGGAATATTTGACTTCGGGTATAAGGGTAATTTGACGAGGATACTCGCACTTTATATTTATGACCGATGGACTATTATGGACAAAAACCAGATAGACGTATCAAATAAACCAGGACAAAGGACAATTAACCCATGGTAATAAATTAAAATCAACACGTCAAACATCATGATTACGGAAGTTTAAATAAGCATAATTCTTTTATTATATTTCTCATCGTATCTTTATTTACTGTCATTTTATTACTCGCAATTTTATTTACTGTCATTTTATTTATTGTCATTATTTTACGCACTTTAATTATCGTCATTTATCTTTACGCTTAAAATATAGAATCGACAAACCGGTCATTAAACGGTAAAAAACCCCCCTTTTATAATAATATTACTACTTATATAATTATATATATTTTGTATAAATATAGTTAAAAATATAGTAAGTATCACCAGCTCCCTGTGGAACGAACCGGACTTACTAAAAACTACACTACTCTACGATTAGGTACACTGCCTATAGTGTTGTAGCAAGGTTTAGGTATATCCCATCCGTAAATTAATAAAACTTGTGTCATATTTTGTAGTATTTTGTATTAAAAATAATACTATTTCGTACCCTCACGCTACATCATCAAGTTTTTGGCGCCGCTGCCGGGGAGCGCTAAAACGCTATATTTTTAATTATAATAATATTGAAATAAAATATAATAATATAATAATATTGAAATAGAATATAATAATATAATAATATTGAAATAGAATATAATAATATAAAAATATTTAAGAATAAAAATTTACGTAAATTTTAAAAAAAAAAGTTGTATTTATTAAATACTTCAGGGGTATATTATGTAACTTATAATTAATAATTGCTATCATGTCGCTTTCATGTGAATAGTAAATTAATTAATTAATTTCATTTACTATTCATGAATAGTAAATGAAAAAAAAAAAAAAAAAAAAAAAAGTTTAAAAAAAAATTATAATTATAAAAAAATTATTAATTTGTAAAAAAAAAATCGTTTTTAAAAAAAAAAAAAAAAAAAAAAAATCGTTTTTATTTAAAAAAAAAAAAAAAAAAAAAAAAAAAAAAAAAAAAATTTGTAAAAAAAAAAAAAAAAAAAAAAAAAATATATATGTATTTTTAAGACTTTGTTAAATAGTTAAGTTTTAAAAGTTTCTTTATTTTTATTTTAGTTTATAAAAATATAAGTTTTAATTTTAATATCTTTTATTTAATTAAAAAACAAAAAAAAAAAAAAAAAAAAAAAAAAAAAAAGAAAAACGCGTAAAAACAAAAGCTGTCAACTGAATTCCTAAACCCCGCGACTCGCGGAGTTTTCCTCTTTATTTGCCGCGACTCGCGGAGGCCTTCTGACACACGGACAAAAACCCTAATCACGGGTTATTTTTAATTATTATTATTATTAAAACCTAATTATTATTATTATTATTATTAGTTTTAAGTTTTATTTTTATTTATGTATTTAGTTTAAATAAGTTTATTAAAATTGTAAAATTAATAGTTTTATTAAATAAATAATATAAAAATAATATTTTTATAAAAATTGTACTTTTTACAACTTTTTGTATATTTTTATATTTTGTACCTTTTTAATCGTTGTAGCGTAATATTTATATTTTTAGCTCATATTTAATTTTAAACTTAGTTTTTGCTATAGTTATTTTTACTCCTAGATTTTTAGGCTTTGCTGTAGAATTCCTTAAGTGCTTTTTCTTTAGACTAAGATTTAGGTGCTTTAGAATTTTGCGACGCCTTTTTAAGTTTTAGTTTCTTTTTAAGTTATTTCCATTTGGGATTTAGTCTTTTCCTGTAAGCTTTAATATTTTTAGACCTTTTACTATGTATCAATTATCATTCCAATTAGTAATTTCAATTTGCGATTATAATTTTAAGTTAGTTGTAGTAATAAGGTTAAATTAGTTAAGTATTTTTAAGTTTTGATAAGTTTCTTTTATTTTTCCGTCACCTTTTATTTTTCAACCATTTTTTATTTTTCGACATTTTTCGGCGCGCAATCTATTTCTCTCTTATTTCTCGCCATTCTAGTTTTTAGGACTTAGAATTTTTTCTACTTCTTCTCTAAATTTCTTAAAATTACGAAAATTTATTTTAAGTTGTTAAATTGATAGACATCAAAATTTTCTGGTTCGTAGTAATAGTTGGATTTGTACGTGGACCGGGTTATTGGAGCCAAACAGTCCTCAATTATATTGAGACCAAACGAATCCTGCCCCTCTGCTGCATCTTTTGGCTATTCGAAACGTGGGCAAAATCAGAAAAGTCTATTGGTTGGATAACTTATTATAATTTTTCTTTCCTTTTTAAAACTAATAGGATATTCAGTGAATGCACCGAGCAAGACGTTCACCACCTTTTGTACGTTCACCACCTGTAACTCGATCAAGACATCGTTTAACAAATATAGCTGCCGTTGATTTTTCTTTAGACTCGTCATCAAGTCGACCGAGTACTTCAACTCAAATTTCCGATAATCCAGTTTTTGAAACCAATATCACAATTGAGAATCCGGAGAATACTCAGGGACAATTCCGAGACCCTGATCCATTAATTATTCCTCCGGAACCACCAATCATTCAAACAGAGATTGTTGAGGAAGAAACCATTAAATCAGAAACCTCTAGTGATTCAGATACAACACTTCCAATCATGGAAAATCTAGAACCTCTAAGTATGGAAGACCGAATGAGAGCTACACGCACGGGCCAAGGTCATGCCATTATTAAACCAGAAGTTAATGCTCCAGATTATGAAATCAAAGGACAAATTCTACACATGGTGACTAATCAATGCCAATTCAGTGGTGCGCCGAATGAAGACCCAAACGAACATCTTCGTACGTTTAATAGAATTTGTACACTATTCAAAATCCGAGAAGTGGAAGACGAACAAATCTATCTCATGTTATTTCCCTGGACTTTAAAGGGAGAAGCCAAAGATTGGTTAGAATCGTTACCTGAAGGGGCGATTGACACATGGGATGTTTTAGTTGAAAAATTTCTTAAACGATTCTTTCCGGCATCCAAAGCCGTGAGACTTCAAGGAGAAATTGTTACGTTCGCGCAAAATCCAAATGAAACATTATATGAGGCGTGGACAAGATTCGGAAGGATGTTGAGAGGATGTCCTCAACACGGATTAGATACTTTTCAAATAGTACAAATCTTCTATAAAGGCGTAGACATCGCCACACGAAAAGACATCGACATAACCGCTGGTGGATCCATTATGAAGAAAACCGCAACTGAAGCTTACAAGATCATTGATAGCACAGCCTCCCACTCGCATGAGTGGCATCAAGAAAAAGATATCTTTCAATCATCTAAAATGGCTAGAGCCGATTCTAGCCCTGACTTTGATTCCGTTTCCGCAAAAATAGATGCTTTCGAAAGACGAATGGAAAAGATGAATAAAGATATTCACGCAATACGAATCAGTTGTGAGCAATGCGGTGGACCACACTTATTGAAAGATTGTCACATTGAACCAACGATGGAACAACGAGAGAATGTTTCCTATATGAACCAAAGGCCGGGAAATAATTATCAAAATAATTATCAACCGCCAAGGCTAAACTTAAATCGAAATCAAAACATTCTTTACAATCCAAAAGGACCCGAAAATAACTGGTATAACCAACAAGGTCCGAATAACCAACCAACTCAAAACAACACTTTCAATCAACAAAGACCTGGCTTGTATAAACCACCACAACAAACCGAAGAGAAAAAGTCAAATCTGGAAGAAGTGGTATTTAAGCTAGTTGAATCTCAAACACAATTTATTGAAACTCAAACCCAAACGAACGAGAGGTTTGATCAGTCATTAAGAACTCAACAAGCTTCCATTTTGAATCTTGAAAAACACGTAGGTAATCTTGCTAGCATGATGAGTGAGAGGGAACAAGGAAAGTTACCGAGTAGTACTGAAGTAAATACTCGGAATGAGAATGTTAATATGGTTTCAACGAATTCTGAAAAACCAGGACCAGAAGATGGGAAGGTTTTAGATGAGAGTAACAATGAAGAAGTTACACCACCACCACCCGAGTATGTAAAGCCAGTGGTGGCACCATACAAACCACCCATCCCGTTTCCAAGAAAAGGAGTTGAGTATGAGCAAGTGATAGGTAATAAAGATTGTGATACCTCTGGAAAGAAGAAGAAGAAAAAGAATAAGAAAGTGCAAGAAACAAAAGCCGTAAATATAAACCCGGTGAAGACAGTTCCACCAAAACCTCCACCTAGGGTAGGTGATCCGGGTGAATTTATTGTTCCTTGTCTACTTAGTGATTGTGTCATGTATGATGCACTAGCAGATTTAGGTGCGAGTGTAAGTGTTATGCCTCTTTCCTTATATAAGAGATTAGGTGTAGGTAAGTTAAGTCCAACGGATATGAGTGTTCGACTCTTTGATCAAACCATTAAGCACCCAGTTGGAATTGCTGACAACCTACCCGTTCAAGTAGGCAATTTAACCTTTCTAGTCGAATTTATTGTCATTGACATAGAAGAGGACCCAAACATTCCTCTAATTTTAGGTCGGCCATTCTTAGCGTCCACCGGGGCGTTATTTGATGTAGGAAATGGAAGAATGACACTTAAAAGTGGTAACAAATCTATCACCTTTATGATTCGAAAGTCTAAATCTCCACCAACTAAAACCGTTGAACCAGTAAAAACGATTGGTAATAACCATGTTGTTTTACCAACTCCAACGGTAGTGCTTAGCAATAATAAAACGCCTAAGTGTGGGGAAAATGAAGTAAAATCTAATGATGACTTGATAATAAAGAACCCCGTTGTTGATACGAAATTAAATGACCCCGTTATTAACAGTTCAATGAAGAAACTTTTTAAACGGGCTATCGATGCTAGAAGTAAGGGGAACTTTAAGTTATGTAACCGGTTAGTATCCAATCTGTCGCCTAAAGAAAAGGCGAAACTAGTTGAATTTTGGGATATTACGGAAGAAGCCGGGCACTGGCTTAAAGAAAAAGTCACGGATATGCAAGTTGATTATGGACCAAGAGAAATTGACGATGAAGTTAATCACAATTTTGACACCACAGCTACCTAAGTGTGGGGAGATTCAAGTGTTCTAAAAAGAAAATGATGTCTAGAGTTAGTTGTTCTGTTCTCGTGTAGTTCCGAGAATGGAATCCGATTGGTCTTTTCCGCTAGCAGACACTAAAGAACTAGTTTTCTCCCTCCATTCTGAATTTTTGTTTTGTAGGTTTTTTATGAAATTAATATGCATTTTAATTTAAGTTTTTAAAAACAAAATTTACTTTAATTCATTAAGTTGAAAAAATGATTTCTAAAATTCGTCGTGAGTTGAAGACTAGGTCATTAAGCCGAAATTACTTTACCCGAGGGCGGGGCGACAAATTTTGTTATCATTATTTTTAATTTTATTGATTTAAAGTATGCCAAAAATATTATACTTTATAAATTTTTGAAAAGTGGGGTTATAAACCAAACTTCAAAAATATATATATATATATATGTTTGTATTTTATCTTATGTACAAAACAGGGTAAAACAACGCACTTTCAAAGACTGTCATTAAAGTTCAGCAAAAGGTACTAATTTTGATGACAAGGCGCAAAATATCAAATGTGATGTAAAATAATATGCTTACAAACTGGGTATTTTTAATCACTTTTCTACACTAATCACCCTCATGAATTTATAATTATAGTCTGATTTCATGCAAATGAGGGCATTGCATGATCTCAAGTGTGGGGAAGGGTTATAAATTCTCTCGGGTTTATACTTGGTTTATTTGCCAAATTTTGTGAAAATTTGAAAAATTTTCAATTAAATGAAGTCAAAATCATGTTTATACATATTTATGAACGGTGAAAACTAGGTGATAATACTGAAATTATCGGAAAGGACAAAAATTGAGAAACAACCTAAAATGCTTGAATTCATTTAAAATGGAATAAAGGAGAATAAAAAGGCAAAGAAAGAAACTAAGTGTGGGGAGAATGTACCAAGTTATTCAATTAAAAACTATCTATCACATATTTTTGTACAAGATTATTGCAGGTACTTTTGTTTTGGATGATACTAATCAGTTTTACCCGATTTACTGTAAGAAAGATGGATCTACACGATGAATCAATTCCATCATTAAAAGGAAGTAAAGTCTTCCGAAAAAGACACACGCTTCTTGATTTAGGTCAAGAAGTTGTCGTCTAGACCAGCTGTAGGTTGACGAAAAATCTAGAAAAGTCATCTCTAAAATCAGCAGGAAATCCACGGACCTCAGCATCAAACAGGGTCGCCAAGTGGTCAGATTTATCCTAACCATGAGAAGGATTTATCTCGTACAATGGGGGGGCACCATGCAAATTAGCTTGATAAGACTAATGAATCAGATCCCCAGAAAGGATAATCTCCTTAAAGATTAAAAATCAGCTTTTAAGACTGATAATACTCAATCCTAGAGATTGACCTTAAAGATTGAGAATTCAAACTCATGGAATTCGATGATATCTAAACTCGAGCTTGAACGAGAAAATATTTTGATCAAAAATACAAACCGATTTGTTTTCTGAAAAACCATTTTCAATGCGTTCATTACCATTGAACGTAAAATCCTAGGAATTCACCTGGAATTCATTAGGTCACCTGAACTAAATCGGGTGTCAACCGTAAGAACGGTGGTTGCATAGCATGGTCGGAGACAGGACCTTGTGCCAGACCGAAAAATCGTAGGATGATCTTTACTATCGCTCCTACCAAGGATAGTTCTAGCATCCGACACGTTAAAAGACCATAATCAAATGCATGTCACGGGAAATTGCCTTAACAGTTTCTTGTTCATCGCTTTCCTTTACAACCGGACGGTAGTTTACCGAAAGGTAATATACGGAACAAGTAAACTGGATGTGTGCTTTCCGATACCGGGATAGCAGTGGATTACACGAACCTAAATGTTTTTAGCCAAAATATTGATCCACAAATATATTTTGCAACACCAATGGTGGATCAAATCAGAAAACTTATCTAGGGTAAAAGCTAGATTGAATTTTCAAAAGATCAAATGTTTTCATAAAGATCCTATTTCCTAAAGGATCTAAATTTTTATAGTCATGTGGGACTGTAAACCGCCTTTCAAATGTGCACTTTGCTTTGGAAACCGAAAGTAAATCGGCTATTTGATTGCAAGTGTCGTTGACCTAAACCCGAGGCAACTGTGGATGACACACCCACCTTTAACCATCATTACTGTCATTGTTTATACCGCTATATCAAAATCACTGATGTACAAAATGTGATGAATAAAAAAGTGATTCATGTATGTTTTTATTTCAAGTTCTGTATTGCTTGAGGACAAGCAACGCTCAAGTGTGGGGATATTTGATAGTGTTCCAAATGAACATATATTTAGTAGCAATATCGTTCCAATATGTAAAGTTTTTAAATGTAATTTCCTTATTTTTAGTTGTAATAGTTAAATAAATAAGTGCGAAGACGAAAGACGCAAATCGCTCGAAAATGAAGATTTAAAGACAAAAACGAAGATTTGAAAGACCAAAACGTCCAAAAAGCTCAAAAGTACAAGATACAATCAAAAAGGTTCAAATTATTGATGAAGAACGTCTAAAAATGACAAGAGTACAAGTTACAAAACGCAAAGTACAAGATATTAAATTATACGAAAGGACGTTCGAAAATCCGGAACCAGGACATGAACCAACTCTCAACGCTCGACGCAACGGTGTAAAAATTACGAGTCAACTATGCACAAGAATAAAATATAATATTTAAATAATTCATAATAAGAATAATATTAAATAATAA
This sequence comes from Rutidosis leptorrhynchoides, assembly GCF_046630445.1. Classification (NCBI taxonomy): domain Eukaryota; kingdom Viridiplantae; phylum Streptophyta; class Magnoliopsida; order Asterales; family Asteraceae; genus Rutidosis; species Rutidosis leptorrhynchoides. The sequence continues at coordinate 590,677,910 of NC_092334.1, read as the reverse complement.
AAAGTTGTTATTTGAGCATAGTTCAGGGGTCGTAAATGAAAATTTCAATTCTAATTTGCCTATAAAAAGGCAACGATGTAACGATGAAGTAGAATATATTTTTTCGATCTTTTTTTCTTTCTATCTTTTTTTTCTTATTTTTCTATATCAAATATCAATATCTATATTTATAATTCTCTATCATAATGTTAATGTAATCAGATATAACAATAATCTTAATTTTAATTTTAAATTATGATAATAATAAGATTTATGATAGAGATCGTTTGAGTGTGTAAGTCGAAATTCTGTCCGTGTAACGCTACGCTATTTTTAATCATTGTAAGTTATGTTCAACCTTTTTACATTAATGTCTCGTAGCTAAGTCGTTATTATGCTTATTTAAAATGAAGTACTCATGATGTTGGGCTAATTACTAAAATTGGGTTATTGAACTTTGGACCATAATTAAGGTTTGGGCAAAAGACCGACACTTGTGGAAATTGGATTATTGACTATTAATAGATGGGGGGTATTGTCTAATTGAGTGACAACTCATTGGAGTCTGTCGAACCTATCTTCAAATTAATTAACCTAATAATTAATAATGATTATGGTTGTCCTATTTAGTGACGTTCATATGGAATCTGTTATAATCATTTAATTAATCAATTGGGTTGGGTAATTGATTATTCATTCTGATCAAGTGGATGAATTAATATTCATAAACTAATTAAAACAGGGGTGGATTACATACAGTGATAACTGGTGTAATTGTTGACAGAAGTGATAACTGCGTCACAGTTTAAATCCTTAATCAGTTGGAATATTTGACTTCGGGTATAAGGGTAATTTGACGAGGATACTCGCACTTTATATTTATGACCGATGGACTATTATGGACAAAAACCAGATAGACGTATCAAATAAACCAGGACAAAGGACAATTAACCCATGGTAATAAATTAAAATCAACACGTCAAACATCATGATTACGGAAGTTTAAATAAGCATAATTCTTTTATTATATTTCTCATCGTATCTTTATTTACTGTCATTTTATTACTCGCAATTTTATTTACTGTCATTTTATTTATTGTCATTATTTTACGCACTTTAATTATCGTCATTTATCTTTACGCTTAAAATATAGAATCGACAAACCGGTCATTAAACGGTAAAAAACCCCCCTTTTATAATAATATTACTACTTATATAATTATATATATTTTGTATAAATATAGTTAAAAATATAGTAAGTATCACCAGCTCCCTGTGGAACGAACCGGACTTACTAAAAACTACACTACTCTACGATTAGGTACACTGCCTATAGTGTTGTAGCAAGGTTTAGGTATATCCCATCCGTAAATTAATAAAACTTGTGTCATATTTTGTAGTATTTTGTATTAAAAATAATACTATTTCGTACCCTCACGCTACATCATCAGTTATATATATCGTTTTCGAGTTTCTTAAATTAATAGTCTCATTTTTATGTATATAACTCATTGTTAAAATACCTAATGAGATACATACTTATAATAAAAACATGTTAACTATATATATAACCATATATATGTCATCGTATAGTTTTTACAAGTTTTAACGTTCGTGAATCACCGGTCAACTTGGGTGGTCAATTGTCTATATGAAACATATTTCAATTAATCAAGTCTTAACAAGTTTGATTGCTTAACATGTTGGAAACATTTAATCATGTAAATATCAATCTCAATTAATATATATAAACATGGAAAAGTTCGGGTCACTACAGTACCTTCCCGTTAAATAAATTTCGTCCCGAAATTTTAAGCTGTTGAAGGTGTTGACGAATCTTCTGGAAATAGATGCGGGTATTTCTTCTTCATCTGATCTTCATGCTCCCAGGTGAACTCGGGTCCTCTACGAGCATTCCATCGAACCTTAACAATTGGTATCTTGTTTTGCTTAAGTCTTTTAACCTCACGATCCATTATTTCAACGGGTTCTTCGATGAATTGGAGTTTTTTGTTGATTTGGATTTCATCTAACGGAATAGTGAGATCTTCTTTAGCAAAACATTTCTTCAAATTCGAGACGTGGAAAGTGTTATGTACAGCCGCGAGTTGTTGAGGTAACTCAAGTCGGTAAGCTACTGGTCCGACACGATCAATAATCTTGAATGGTCCAATATACCTTGGATTTAATTTCCCTCGTTTACCAAATCGAACAACGCCTTTCCAAGGTGCAACTTTAAGCATGACCATCTCTCCAATTTCAAATTCTATATCTTTTCTTTTAATGTCAGCGTAGCTCTTTTGTCGACTTTGGGCGGTTTTCAACCGTTGTTGAATTTGGATGATCTTCTCGGTAGTTTCTTGTATAATCTCCGGACCCGTAATCTGTCTATCCCCCACTTCACTCCAACAAATCGGAGACCTGCACTTTCTACCATAAAGTGCTTCAAACGGTGCCATCTCAATGCTTGAATGGTAGCTGTTGTTGTAGGAAAATTCTGCTAATGGTAGATGTCGATCCCAACTGTTTCCGAAATCAGTAACACATGCTCGTAGCATGTCTTCAAGCGTTTGTATCGTCCTTTCGCTCTACCCATCAGTTTGTGGATGATAGGCAGTACTCATGTCTAGACGAGTTCCTAATGCTTGCTGTAATGTCTGCCAGAATCTTGAAATAAATCTGCCATCCCTATCAGAAATAACAGAGATTGGTATTCCATGTCTGGAGACGACTTCCTTCAAATACAGTCGTGCTAACTTCTCCATCTTGTCATCTTCTCTTATTGGCAGGAAGTGTGCTGATTTGGTGAGACGATCAACTATTACCCAAATAGTATCAAAACCACTTGCAGTCCTTGGCAATTTAGTGATGAAATCCATGGTAATGTTTTCCCATTTCCATTCCGGGATTTCGGGTTGTTGAAGTAGACCTGATGGTTTCTGATGCTCAGCTTTGACCTTAGAACACGTCAAACATTCTCCTACGTATTTAGCAACATCGGCTTTCATACCCGGCCACCAAAAATGTTTCCTGAGATCCTTGTACATCTTCCCCGTTCCTGGATGTATTGAGTATCTGGTTTTATGAGCTTCTCTAAGTACCATTTCTCTCATATCTCCAAATTTTGGTACCCAAATCCTTTCAGCCCTATACCGGGTTCCGTCTGCCCGAATATTAAGATGCTTCTCCGATCCTTTGGGTATTTCATCCTTTAAATTTCCCTCTTTTAAAACTCCTTGTTGCGCCTCCTTTATTTGAGTAGTAAGGTTATTATGAATCATTATATTCATAGATTTTACTCGAATGGGTTCTCTGTCCTTCCTGCTCAAGGCATCGGCTACCACATTTGCCTTCCCCGGGTGGTAACGAATCTCAAAGTCGTAATCATTCAATAATTCAATCCACCTACGCTGCCTCATATTCAGTTGTTTCTGATTAAATATGTGTTGAAGACTTTTGTGGTCGGTATATATAATACTTTTGACCCCATATAAGTAGTGCCTCCAAGTCTTTAATGCAAAAACAACCGCGCCTAATTCCAAATCATGCGGCGTATAATTTTGCTCGTGAATCTTCAATTGTCTAGAGGCATAAGCAATCACCTTCGTTCGTTGCATTAATACACAACCAAGACCTTGCTTTGATGCGTCACAATAAATCACAAAATCATCATTACCTTCAGGCAATGACAATATAGGTGCCGTAGTTAGCTTTTTCTTCAATAACTAAAACGCTTTCTCTTGTTCATCCTTCCATTCAAATTTCTTCCCTTTATGCGTTAATGCAGTCAAGGGTTTTGCTATTCTGGAAAAGTCTTGGATGAACCTTCTGTAGTAACCAGCTAGTCCTAAAAACTGGCGTATGTGTTTCGGAGTTTTCGGGGTTTCCCACTTTTCAACAGTTTCTATCTTTGCCGGATCCACCTTAATACCTTCTTTGTTCACTATGTGACCGAGGAATTGAACTTCTTCCAACCAAAATGCACACTTTGAAAACTTAGCGTACAATTCTTCCTTCCTCAATACTTCTAACACCTTTCTCAAATGTTCACCGTGTTCTTGGTCATTCTTTGAGTAAATAAGTATGTCATCAATGAAAACAATGACAAACTTGTCAAGGTATGGTCCATACACTCGGTTCATAAGGCCCATGAACACAGCTGGTGCATTAGTTAAACCAAACGGCATGACCATAAACTCGTAATGACCGTAACGTGTTCTGAAAGCAGTCTTTGGAATATCATCTTCTTTCACCCGCATTTGATGATACCCGGAACGTAAGTCAATCTTTGAATAAATAGACGAGCCTTGTAGTTGATCAAATAAGTCGTCGATTCTCGGTAGTGGGTAGCGGTTCTTGATGGTAAGCTTGTTCAACTCTCTGTAGTCGATACACAACCTGAATGTACCATCTTTCTTCTTGACAAACAAAACAGGAGCTCCCCACGGTGATGTGCTTGGTCGAATGAAACCACGCTCTAAAAGTTCTTGTAATTGGCTTTGCATTTCTTTCATCTCGCTGGGTGCGAGTCTGTAAGGAGCACGAGCTATTGGTGCAGCTCCTGGTACAAGATCTAATTGAAATTCAACGGATCGATGTGGGGGTAATCCCGGTAATTCTTTCGGAAATACATCGGGAAATTCTTTTGCAATGGGAACATCATTGATGCTCTTTTCTTCAGTTTGTACTTTCTCGACGTGTGCTAGAACAGCAAAGCAACCTTTTCTTATTAGTTTTTGTGCCTTCAAATTACTAATAAGATGTAGCTTCGTGTTGCCCTTTTCTCCGTACACCATTAAGGGTTTTCCTTTTTCTCGTATAATGCGAATTGCATTTTTGTAACAAACGATCTCTGCTTTCACTTCTTTCAACCAGTCCATACCGATTATCACATCAAAACTCCCTAACTCTACTGGTATCAAATCAATCTTAAATGTTTCGCTAACCAGTTTAATTTCTCGATTCCGACATATATTATCTGCTGAAATTAATTTACCATTTGCTAATTCGAGTAAAAATTTACTATCCAAAGGCGTCAATGGACAACTTAATTTAGCACAAAAATCTCTACTCATATAGCTTCTATCTGCACCCGAATCAAATAAAACGTAAGCAAATTTATTGTCAATAAGAAACGTACCCGTAACAAGCTCCGGGTCTTCCTGTGCCTCTGCCGCATTAATATTGAAAACTCTTCCGTGGCCTTGTCCATTCGTGTTCTCCTGGTTCGGGCAATTTCTAATAATGTGGCCCGGTTTTCCACATTTATAACAAACTACATTGGCATAACTTGCTCCGACACTACTTGCTCCGCCATTACTCGTTCCGACACCATTTGTTCCTTTCGTTCTATTAACCCCTGGTCCGTAGACCTCACACTTCGCCGCGCTATGACCATCTCTTTTACACTTGTTGCAAAATTTGGTGCAAAACCCCGAGTGATACTTTTCACACCTTTGGCATAGCTGCTTCTGATTGTTGTTGCTGTTGCGGTTATTATTATTGTTGGGATGATTGTTGTAGTTGCTGTTGTTGTTGTTGTTGTTGTTGTTGGGCCGTTTGTTGTAGTTGCGATTGATGTTGCGATTGTTGGGATAATTGTTGCGATTATTGTTGTAATTGCTGTTGTTGTTGTATTGGTGATTCTTATCACCGTTTTCCTCCCACTTTCTTTTGACTTGCTTCACATTGGCCTCTTCAGCCGCCTGTTCTTTAATTCTTTCTTCAATCTGGTTCACTAGTTTGTGAGCCATTCTACATGCCTGTTGTATGGAGGCGGGCTTGTGTGAACTTATATCTTCTTGGATTCTTTCCGGTAATCCTTTCACAAACGCGTCGATCTTCTCTTCCTCATCTTCGAATGCTCCCGGACACAATAGGCACAATTCTGTGAATCTTCTTTCGTACGTGGTAATATCAAATCCTTGGGTTCGTAACCCTCTAAGTTCTGTCTTGAGCTTATTGACCTCGGTTCTGGGACGGTACTTCTCGTTCATCAAGTGCTTGAATGCTGACCACGGTAGTGCGTAAGCATCATCTTGTCCCACTTGCTCTAGATAGGTATTCCACCATGTTAACGCAGAACCTGTGAAGGTATGCGTAGCGTACTTCACTTTGTCCTCTTCAGTACACTTACTTATGGCAAACACCGATTCGACCTTCTCGGTCCACCGTTTCAATCCGATCGGTCCTTCGATTCCATCAAATTCCAAAGGTTTGCAGGCAGTGAATTCTTTGTAGGTGCATCCTACACGATTTCCTGTACTGCTAGATCCAAGGTTATTGTTGGTATGTAGCGCAGCCTGTACTGCGGCTATGTTTGAAGCTAGAAAAGTACGGAATTCCTCTTCATTCATATTCACGGTGTGTCGAGTAGTCGGTGCCATTTCCTTCAAAATAGTCAAATGGAACAAGTTAATCATACAGAATATTAAGAGTAGTTAATAGTATTTCGTAGCATAATATGAACTCATTTATAAAAGCTTTTTCTTCATATTAGCGTTTTAAAAGTTTAAATTCGGGTAGTACCTACCCGTTAAGTTCATACTTAGTAGCTAATATACAATTCAACTACTACAATTCTATATGAAAAACTGATTATAATAATATTTCGCGTTCAAACTTTTATACAATATTTTACAAACTTACAATACCGCTTATTTTACATAAAGCAAGAAATATAGCACACAATAACTTTGATACAAGATAGTTGTGAAGATAATTCTAGCTAGTACACAAGTCGTTCAGCAAAGGCAATAAAGACACGTAATTCATACGTCCAGAAACAAGTCATGCATTCTGGTTTTACTAGGACTACTTCCCATCCTTGGTCTTGTGGAACATAACCGTTATGGCCGTTGATAAGACAGCGTGTTGTAACGTCATCAAAGGGACGAGGGTTACGTAATGTCCAACAGTCCCGTAACAATCTAAAAACCTCATTTCTTACCCCAATTACCGACTCCGTCACTTGTGGAAACGTTTTGTTTAATAGTTGTAGCCCGATGTTCTTGTTCTCACTTTGGTGAGAAGCGAACATTACTAACCCTTAAGCATAACATGCTTCCTTATGTTGCATGTTAGCCGCTTTTTCTAAATCACGAAGTCCTATATTCAGATATATTGAGTCAAAATAATTTCTTAACCCGTTGCGTAAAATAGCATTTGGGTTCCCCGCAATATATGCGTCAAAGTAAACACATCGTAACTTATGGGTTTCCCAATGTGATATCCCCCATCTTTCAAACGAAAGTCTCTTATAAACCAAGACATTCTTGGAACGTTCTTCGAATGTCTTACAAACTGATCTCGTCTTAAATAGTTGTGCCGAGGAATTCTGGCCGACTCTAGACAAGATTTCATCAATCATGTCTCCGGGTAGGTCTCTTAAAATATTGGGTTGTCTATCCATTTTATGTTTTTAAACTGTAAAATAGACAAGAGTTAGATTCATAAAAAAATACTTATTAATACAAGCAATTTTTACATAAATCATAAAGCATAAGAACACTATATTACATATATTACACCACACGAATACAACTATCTTATTCCGACTCGCTCGTTTCTTCTTCTTCGGTTTTGGTTCGTTTTGCCAAGTTTCTAGGGATATATGATGTTCCCCTAATACTAACTGTCGTTTTCCACAACGGTTTAGAAAAACCTGGTGGTTTAGAGGTTCCCGGGTCATTGTTACAACTTAAGGACTTCGGGGGTTGACGATACATATAAAGTTCATCGGGGTTGGAATTAGATTTCTCTATTTTTATGCCCTTTCCCTTATTATTTTCTTTTGCCTTTTTAAATTCAGTTGGGGTAATTTCTATAACATTATCGGAATTCTCGTCGGAATCCGATTCATCGGAGAATTGGTAATCCTCCCAATATTTTGCTTCCTTGGCGGAAACACCATTGACCATAATTAACCTTGGTCGGTTGGTTGAGGATTTTCTTTTACTTAACCGTTTTATTATTTCCCCCACCGGTTCTATTTCTTCATCCGGTTCCGATTCTTCTTCCGGTTCCGATTCTTCTTCCGGTTCCGACTCTTCTTCCGGTTCCTCTTCGGGAACTTGTGAATCAGTCCACGAATCATTCCAATTTACATTTGACTCTTCATTATTATTAGGTGAGTCAATGGGACTTGTTCTAGAGGTAGACATCTATCACATAATATCAAACGCGTTAAGAGATTAATATATCACATAATATTCACATGTTAAAAATATATAGTTTCCAACAAAATTTGTTAAGCAATCATTTTTCAAGTAAACACGGTCGAAGTCCAGACTCACTAATGCATCCTAACAAACTCGATAAGACACACTAATGCCAAATTCTAGTTCTCTAAGACCAACGCTCGGATACCAACTGAAATGTCCCGTTCTTATTGATTAAAAACGTTCCATATTAATTGATTTCGTTGCGAGGTTTTGACCTCTATATGAGACGTTTTTCAAAGACTGCATTCATTTTAAAACAAACCATAACCTTTATTTCATCAATAAAGGTTTAAAAAGCTTTTACGTAGATTATCAAATAATGATAATCTAAAATATCCTGTTTACACACGACCATTACATAATGGTTTACAATACAAATATGTTACAACAAAATAAGTTTCTTGAATGCAGTTTTTACACAATATCATACAAACATGGACAAAATAAGTTTCTTGAATGCAGTTTTTACACAATATCATACAAGCATGGACTCCAAATCTCATCCTTATTTAAGTATGCGACAGCGGAAGCTCTTAATAATCACCTGAGAATAAACATGCTTAAAACGTCAACAAAAATGTTGGTGAGTTATAGGTTTAACCTATATATATCAAATCATAATAATAGACCACAAGATTTCATATTTCAATACACATCCCATACATAGAGATAAAAATCATTCATATGGTGAACACCTGGTAACCGACATTAACAAGATGCATATATAAGAATATCCCCATCATTCCGGGACACCCGTCGGATATGATATAAATTTTGAAGTACTAAAGCATCCGGTACTTTGGATGGGGCTTGTTGGGCCCGATAGATCTATCTTTAGGATTCGCGTCAATTAGGGTGTCTGTTCCCTAATTCTTAGATTACCAGACTTAATAAAAAGGGGCATATTCGATTTCGATAATTCAACCATAGAATGTAGTTTCACGTACTTGTGTCTATTTTGTAAATCATTTATAAAACCTGCATGTATTCTCATCCCAAAAATATTAGATTTTAAAAGTGGGACTATAACTCACTTTCACAGATTTTTACTTCGTCGGGAAGTAAAACTTGGCCACTGGTTGATTCACGAACCTATAACAATATATACATATATATCAAAGTATGTTCAAAATATATTTACAACACTTTTAATATATTTTGATGTTTTAAGTTTATTAAGTCAGCTGTCCTCGTTAGTAACCTACAACTAGTTGTCCACAGTTAGATGTACAGAAATAAATCGATAAATATTATCTTGAATCAATCCACGACCCAGTGTATACGTATCTCAGTATTGATCACAACTCAAACTATATATATTTTGGAATCAACCTCAACCCTGTATAGCTAACTCCAACATTCACATATAGAGTGTCTATGGTTGTTCCGAAATATATATAGATGTGTCGACATGATAGGTCGAAACATTGTATACGTGTCTATGGTATCTCAAGATTACATAATATACAATACAAGTTGATTAAGTTATGGTTGGAATAGATTTGTTACCAATTTTCACGTAGCTAAAATGAGAAAAATTATCCAATCTTGTTTTACCCATAACTTCTTCATTTTAAATCCGTTTTGAGTGAATCAAATTGCTATGGTTTCATATTGAACTCTATTTTATGAATCTAAACAGAAAAAGTATAGGTTTATAGTCGGAAAAATAAGTTACAAGTCGTTTTTGTAAAGGTAGTCATTTCAGTCGAAAGAACGACGTCTAGATAACCATTTTAGAAAACATACTTCCACTTTGAGTTTAACCATAATTTTTGGATATAGTTTCATGTTCATAATAAAAATCATTTTCTCAGAATAACAACTTTTAAATCAAAGTTTATCATAGTTTTTAATTAACTAACCCAAAACAGCCCGCGGTGTTACTACGACGGCGTAAATCCGGTTTTACGGTGTTTTTCGTGTTTCCAGGTTTTAAATCATTAAGTTAGCATATCATATAGATATAGAACATGTGTTTAGTTGATTTTAAAAGTCAAGTTAGAAGGATTAACTTTTGTTTGCGAACAAGTTTAGAATTAACTAAACAATGTTCTAGTGATTACAAGTTTAAACCTTCGAATAAGATAGCTTTATATGTATGAATCAAATGATGTTATGAACATTATTACTACCTTAAGTTCCTTGGATAAACCTACTGGAAAAGAGAAAAGTGGATCTAGCTTCAACAGATCCTTGGATGGCTCGAAGTTCTTGAAGCAGAATCATGACACGAAAACAAGTTCAAGTAAGATCATCACTTGAAATAAGATTGTTATAGTTATAGAAATTGAACCAAAGTTTGAATATGATTATTACCTTGTATTAGAATGATAACCTACTGTAAGAAACAAAGATTTCTTGAGGTTGGATGATCACCTTACAAGATTGGAAGTGAGCTAGCAAACTTGAAAGTATTCTTAATTTTATGTAACTAGAACTTGTAGAATATATGAAGAACACTTATAACTTGAAGATAGAACTTGAGAGAGATCAATTAGATGAATAAAATTGAAGAATGAAAGTGTTTGTAGGTGTTTTTGGTCGTTGGTGTATGGATTAGATATAAAGGATATGTAATTTTGTTTTCATGTAAATAAGTCATGAATGATTACTCATATTTTTGTAATTTTATGAGATATTTCATGCTTGTTGCCAAATTATGGTTCCCATATGTGTTAGGTGACTCACATGGGCTGCTAAGAGCTGATCATTGGAGTGTATAGACCAATAGTACATACATCTAAAAGCTGTGTATTGTACGAGTACGAATACGGGTGCATACGAGTAGAATTGTTGATGAAACTGAATGAGGATGTAATTGTAAGCATTTTTGTTAAGTAGAAGTATTTTGATAAGTGTATTGAAGTATTTCAAAAGTGTATAAATACATATTAAAACACTACATGTATATACATTTTAACTGAGTCGTTAAGTCATCGTTAGTCGTTACATGTAAATGTTGTTTTGAAACCTTTAGGTTAACGATCTTGTTGAATATTGTTAACCCATTGTTTATTATAACAAATGAGATGTTAAATTATTATATTATCATGATATTATGATATATAATATATCTTAGTATGATGTATATACAGTTAAATGTCGTTACAACGATAATCGTTACATATATGTCTCGTTTCGAAATCATTAAGTTAGTAGTCTTATTTTTACATATGTATTTCATTGTTAATACACTTAATAATATATTTACTTATCATTTAACATAATTAACCAAGTGTATCAATATCTTAATATGATTCATATGTACCTAGTAAGACGTTGTTATAACGATAATCGTTATATATATCGTTTTCGAGTTTCTTAAATTAATAGTCTCATTTTTATGTATATAACTCATTGTTAAAATACCTAATGAGATACATACTTATAATAAAAACATGTTAACTATATATATAACCATATATATGTCATCGTATAGTTTTTACAAGTTTTAACGTTCGTGAATCACCGGTCAACTTGGGTGGTCAATTGTCTATATGAAACATATTTCAATTAATCAAGTCTTAACAAGTTTGATTGCTTAACATGTTGGAAACATTTAATCATGTAAATATCAATCTCAATTAATATATATAAACATGGAAAAGTTCGGGTCACTACATCATGACAGACCAGAATGCGACAAAACACACCCGAACTCGACGGTTTACCTGATTTTCTCCAATTTCACTTTTAAAACATCCCAAGGTCCAACGTGGTCAACTAATTACATCCAAAACATTAATTAATCATTCTTGGACTTCAAATGATGCCCCGAGCGTCATGTTTAGAAAAACGGGGTGTTACAACTCTCCCCCACTTAAATTCGATCACGTCCTCGTGATCCTAGTCACTTAACCGATCGGAACCGCACTCTATGGTCCTCGAACAAACGTTTCGATCCGACTTCTACCACATTACTCATTAACCCGAAGATTAATCCATTAACTAAATACACACTTGCACGCATTCCAAGACGTACAACACACAGCATCCGAAGTCTATAACGATCACCTAGAATACACAGATTCACCTTGTATTCTCCTAACTCCTCTAAGTAATTCCTTTCAAAGAGTCACCTTCAACAACTAAATCGTCACCCGCGATTTATCAAAATCCACAATTCCGAGCACTAACACTTGCTCAATTCCACACATTGGAAAAACTCAACCAATCTCGTACCGAGATATCAACTCCTTAGCGTACCCATACCAAGTACAATGCTAATAATCACAAACTTGCATTACCGCAACCAGCGGTATCTCTTGCACTCAACGTCAAAATACTAAAAACTCCATTAACCCTTCAAGTTCTCTCGACTAAATCTCGCAACAAGCTACATCCATAACTATATCGCCCAACGCGATATACTAGATCCACTACGTCGTGAACCAAGTCTTGCATTACTCCAAACTGAGAAGGATTTATACCTCATTAAACTCCGTACTTCATTGGTTCATAAACACATCACTCGACCGGTCAACCACGAATGTCCTCCTAATCAAGAACCCACTTCCTCGTCTCTACCACCTGGTCATTCCTTCAACGAAGGAATTTCGGTATCACCACATAATCACACTAAGGACACAAGGTTTTTCCTCCAAACCCTACAACACAACCACACAAGACGGCTTCCTAGTACCAGCATGGAGACTATTCATATACTTGAATCCCGTCAACAACGAATTATCATCACAACAAATTCGCAATTTGCCACACGATCCACAAAATATTCACCAACGTCGGGTGAATCCTCCTACCTAGACCGTCCATTAAGGATGGCATTGACATTTCCATGAAACCAACGGGTCACATCACTAGGGAACACACTCTTACAAACAAACAACATCCGCGTACCTCGATGTGAGACAATCGGAGCCGACACTCCCCGCCTCACAATCATTCATAAAGTGGAATAATCCACTGACAATGTTCACGACCACATTTCCCGAAAGGGAAAATACAATATACATCCCCAAATCGAACCCGTACCTACTCAACAGTACTATCCGGGTTTCACACCAACCCAAAATTACATCACGAGAGCACCCGAAATGACAGTTACATTCTCTCACTCCGAGATCTCAAACTTCACATTTGGTCTCATACCGCACTCTGGTACTACACGACCACCTTACACAAGAAGACTTACACTTCCTTCGATCCCATCATCACAATCTTCACACATAACATTCCGGAAATGTAACTCACAATCGTAATGCACGATCTCGAGTCAACATCAACAACTCGTCACTCTTCCTTGTTAGGAACTCCGAATACTTATTGAGGCTTAGCACGGTACACTCTGACACTTCACTATACATAACACCACCGGAGCCCCCTCGGGCGGTAGTAAAACTCCCCCACTTAGGATTTAGCTCCACATTCTTACCGCAAAGATGATAACATCCCGCGGAATTACCATTCCACAACACACATGATCATTCTCATCACTGATCATAAACATCGAATCACTGCAAATTCACTTTAGGCTCTCAGAGCCGTCGTACAAAATTACCAGGGATGTCGTACACGCGACGACTTCGCACCTTCATACCGCAAGTCACAATCGTCTGCCTTAATGGTTCGCACAGCGAACTCCACCAAAGTCCCACATACGTCTCTATGCCTAAGCATATGTCACCCTGATAAATCAGTCATGCATCTCGGTCGAGATCACCCGACCTTCCACTCAACGAACCTTTACCAACAATCGCTCACTCTCATGGAGAAGAGTGACCAATCTGACACAATGATTTCGTCGACCGCAATACCAACACTTCCTCATAACCTTCGGTCTAACCGACCCTTAAGTCCGTCACCGGCTCACCGGTCATCTTTACTCGTCTAACACTTAAAAGCAACAAGATTCGCTCATCCGTCACTTCCCAAGAAGTATTTACCGAAAAGCTCTTAAACCTCGACTTTCATAACCGTCGAATTACAATCACTCGTCGATCACTACTGTAATCTCCGCTGCTTCCAAGGGTATCTCACGGGCTCCCTAAGCACAAAGTGATCACACCACTACTGAAGTTGGACATTACACTAGCAGGTATAAAGAGGCACCTGACACAGTGTCATGTAGACTCCCACCACAATCTACCGAATTTTAGAAACTCGATCTTTAGGTTCCATACACCCGATGTCGCCCATCTCTCCACAATAATGGCCCGAAGCCATACTTACCCGAAAAATCTTACAGTTTATTGTCTTATCGAAAGTTTCTAGCGATCACACGCTACCCACAATTTCCACAAGACCAAAACGATATAGCCTAACGAAACCTTTCATCCAACACTAAGGAGATGCTTGGAAACACCAAGTCTTACATCCTTCCATACCTCGATAAAACCACTACTACAAGGGATGTTCCATTAGGAATGTTACCCTATAATCCACAACACACTAACGCAACCGTCGTCATACGGGTCCCACTCCCATGAGCTTAATGACCCAAAGACTTCCCGATTCGCCAATTCCAAGGCGACTCACAACAAGAATCCTAACACGATTCTCTAACCACACACTCTACCGAGTGTAACTCAAACCACAATCATTAGGCTTGTCGCATTCCATTACGGAATTCAAGTCCTCGTCACACACACGCACACGTAAATCGGTCATCGTAGTTACGATGAGTAACTTCAACGAATGACAAATCTCAAAATGCACCCACTACTTAGTGTGACTAAGCATGCACCAAACTCGTGAGTTGGCTCACTCACTTAACTAAACGAATCCACAGTAACACTTCCCGACTCGCAAAGAACTCGATGTGACAACAAGCACATCACTCGAGACCACTATATCCTAGGAACCAATAAAAGATTCCTAATTCGTCCCGTTCTACCCCAACCATGCCACGTTTCCTCCGTTCGGTACTTGTCATGTCATGCTTGGCGTCAAGATACACTTTCGTAATAATGGTGATCAATCACTATTACAAATGCGTACCTTACCATTTTCACATGTCCACGCAAAGTACTTTACCTGGACTGACGCAACATTCACACAAGATAATACGCGATAACTCCTAGTACCCGAATGACCAAAGTCCTTACCGCGAACTTGATCACTCAAAACCGCCAATTACTCGAATCTCTCCAATAGATTGGTCCCTAGGACACCGCACAATTAGATACCTGTATATATATACACATATATACAATATAATAACAAATATACACAAGTACACCGCAACACAAGTCAACCTACAACCTAGGTGACTATTACTAAAACAACGTCCAAGTTCGCCTACTTACATTAGGCACTAGCAATCTAAGGCACTAATTTACGCACGAAATAAGGCTCCACAAAATTCCACATTGGACAAACACAAGTCCTAGTTAGTCACCTACTCTAAGGCACTAACAAATCTCAATTCGACCCGTAATCCTACAAGTCCCGCAATTAACGCACCACTGTCAATAAGTCTAAGACTAGGCACCTATTCTAAGGTCACCTAATTCCCTTAGACCATGCTCTGATAACACTTGTAACAACCCCAATCCGTTTAACCAAAAATGGAGTACATTTTTTTTTATAAGTTAGATCTCATTAATACAATACATTTTCAACTCTGTTTTAATCAAAACATAACATCGTAATGATACGTTTAGCAATTTATCATGACCCTTGGTACACAAATTACACTTTACAAAATCATTTGTAATAATGACCCGAACACAAGAAATACGGGTTAGTACACAATAACCCAACCCGATACCAAGAGCATAATCTCGGGGACTACCAAATCCCCAATCCGCGTCCAAAACTCCAAAAGCTACCCCATTGAGCCCAAGCGCTCCTAAGCATCTAGTCTAACAACTAGTTAGCTTCAATACACGATACCTGTAAAAGGTAAACAACGAGAGGGGTAAGCATAAAGCTTAGTGAATGCAATAATTATATATATACATATACAATTTACCTACTTGCACCCACTTACGCAACCACGCATAAAATTCCGCATATCAATGAATACAAGCTAGCATTTTAATTAGCATACCGTCGCAAGTATAACGCTAAAATCTTCAATACGCAAGCTAGCACAACAATAGCATATAACGCGAATAAAACAATATGCTACACTACAACACATAAACATTGATGTTCACAACATCCATTAGTATTCAAGTTTCAAGGCTAGCTCTGTGAATGGTATTGTCAACATCGAACTTAAATCCCATCCGTCCCAATTAATGTGGTATTGTCAACATCGAACTTAAAACCCACATATGAGGTATCGTCAACAACGAACTTTAAACCCTCATCGAACGTCACTACAATAGTCGTATGGCATTGTCAACATCGAACTTTAATTCCATACATGAGGTATCGTCAACAACGAACTTTAAACCCTCGTCTAACATACAATAATGGTATGGCATCGTCAACAACGAACTTTAAATCCATACCCCACAAGAAAATAAATCATATACATACATATATAATTATTCCACTCACCTTATCACGTCGGTGGTGATTTAGCACTTCTGTATGCTTCGAGCAAGGTACCTAATACATAAGTACACATTCAATACATAACTTGTGGAATTAACCACAATACTCACTCTCGAGCATTTAATGACCCAAAAGCATTAAATAACTCACTTACACCCAAAACCGCCCATAAATGGCCAAGACTCATCTTTAATTACTAAAACTAGTGATGTAAGTCTACTAACACCAATTAACACAAACTTAGGGTATTTCATACCCATTTCAACCAATTAGGTCAACCTTAACTCATTTGACCCATTTCAACACTTATACATACCATTTTAGCCAAACATGACCCATTTACAATTCTTCCATCATTTACAAGTGTAGTAGTGACTAATCAACACAATTTAACACTTACAACTTCAATTCACATGGCCAAACCCTAGATCATAGCTATTAGGGTTTCCTTATCTCAACATAACCCAAATTCACCCATTTTACCCCCAAATGGGTCTTACAAGTTCCAACACTCCTAAAATCACTAATACTAGTGATTATACCCTACTTACAACCCTTAAACATGCTTAAATCATTAACCAACCCAAAACCCGCAAAATATCAAAATAGTGAGTTTCCATAAACCCTCTTCATCATCTAAATGGGTTTTACAAATAACAAACTCAAAACCCTAACATGAAATCTCAAATCAAACAATGAAATTCGGATTTAGAATTTACCATAACAATCAAAACGTAGTCGAGAACGAAAGGAACAACTTTTTCACTCGCACCTTTGATCGATTCAAGCTTCTTCATCATCAAAACTCCAAATCTCTCTCTAGAATCTCCCTCTCTCTCTAAACTTTGAAGATGAGAGTGTTTGGATGTAAAAATGGAGATAAGATAAGCATTGGAACTGATTTGGGGTATAAAACTCGTCCACATGTGAATTTACCAAAACACCCTCAAAAGATTCCATTAAAATGGGTCAAAAATGACATTACAGCGACATTTGTCGCGTTTCGCAACACTTTGTCACGTTTCGCGACACCAGGACGCGACAAACAATACTCAAACGCGACAGAAAGACAGAAACCAAGTATCAGAAGTTGTCTCGTTTCGGTCATGTTTGTCACGGATCACGACTGACCAGAACGCGACAAAACACACCCGAACTCGACAGTTTACCTGATTTTCTCCAATTTCACTTTTAAAACATCCCAAGGTCCAACGTGGTCAACTAATTACATCCAAAACATTAATTAATCATTCTTGGACTTCAAATGATGCCCCGAGCGTCATGTTTAGAAAAACAGGGTGTTAGAACTCTCCCCCACTTAAATTCGATCACGTCCTCGTGATCCTAGTCATTTAACCGATCGGAACCGCACTCTATGGTCCTCGAACAAACGTTTCGATCCGACTTCTACCACATTACTCATTAACCCGAAGATTAATCCATTAACTAAATACACACTTGCACGCATTCCAAGACGTACAACACACAGCATCCGAAGTCTATAACGATCACCTAGAATACACAGATTCACCTTGTATTCTCCTAACTCCTCTAAGTAATTCCTTTCAAAGAGTCACCTTCAACAACTAAATCGTCACCCGCGATTTATCAAAATCCACAATTCCGAGCACTAACACTTGCTCAATTCCACACATTGGAAAAACTCAACCAATCTCGTACCGAGATATCAACTCCTTAGCGTACCCATACCAAGTACAATGCTAATAATCACAAACTTGCATTACCGCAACCAGCGGTATCTCTTGCACTCAACGTCAAAATACTAAAAACTCCATTAACCCTTCAAGTTCTCTCGACTAAATCTCGCAACAAGCTACATCCATAACTATATCGCCCAACGCGATATACTAGATCCACTACGCCGTGAACCAAGTCTTGCATTACTCCAAACCGAGAAGGATTTATACCTCATTAAACTCCATACTTCATTGGTTCATAAACACATCACTCGACCGGTCAACCACGAATGTCCTCCTAATCAAGAACCCACTTCCTCGTCTCCACCACCTGGTCATTCCTTTAACGAAGGAATTTCGGTATCACCACATAATCACACTAAGGACACAAGGTTTTTCCTCCAAACCCTACAACACAACCACACAAGACAGCTTCCTAGTACCAGCATGGAGACTATTCATATACTTGAATCCCGTCAACAACGAATTATCATCACAACAAATTCGCAATTTGCCACACGATCCACAAAATATTCACCAACGTCGGGTGAATCCTCCTACCTAGACCGTCCATTAAGGATGGCATTGACATTTCCATGAAACCAACGGGTCACATCACTAGGGAACACACTCTTACAAACAAACAACATCCGCGTACCTCGATGTGAGACAATCGGAGCCGACACTCCCCGCCTCACAATCATTCATAAAGTGGAATAATCCACTGACAATTTTCACGACCACGTTTCCCGAAAGGGAAAATACAATATACATCCCCAAATCGAACCCGTACCTACTCAGCAGTACTATCCGGGTTTCACACCAACCCAAAATTACATCACGAGAGCACCCGAAATGACAATTACATTCTCTCACTCCGAGATCTCAAACTTCACATTTGGTCTCATACCGCACTCTGGTACTACACGGCCACCTTACACAAGAAGACTTACACTTCCTTCGATCCCATCGTCACAATCTTCACACATAACATTCCGGAAATGTAACTCACAATCGTAATGCACGATCTCGAGTCAACATCAACAACTCGTCACTCTTCCTTGCTAGGAACTCCGAATACCTATTGAGGCTTAGCACTATACACTCTGACACTTCACTATACATAACACCACCGGAGCCCCCTCGGGCGGTAGTAAAACTCCCCCACTTAGGATTTAGTTCCACATTCTTACCGCAAAGATGATAACATCTCGCGGAATTACCATTCCACAACACACATGATCATTCTCATCACTGATCATAAACACCGAATCACTGCAAATTCACTTTAGGCTCTCAGAGCCATCGTACAAAATTACCAGGGATGTCGTACACGCGACGACTTCGCACCTTCATACCACAAGTCACAATCGACTGCCTTAATGGTTCGCACAGCGAACTCCACCAAAGTCCCACATACGTCTCTATGCCTAAGCATATGTCACCCCGATAAATCAGTCGTGCATCTCGGTCGAGATCACCCGACCTTCCACTCAACGAACCTTTACCAACAATCGCTCACTCTCATGGAGAAGAGTGACCAATCCGACACAATGATTTCGTCGACCGCAACACCAACACTTCCTCATAACCTTCGATCTAACCGACCCTTAAGTCCGTCACCGGCTCACCGGTCATCTTTACTCGTCTAACACTTAAAAGCAACAAGATTCGCTCATCCGTCACTTCCCAAGAAGTATTTACCGAAAATCTCTTAAACCTCGACTTTCATAACCGTCGAATTACAATCAGTCGTCGATCACTATTGTAATCTCCGCTACTTCCAAGGGTATCTCACGGGCTCCCTAAGCACAAAGTGATCACACCACTACTGGAGTTGGACATTACACTAGCAGGTATAAAGAGGCACCTGACGCAGTGTCATGTAGACTCCCACCACAATCTACCGAATTTTAGAAACTCGATCTTTACGTTCCATACACCCGATGTCGCCCATCTCTCCACAATAATGGCCCGAAGCCATACTTACCCGAAAAATCTTACAGTTTTTTGTCTTATCGAAAGTTTCTAGCGATCACACGCTACCCACAATTTCCACAAGACCAAAACGATATAGCCTAACGAAACCTTTCATCCAACACTAAGGAGATGCTTGGAAACACCAAGTCTTACATCCTTCCATACCTCGATAAAACCACTACTACAAGGGATGTTCCATTAGGAATGTTACCCTATAATCCACAACACACTAACGCAACCGTCGTCATACGGGTCCCACTCCCATGAGCTTAATGACCCAAAGACTTCCCGATTCGCCAATTCCAAGGTGACTCACAACAAGAATCCTAACACGATACTCTAACCACACACTCTACCGAGTGTAACTCAAACCACAATCATTAGGCTTGTCGCATTCCATTACGGAATTCAAGTCCTCGTCGCACACACGCACACGTAAATCGGTCATCGTAGTTACGATGAGTAACTTCAATGAATGAAAAATCTCAAAATGCACCCACTACTTAGTGTGACTAAGCATGCACCAAACTTGTGAGTTGGCTCACTCACTTAACTAAACGAATCCACAGTAACACTTCCCGACTCGCAAAGAACTCGATGTGACAACAAGCACATCACTCGAGACCACTATATCCTAGGAACCAATAAAACATTCCTAATTCGGTACTTTAAACCCTCATCTAACAAACAATAATGGTATGGCATCGTCAACAACGAACTTTAAATCCATACCCCATAAGCAAATAAATCATATACATACATATATAATTATTCCACTCACCTTATCACGTCGGTGGTGATTTAGCACTTCTGTATGCTTCGAGCAAGGTACCTAATACATAAGTACACATTCAATACATAACTTGTGGAATTAACCACAATACTCACTCTCGAGCATTTAATGACCCAAAAGCATTAAATAACTCACTTACACCCAAAACCGCCCATAAATGGCCAAGACTCATCTTTAATTACTAAAACTAGTGATGTAAGTCTACTAACACCAATTAACACAAACTTAGGGTATTTCATACCCATTTCACCCAATTAGGTCAACCTTAACTCATTTGACCCATTTCAACACTTATACATACCATTTTAGCCAAACATGACCCATTTACAATTCTTCCATCATTTACAAGTGTAGTAGTGACTAATCAACACAATTTAACACTTACAACTTCAATTCACATGGCCAAACCCTAGATCATAGCTATTAGGGTTTCCTTATCTCAACATAACCCAAATTCACCCATTTTACCCCCAAATGGGTCTTATAAGTTCCAACACTCCTAAAATCACTAATACTAGTGATTATACCCTACTTACAAACCTTAAACATGCTTAAATCATTAACTAACCCAAAACCAGCAAAATATTAAAATAGTGAGTTTCCATAAACCCTCTTCATCATCTAAATGGGTTTTACAAATAACAAACTCAAAACCCAAACATGAAATCTCAAATCAAACAATGAAATTCGGATTTAGAATTTACCATAACAATCAAAACGTAGCCGAGAACGAAAGGAACAACTTTATCACTCGCACCTTTGATCGATTCAAGCTTCTTCATCATCAAAACTCCAAATCTCTCTCTAGAATCTCCCTCTCTCTCTAAACTTTGAAGATGAGAGTGTTTGGATGTGAAAATGGAGATAAGATAAGCATTGGAACTGATTTGGGGTATAAAACTCGTCCACATGTGAATTTACCAAAACACCCTCAAAAGATTCCATTAAAATGGGTCAAAAATGACATTACAGCGACATTTGTCGCCTTTCGCGACACTTTGTCGCGTTTTGCGACACCAGGACGCGACAAACAATACTCAAACGCGACAGAAAGACAGAAACCAAGTATCAGAAGTTGTCTCGTTTCGGTCATGTTTGTCACGGATCACGACAGACCAGAATGCGACAAAACACACCCGAACTCGACAGTTTACCTGATTTTCTCCAATTTCACTTTTAAAATATCCCAAGGTCCAACGTGGTCAACTAATTACATCCAAAACATTAATTAATCATTCTTGGACTTCAAATGATGCCCCGAGCGTCATGTTTAGAAAAACGGGGTGTTACAACTACGAATCAATAACGCGTATATTGTATCAACGAGTTATGAAGAATTAACTCATTCCCTCTAAAGAAATTATATGTATATTATATATATATATATTTTTAAAAAAAAATAAAATAAATCTTTCCGTGCTAAGCTATTGTGTATGAATCTTAACTACTCGGTTAAATCATATTACAAATATGCAATAATGTACGTCCTTCGCCCGCAACTTAACCATCGTTAACTACAATCTCTATCTCAATTCAACAAATTCCAATTTATAATAAATCAAGTATATATTTGATTTTACACTTTCATCATCGGTGAACTCGAAACTTTTCAGATAACATCATTCGTACTTTACGAAATTCACAAGAATTTAACAAAAACCAACATCACGCCTCAACAAATAACGAAGTATTGATTCATAATTTCAATATTATTGAAGAAATACTTATGTAATCTCTAAAGCCTTCAAGAGATTATTCAATTCTAGTTCCAACGTAAATCGAATGAGTTTAATTTAGTATTAACTCATTAAAATCTATGTTACATCTGAGGAGAATATATACATATATATTTTCATAAAGACTGTAATAAAATTCTTATGTACAAAATATTAATTGTGAAAATTTTTTTTAACGGGTAGGTAATACCCGAGAGATATATATATATTTACAATTTATATGTTACATTCTTCGAATCAGATTAAGCAAATTATCAACTATACTTCCTACTTTCACAATAATATACATTCTTTCATAGAAATCAAAACAACCATACTCATTCGAACCCAATTAAATATTCTGATTTTGAAATCTCAGAATTCAATTCGAGATATAACCGGTACCATCACTTTTAGATTCATACATCTTTCAAAGCTATACTTTGACTTCAAAACTGTGTTAGAACATCAAATGTATACTAACGATTACAATCTATGTTCAAACCCTTTGAAAATCTCTGAAGACACTTCAAATAATGAGCAATCGAGATGATGATCTAACCACATATTACCCACAGTTATGTACTCAATAAGCTCTCGAAACCAAAGTCATAATTCAACACATATCTGTGTCAGATATTTTGGCATTTATTAGCAAAAATAATGTGATGACCCGGGAATTTCCGACCAAATTTAAACTTAATCTTTATATAGTTCTGACACGATAAGCAAAGTCTGCAATGTTGAGTCTCAAAAACTTTGGAACATTTTATATGAATGCATTTATCCTTTTGACCAATCCCGATGATTCACGAACAATTGTTATAAATAAATATGTATATGTAAATGTAAGTATATTTATATTAAATTGAAGTTATAAAATATAATTTAAACATGTGAATTAAATATGTAAAATAGAATACAAAGTAATTAAGTGTAAATTTAAAATGAATCTATATATATATATATATATATATATATATATATATATATATATATATATATATAAATTTTATGACTAAATATTATATGCATATTATAATATATATATATATAATTTATAAATATTCAATAAAGGTTATCATATTATATATGATTATATTATGTAATTAATACTATATAATACAATTTAAAATATAGTTGTTGTAATAAAAATTAATATCTTCATTATCTATATAAATATTAATATTAATTACAGTATCATTAATGATACTATATGAAATCTGGTACATTTGATTTATGATTATTATTTAATATTATTAATAGTATTATAAATATTATTAACATCATCATTATTATAATTAGTAGTAAAATTAAAATTTTATTTATGATTAATATTAGTATTGTTATTAAATTTTAATATTAATATTAATATTAATATTAACATCTGTATTCTAAATATTATTGTTTTAATATGAGATTTGATACATGTAACTTGTTAGATCTTAATTATTATTTGTATTACTACTATCAGAATATTATTATTATTTTCAATATATATGTAAAATAAATATAAAGTTTGATATATAAATTGTTATTATATTATTATTACTAATATTATCAATCATTAATAATATTACTATTATGATAATCAATACTAATAATAATATTATTGTTATAAATTTTATAGTTATTATTATTATCATTACTAATTGTATTATTATTATTATTATTATTATTATTATTATTATTTATATACTTATTATTAGTATTAATATTATTATTAATACACATATACATTTACAGATACATGTACATATAAGAGATACAGTTATACATATAAAAATACATATACAGAGTATATAAATTATACGCATATACTGATATATATACGTAAATACAGAATTTTATATATATATATATATATATATATATATATATATATATATATATATATATATATATATATATATATATCAGATTTATTATTATTATTTTCTTTTACTGAATTAATCCATCACAAAATCTAAACTCGTGTTATATCTTTGACTAACTGTATTCAATCCTTGTATCTATCTGTTAAATGATTCTATTACAGCAACCAAAGCCAAAATCTGTTAGCAATCGATATCAGACTTTGTATTTTATTTATTTATTTTTTTACGTACGAAAGATTCTTGCTGTCGAGTTCAATTGGACTAATAAATCTAATCCAGTTGTTAAATGACATCATACAACTTCACATTATCATTTACAAACCACAAAACACTTTAACAACTCTTACTTAATCAAAATTAATCAGAAAATATGAAGAACACAGGCTTACTGCCCTGTTCTTAATTCATTTTTCAAATCAAACGATTTTGTAAGCAATTTCAAATTGTGCTAATGCAGTGTTGTTAGAAAACTCCCAGTTAAACTATCTGGAAAGTTTCAAGGTCCAATTTCATCTATTGAATTCCAATTTTTAAGTCAAACTATTTTTTTCAAAAGTCAAACGAAGCGATTAACCAGAAATTGGGATTCGTTTTAATGTTTCAGATTAAATTAATGATCCAGAGAGTTTATATGAATGTATTAGAAACTTTTTCATGTTGTAATCTCGGTTTAAAACAGCCTTAGTCTCTTAATCAATTATCGAGTTCTTAATTCAAATAAAAACGCTGTTGTGCTTTATTTAATTTTATTTTTTTCTGTTAAATTCAAATGTTAAAATTGTGATTCATTTATACTCTGGTTATAAATCCTAAAACAGTTCCAATGTGTGTTATAATTATGATGTTTGATCATCGGGTCGACTGAATGAATTGGGAAGAAGATGAGGTAATGAATAAACGGGTTAATTAAAATTAGTGGGCAAGCATTATCAGATATACACAGCTAGAAGAATGGTTAGTGCGTGAGACAGGTTATCGAGGGGTCCTGAGTTCGAGCCCTATCTGGGCAGTTCTTTTTGGAACGAATTTTTGAGGGTATACATTTCTATTTTTTTAATATACTATTATTATTTATTGTTAATCTTAACTATTATAATTATTCTGATTATTAGTAATGTTATTATTATTATTATTATTATCATTATAATTATTAGTATTATTGTTACAAATACAAGTGTTAAAGATCATTATTATTATTATTATTATTATTATTATTATTATTATTATTATTATTATTATTATTATTATTATTATTATTATTATGATTATTATTATTATTATTATCATGATTGACATTATGAGTTATATTAATATCATTACTAAGTATTACTATTAGTATTATGGTAAAAAAAAAATTGTTGTAAGGTTTATATTTTTATATAAATACAATTATAAAAATAAGTAAAGCTATAATTAAGTCATAATCTAAATAAGATGTTATTATAAGTATTATTACTATAATTATTATCATTCTTGTTATTATTAGTATTAAGATTACTATCTGTATTAAAATTATCATTTATCACAATATTGTCTTTATTATTATTAACTACCACTATTATTAAAAATCACCATTAATATTTTTAAATATATTTTTTATAGAAATTATCATTTTATCTTATCAATAAACTTATCACCTTTATTAAAATTATTATTTATACAATCATTATTATTATAATCATTATTAGAATTATAACTATTATTATCCTTATTAGTAATATTATCATAACCACTTTTCAAACAAAAGAAGTTATATAAAAAAAACATATTTATTATCTAAGTATATTAATATTACATAAAATCATGATTCAACTAATATTAATTATATTGATATAATTACATATCAAATAAGTATTATAACATATTATAAATGATAATAAAATTTTATATAAAAGTAATAATCTTAACATATAACCATAATACATATATATATATATATATATATATATATATATATATATATATAAATTGTTCGATTATGATTATAAGTTTAATATATATATATATATACAAATGATATAGGTTCGTGAATCCGAGGTCAACCCTACTCTTGTTAAATGACGTCACATGTATTTTTACTACAAAATACAGTATGGTGAGTTTCATTACTCCCTTTTTAAATGCTTATGCAATATATATTTTTGGGACTGAGAATACATGCGCTTTTATAAATATTTTACGATATAGACACAAGTAATTGAAACTACATTATATGGTTGAATGATCGAAGCCAAATATGCCCCTTTTGCTTGGTAACCTAAGAATTAGTAAACCGATCTACTAAGTACCGGATGCTTTAGTACTTCGATGTTGTTTTATATCATGTCCGAAGGATTTCCCGGAATGATAGGGGATATTCTTATATGCATCTAGTTAATGTCGGTTACCAGGTGTTCAATCCATATGAATGATTTTTGTCTCTATGTATGGGACGTATGTTTATGAGAATTGGAAATATGAAATCTTGTGGTCTATTAAAATTATGAAATGATTATTTATAATAAACTAATGAACTCACCAACCTTTTGGTTAACACTTTTAAGTATGTTTATTCTCAGGTATGAAAGAAATCTTCCGCTGTGTATTTGCTCATTTTAGAGACATTACTTGGAGTCATTCATGATATATTTCAAAAGACGTTGTATTCGAGTCGTCGAGTTCATCAAGATTATTACTAAGTCCATTATAGTTAGATATATTATGAAATGGTATGCATGCCGTCAACTTTCGATGTAAAGCAAGTTTGTCTTTTAAAAACAAATGCAATGTTTGTAAAATGTATCATATAGAGGTCAAGTACCTCGCGATGAAATCAACTATTATGAATAATTTATAATCGATATGGACTTCGTCTGAATGGATTAGGACGGGTCGTTAGAGTTGGTATCAGAGCGGTGGTCCTAGCGAACCAGGTCTGCATTAGTGTGTATAACTGATAAGTCGTTAGGATGCATTAGTGAGTCTGGACTTCGACCATGTCTGCATGTCAAAAGTTTTGCTTATCATTAGTGTCGAAAATTATTTGCTTATCATCCTTAAAGTCTAGACACGTCTTACTGCCTCTATTGCATAGACAGTGTACAGATAAATTCATATCTTAACGTATCTGTTATTGTTACCTTTGCCTAACAGCTTCCGTAGATTCCTCCGTAACTTATGAGATTTTAGTATTATATATGCATATGTAAATTATGTATAGCAGAGTACTAATCTACATCCTATAATCTATTTCTTATCAAAAATCCTTCATCTGAACGTACGAGATGAATCCCTCAATCAGTTCGAGTCTCTCAGATTTCGATAGCTATTCCGATAGTTATTCCGACAGCTATTCCGACAAGGATATTCACCTAAGCTTCGAAAGCGGTGTCACCAGAAGGAATCCATCAATCAGTCACCCCCAATTCATCTGAAGGGTTCGTAGTCGACTTAATCAATGGAGACGCAAAAAAGGCAATCCTTTTCACCAACCAAATTTACCTCTTGACGAAGAACCCGAAGCACTTACCAGTGAACTAGTTCGAAACACCATTTTTACCCTCATTTCCTGGATAACTCGACATGATTATATTCTATTTAAAATTCTAAACCTTATTCACTCGCTCGTTCCAACCGACAATCATCCCGAAATAATAGAAGAAGTCAACAAACTTCGCGCTCGAGAAATAAATTTGGAGAATATGGTGCAAAATTTACCAGCTTCAGCAACATCACCGGCACCAACAGTACCACCAACAACCTAAGTTTCAACATCACATGCCTCAACATGTCATTCTATACCTCGAAGTATAATCCTCGTTTTACGTATCGTTCTACATCATTTATCTTCGTTCGATATGGCGATTATGTAATCTCTAATGTTTTAGAGATTATATATTCTTGTTCTAACGGTAAATCAAATGAGTTTAATATCATATTGACTCATTAAATCCATGATTACATCTGAAGAAAATATATATGTATATATATTTTCATAAAGATTGTAATTAAAATTCTTTCGTACAAACTCTTAATGGTGAAAATATTTTAACGGGCAGGTAATACTCGAGGAATATTTAGATTTCACATTAATAAGTTACAATGTACGTTCTTCGAATCTGATTCAACAGTCATTTACTATTCTATTTACAACCACCGATATACGTATCCATTCACCACAGAATAACCATTTTCATTCAATTTCATATTTGGATTTTGACCTATCAGAATCCAACAAGTGGCATAATGAAGAAAACATTTGACAAAATAAAATTTGCTAGAAATAGACAAATTAACTATGAGGAATTTTGTTAAGAATTCACGCTAACAAAATCCTAGCTAACTGTTCCTAGCTAACCGTTAATTCCGTATTATATTTATTTATCGCAATTTATTTATCGCAATTTAATTATGGCAATTTTAATTCTCGCAATTTTATTTATCGTCATTTAATTTCTGTTATTTATTTTACGCACTTTAAATATCGGGACACGTATACAAGGTTTTGACATATCATATCGACGCATCTATATATATTATTTGGAAGAACCATAGACACTCTATATGCAGTAATGCTGGAGTTAGCTACACAGGGTTGAGGTTGATTCTACAATAATATATATATAGTTTGAGTTGTGACCGAGTCTGAGACGTATACGGGTCACGAATACGTATTAATTAATTCGAATATTTTATATTAAGCTATATATGAATTATTGGACTGTTAACTGTGGACTATCAATTGTGGACTATCAACTGTGGACTACCGACATTGGACAATTAAAATGAATTAAAATATTGATTATAACATATGAAACTAAACAGTTCTTCAAGTTTGCCACTTGATTTCATTTTAAACCTCATTGGTATTTTGACGGTTACAATCTACGTTCAAACCTTTCATGATTCTTGAAAACACCTCAAGCAAAAGAATGAACCAACTGCACTTCGTCTACGGAAGGAAAGATTTATGCATATAGCTATGCACCTGAAAACTCTCGAAAACTGAGTAAACATTTAACGTGTACCTGTGCTAGCTCCTTTGACGTTGTCATTATCGAAAATCAATTTGCAATCCCTTTCCAAATTAGCCAATTTTGTCACAGCTCCACCAAGTCAACTTCGACCTTTCACTCGGATTAGTTTAGTATAACCCTGATATATAAGTTATCTTTCGTCATCGATACCGGGAAACCGTTTATATCTCACCACATTAGCATTAAATTTACCAACAACTCCGTTGATCTTTGACTTTCCGAAAAATCACTATATTCAGTGAAACCCTATCATTTACTCATTTACATCCTATAACGAGAATTACTATACCAGCTACCAGGAATTAGCAATCAGTATTTTGAAATCTCGCAGCGTTTCTACATCAAAAGTTATATGTATACATATAACATTTATCTCATAGAATTATCATCTTCCATTCTGAAATTTTGAAGAGCAATCAGTCTACAAATTAATACTTTGAATATTGAAAAATTGAATGAAGTAGCAGAAACTGTAGACAACGTAAATGACCGTAACATTCAGAAGTTTGATGGTAAAGAAGGATACGTTGGAAAAGCTCAGAAAAGTTAGAACTGGAAAACGGATTGAGCTAACCCTGAAGGAGACCAAGGACAAATACAAGGACCAAACCCTATATTCAAAGAATCCAAGTAATCCTGGATCCGTTGAAATCTTTAGAGAATATCTTGTTCCGTACTCATGTTAAAATCTTGCGGAAAATCTTTCTTCATCAACCATCGAACTTAGAAATCCCAAAATATCATCATAAATATCTTCGATATTTCTGAGGATATTTTCATAACTCTTCTTGTCCGAAATTAGTTATCTCTTCGTGCTATCCGTATTACATCATAAAGGAAACCATTTTAGTTTCTAAATTTCTTTAAAATTCGAGTTTAAAATTATGAATGATTCCTGCAGTAGTGTTGGAAATTGATGCATGAGTTAGTATAGTATAATGACACTTGATCAATGTGATTATATTACAGTAAGTCATGCTGAGTTTCTAATGGGACGTGATGATTCACAGATCATAACGTCATCATGTGCCATGTTACATAACTCTTTCATTCTGCTTAACTTCTGAACATATCAAGAAAATATATTATTGATAGTTCTATTCTCTGTGATTCGGGTAATTTGACAAATCAAATCATGCTATTACGTTCATTCTTGCTTAGAACATAAAGTTTATTCGAAACCCCATACTTACGAATTCTGGACCATTACTTGCGAAAAGAAAACAAAAGCATGAAGCTCCGAAATAGAAAGGGGGTATAAATTGCAGCAAATAAGAGAGAGCATTAACTGTGAATGACAATGATTATTGAAGATAGAAGCAGGGACTTTGAAATATAAGGGAGAATATAAAACCCAACAACAACACCGAAATTACAAACCGTGGATATCAGTGCGTATAGCAATATAAAGACACGGGAGGATTATAAATATAATAATCCCTAGAGCATAGTAGAAATAAACAGATTCATCCTGTGGAAGTTGAAAAAGGAGAATGATTGTTACGACAGTCAGGATAAGGACAAGGATCAGAACTGGATTAAGCATTTTCACAATCTTTTGAATTTGGAAATTGAGTATAGGAGTGGTAAAAGTTATGGAACGGAAAAAGTTTAATTTATAATGGAAATAGCAGACAGAGTAATCGAGGCAGATCACCGTATTTAATTATAGAGATCTTAATTTTCTTATTTCGCCGAAGAATCAAATCTGTTAGATTTCGAAGATTTTTCTTTTAAATCCCTTGAATTCCGGAATTCAACCAAGACAACGTCGAAAGTTAAGACGCACCTTTTTTTTCTAAATTCAAACGTTACTACGTCAAAAGTAAGACGAATCTTAAATTTCTCATTCCGCTCTTTTGTGATCGCTTCATTCGTACTCTTCAAATAATCGAATTGTTATTCATATTATACAACGGTGATAAAACTCTAATTATCAACTCATATTTGTCATGAAAACTTTTTTAATGTTAGCCATGACCACCTCACTCAAATTTCGGGACGAAATTTCTTTAACGGGTAGGTA
This sequence comes from Rutidosis leptorrhynchoides, assembly GCF_046630445.1. NCBI lineage: Eukaryota > Viridiplantae > Streptophyta > Magnoliopsida > Asterales > Asteraceae > Rutidosis > Rutidosis leptorrhynchoides. The sequence goes on along the minus strand of NC_092334.1, from coordinate 590,646,137 downwards.
CTGTGATGACCCGGGAATTTCCGACCAAATTTAAACTTAATCTTTATATGCTTCTGACACGATAAGCAAAGTCTGCAATGTTGAGTCTCGAAAACTTTGGAACAGTTTACACGAATGCATTTGTCCTTTTGACCATTCCCGACGATTCACGAACAATTGTTATAAATAAATATGTATATGTAAATGTAAGTATATGTATATTAAATTGAAGTTATAAAATATAATTTAAACATGTGAATTAAATACGTAAAATAGAATACAAAGTAATTAAGTGTAAATTTAAAATGAATATATATATATATATATATATATATATATATATATATATATAAATTTTATGACTAAATATTATATGTATATTATAATATATATATATATATATATATATATATATATATATATATATATATATATATATATATATATATATATATATATATATATATATATATATATAATTTATAAATATTCAATAAAGGTTATCATATTATATATGATTATATTATGTAATTAATACTATATAATGCAATTTAAAATATAGTTATTGTAATAAAAATTAATATCTTCATTATCTATATAAATATTAATATTAATTACAGTATCATTAATGATACTATATGAAATCTGGTACATTTGATTTATGATTATTATTTAATATTATTAATAGTATTATAAATATTATTAACATCATCATTATTATAATTAGTAGTAAAATTAAAATTTTATTTATGATTAATATTAGTATTGTTAATATTAATATTAATATTAACATCTGTATTATAAATATTATTGTTTTAATATGAGATTTGATACATGTAACTTGTTAGATCTTAATTATTATTTGTATTACTACTATCAGAATATTATTATTATTTTCAATATATATGTAAAATAAATATAAAGTTTGATATAAAAATTGTTATTATATTATTATTACTAATATTATCAATCATTAATAATATTAGTATTATGATAATCAATACTAATAATAATATTATTGTTATAAATTTTATAGTTATTATTATTATCATTACTAATTGTATTAGTATTATTATTGTTATTATTATTTATATACTTATTATTAGTATTAATATTATTATTAATACACATATACATTTACAGATACATGTACATATAAGAGATACAGTTATACATATAAAAATACATATACAAAGTATATAAATTATACGCATATACTGATATATATACGCAAATACAGATTTATATATATATATATATATATATATATATATATATATATATATATATATATATATATATATATATATATATCAAATTTATTATTATTATTTTCTTTTACTGAATTAATCCATCACAAAATCCAAACTCGTGTTATATCTTTGACTAACTGTATTCAATCCTTGTATCTATCTGTTAAATGATTCTATTACAGCAACCAAAGCCAAAATCTGTTAGCAATCGATATCAGACTTTGTATTTTATTTATTTTTTTTTTACGTACGAAAGATTCTTGCTGTCGAGTTTAATTGGAGTAATAAATCCAATCCAGTTGTTAAATGACATCATACAACTTCACATTATCATTTACAAACCACAGAACACTTTAACAACTCTTACTTAATTTAAATTAATCAGAAAATATGAAGAACACAGGCTTACTGCCCTGTTCTTAATTCATTTTTCAAATCAAACGATTTTGTAAGCAATTTCAAATTGTGCTAATGCAGTGTTGTTAGAAAACTCCCATTTAAACTATCTGGAAAGTTTCAAGGTCTAATTTCATCTATTGAATTCCAATTTTGAAGTTAAACTATTTTTTTCAAAAGTCAAACGAAGCGATTAACCAGAAATTGGGATTCGTTTTCATGTTTCAGATTAAATTAATGATCCAGAGAGTTTATATGAATGTATTAGAAACTTTTTCATGTTGTAATCTCGGTCTAAAACAGCCTTAATCTCTTAATCAATTATCGAGTTCTTATTTCAAATAAAAACGCTGTTGTGCTTTATTTAATTTTATTTTTTTCTGTTAAATTCAAATGTCAAAATTGTGAATCATTTATACTCTGGTTATAAATCCTAAAACAGTTCCAATGTGTGTTATAATTATGATGTTTGATCATCGGGTCGACTGAATGAATTGGGAAGAAGATGAGGTAATGAATAAACGGGTTAATTAAAATTAGTGGGCAAGCGTTATCAGATATACACAGCTAGAAGAATGGTTAGTGCGTGAGACGGGTTATCGAGGGGTCCTGAGTTCGAGCCCCATCTGGGCAGTTCTTTTTGGAACGAATTTTTGAGGGTATACATTTCTATTTTTTTTATATACTATTATTATTTATTGTTAATCTTAACTATTATAATTATTCTGATTATTAGTAATGTTATTATTATTATTATTATCATTATAATTATTAGTATTATTGTTACAAATACAAGTGTTAAAGATCATTATTATTATTATTATGATTATTATTATTATTATTATTATTATTATTATTATTATTATCATGATTGACATTATGAGTTATATTAATATCATTACTAAGTATTACTATTAGTATTATGGTAAAAAAAAAATTGTTGTAAGGTTTATATTTTTATATAAATACAATTATAAAAATAAGTAAATCTATAATTAAGTCATAATCCAAATAAGATGTTATTATAAGTATTATTACTATAATTATTATCATTCTTGTTATTATTAGTATTAAGATTATTATCTGTATTAAAATTATCATTTATCATAATATTGTCTTTATTATTATTAACTACCACTATTATTAAAAATCACCATTATTATTTTTAAATATATTTTTTTATAGAAATTATCATTTTATCTTATAAATAAACTTATCACCTTTATTAAAATTATTATTTATACAATCATTATTATTATAATCATTATTAGAATTATAACTATTATTATCCTTATTAGTAATATTATCATAACCCCTTTTCAAACAAAATAAATTATATAAAAAAACATATTTATTATCTAAGTATATTAATATTACATAAAATCATGATTCAACTAATATTAATTATATTGATATAATTACATATCAAATAAGTATTATAACATATTATAAATGATAATAAAATTTTATATAAAAGTAATAATCTTAACATATAACCAAAATAGATATATATATATATATATATACATATATATATATATATATATATATATATATATATATATATATATATATATATATATATATATATATATATATATATATATATAAATTGTTCGATTATGATTATAAGTTTAATATATATATACAAATGATATAGGTTCGTGAATCTGAGGTCAACCCTACTCTTGTTAAATGACGTCACATGTATTTTTACTACAAAATACAGTATGGTAAGTTTCATTACTCCCTTTTTAAATGCTTTTGCAATACATATTTTTGGGACTGAGAATACATGCGCTTTTATAAATGTTTTACGAAATAGACACAAGTAAATCGAAACTACATTATATGGTTGAATGATCGAAGCCGAATATGTCCCTTTTGCTTGGTAACCTAAGAATTAGTAAACCGATCTACTAATTGACGCGAATCCTAAAGATAGATCTATTGGGCCTAACGAACCCCATCCAAAGTACCGGATACTTTAGTACTTCGATGTTGTTTTATATCATGTCCGAAGGATTTCCCGGAATGATAGGGGATATTCTTATATGCATCTAGTTAATGTCGGTTACCAGGTGTTCAATCCATATGAATGATTTTGTCTCTATGTATGGGACGTATGTTTATGAGAATTGGAAATATGAAATCTTGTGGTCTATTAAAATTATGAAATGATTATTTATAATAAACTAATGAACTCACCAACCTTTTGGTTGACACTTTTAAGCATGTTTATTCTCAGGTATGAAAGAAATCTTCCGCTGTGCATTTGCTCATTTTAGAGACATTACTTGGAGTCATTCATGACATATTTCAAAATACGTTGTATTCGAGTCGTCGAGTTCATCAAGATTATTACTAAGTCAATTATAGTTAGATATATTATGAAATGGTATGCATGCCGTCAACTTTCGATGTAAAGCAAGTTTGTCTTTTAAAAATGAATGCAATGTTTGTAAAATGTATCATATAGAGGTCAAGTACCTCGCGATGAAATCAACTATTATGAATCGTTTATAATTGATATGGACTTCGTCCGGATGGATTAGGACGGGTCGTTAGAAATAACTTGGCAATTCCTTTGCAAAGTAGCAAATTATATCATAGCTCCAGCAAGACAACTTCGATTTTTCATTCGGAGTAGCCTTATCATAATCTTGATACATGTGATTACCCTTTTGTTACCGGAGAACCTTTCATATTCCACCACATTAGCAATAAACTTACCAACAACTTCACTGATCTTGGGCATTCCAAAGATTCATTATATTTATCGAAACCTCATCATTTACTCATTCGTATCTTGTAACGAGAATTGCTATACGAATCATCGAGAATTAGCAATCAGTATTTTGAAATCTCGCAGCATGTCTATGCCAACAGTTATATGTGTACATATAACGTCTATCTCCTGGACTTACATACTTGAATGTGAAGTTTCTGAAAAACACCCTGAACTGCGGAATAGTTCTCGAAATGTTGATGAAGCAGCAAAAACTATAAAATGACCTTAACAGTAAAAAGTTTGAAGATGATGAATAGTATGCTGACAAAGCGCAAAAAAGAGAAGTTTTGGAACTGGAAAACGGATTGAGCAAAGTATGAAGGAGGATGTGGACAAATCACAAAGACTGAATCTGCCTTCAAAGAATCCAAATGATTCAGTATCTGCTGAAGTCATTAACGAATACCTTGCTCTTGACTCTAAACCCTTGCGGACAATATTCTTCATCATCCTCTGATATTAGAAATTCTAAGATATCATCGTACCCTTCATTATAAATATCCTTCATATTTCTGAAGATACTTTCATAACCATTCTTATCTGAAATCATTTATTCCCTCGCGATATATGTATCACATCATAAAAGAAATTATTTTAATTTCTAAATTCTGAAACCTTCGAGTTTAAAATAGGAATATTTTGAAGTAGTGTTGGGAACTGAAGCATGAATTAGTATAATAAAATGACACTTGATCAACGTGATTGTAAAGACCCTGGATTTTCCAACGTTTATTTATTAATAATTGTTATTATTAATACGTGTAATAAAACGAATGTATGTTATTACATTTACATGTTGCCATGATTGCCCGTACTTGACTTTAATTGCCCGAAACGTCTTTGTGACACCCGAAACTTACACGAATAATATTTTCAAGTATTATTTACATTCATGATTAGTTTTATTAATCATTTTAAGTAACTATGGTGATTAGTTAGTTACTTGGGCTTTAATTGGGTTTATTTGTTAATTAAGTGAACTTGGGCTTTATTAGTGTTATGGACTTATGACCTTGGGCTTATAAGCCCACCCTACATTATTAGTGGACTTAGTTAGCCCACTCTTCCTTATAAGTATTACTTAGAATATGTAACTAGTTGGTTAGATCAATTGGAATCTTGTTAGCTCTTAATCCCATGTAACCATCTCTTTTATCCACCCTTTTTAGCTTTAGCATACAAGAACCCAACAAACAAACTCCCCCCTCCCTTTTTGCTGCAGAATCGTGGCCTTTAGGCCATTAGATGGAGCATTTTGGTTTCATTTTTCATTACTACTTGCTCACTTGTTTACTCTCTCAAAAACACACACATACTTGTTTCATTTCTCTCTCAATTCTTTCTACATTCTTGTAAGTAACTTGAAGCATTTCTTCCTTTCTTTTTCTTGGTAAAACCGTGGCCATTAACTCCCATAATCATCATCATTCTTTGTTTGTTTAAATCTTTTGTTACTTGTGTTGATTACTAGTAGTTGTTTATTTATTTACTTACTAGTTTCCAAGAATCAAACTCTTTAGTTCCATTCTTCATTTATCTTGTAATTTCAAGAACAAACAAGAACTAACTTACTAGTTATGTTCTACATATACTTTCTTAAAAGACTGCAAGTTCATGTGTTGATTAAAAATCATACTAGTGATTCATGAAGTAAACTTTAAAGTTTACTTTCTTAAAGATCAAACTTTGGTTTGAATCTTTAAAGTATGAACAACCATGAACAAATTACATGTGTACTTAGTTTACTTCTTCATTCTTGCACTTTAATTTCATGTAATTAGTTTAAATGGTCAAGTACTACAAGTTAGTCTTGATCTCATTAATCTTGAACTAAAAGTTAACTTTGAAAGTTCAAGAACACACAAATAAGTTTTCTTTAAATATAACTTTGTATACTTATGCTTGATCTAGACTTTTGAGTCTTGGATCTTCAAGATCTAACTAAGAACCATGTTCTACACCTTAAGATCTTGATTAGTTAGCTTACTTTCAAGTTTATAGTTCAATATTACCTTTAAAGTTCATGTATGTGTTAGATCTAAGATTTTGATGTAACTTTGGTTCATCAAAACACTTGCAACACTTAAGTGAGTTGTGCTTCATGTCTTAGACTTGCACTTGGGTTATGATGGTCAAACCTTGGTGAAGATAATGTAAACGCATCAATGAGTTGTACACTTGAAGCTATATGCATCAAGGATGAGAACCATGATGAACATCAAGCACCAAGACCACCGAAACTCACTTTTAACTTCCTGTTTTCTGTTTACAGCCCTCTGTCCTACTGTTTCTGTAACAGACCAGTAGACCTGGGCTACTGAGACCTTGATTTTCAAATATATCTTTTCGAGTAGATAATTTTTCATATAAGACTCGTCTTAATATGAGTTACGGTTTAGGATTTATGGCCCTCCGATCGTCACTATGTCCTTTTAACGTTGTGCAGAAATTTCTGACCTACTCGCACTTAGACCGTCGCCACGGTCAAACGAAGACGAGTTTGCTTCTGTAAATTTTACCACACTTAGACCGGAGCTATGGTCACTGGTCTCACCTTAATTCAGTAAGGGTAGAGGCCGTGGTGACTGATCAAAGTCAGCCTTTGTTTTAAACTACTTTCATAAACGAAACTTACTTTACACCTTTTGTTAAATGATGAATGATGATGACCCTTAAGACCTTATTTACGTACTTTTAAACCTATTCGGACGATTTACTGACTTAGTACTATTTGACTTAGGTTGAGGACTTTCGGACCGATTGCTTGCACACTTTTCCCGACTCGACTTTACGACTACATTATCATTGTGAGTTATAGCATTCCCTTTTTACTTTAACTTATTTTGGGAACTGAGAATACATGCGGATTTTATGTTTTACATACTAGGCACGAGTACTTAAACTTTATATATGTGTGGGTTATACAACGGCATAAACATTCCCTTTAGCTCGGTAACGTTTAGTCATTGGTTTTTGAACCGGTGAACGCGAATCTTAGATATGGATTCATAGGGTTTGACATCCCCACTCGGGCTAGTAGCGCTAGCATTTAATGAGTGTTTAATACTTCGTAAACATACGCACTTGCCAAGTGTACTTTCAGGGGGTATAAACGTTAAGTTAGTTACCAAGTGCCCACGGTTAACATATACTTTATCATACTACTTTGAACGCTCTTTGTAGCACTGAAATCTCGTGGCCTACCTTACATACTGTTATACTTAAACTATAGCTCACCAACCTTTGTGTTGATGTTTTTAAGCATGTTTTTCTCAGGTGCTTGAGGTTAGCTTCCGCTGTGTACTAGTCGTGCTGTAGACACCCGCTGCTTAGAGTTGTTATCGCATGAACTACTTTATTTTGCATTCAAACATTTGTACTTTTGAACTATGACTTGTAACGACCGTTGTGGTCACATACACTTATTATTTGCTTCTACTTAGTGAATCATGCTTTTGGATTGTAAAACATTCGATGTTGGTTTAGACATCACTTTATTAATGAATGCAAACTCTTTTTGAAAACGCATATAGTACTTAACCTTGTAATGATCCTGTTATTGATGATTCGTACACGATGGTTTTGTACGGGGCATCACATTTGGTATCAGAGTGTTGGTTGTAGGGAATTAGGTTGCATTAGTGAGTCTAAGACCGACCCGAGTAGGATTCACTAATACCCGAGTAGGATTCACTAATAGGACTAATCTACAACTTGCTAGTTTACGTGTTTCTGCTGAACTTACTGCATGCTGCTGCTTACTTTTACTGCTATATGCCGTATGCTACTACATGATTTCACTACTGCATGATATCACTTGCTTTCGATTGCATGCTACTTCTGTACGATTTGTTATTATTGCCATGCTACTTATTGTTATACACGATTTAAACTGTTGGCCTAATACGTGCTTGCTTTATGACTTACTGACATGGAAAATTTATTTTTCCTTGTTCAGATGTCGGATGTACCACCTGCTAGCATTTTGGGCAGTTTAGACTCTTCATCTACTCCACCTACCACCGTTGCCGATCCACCGATCCCGATATGCACGAGTGACCCCGATGCTTCATCTTTCAGGACTAGCAGCCAGCCGCCTGTACCAGTGGCTACTATTGACAGACACGTGGACCCTGCGGAGATTCCAGCTCCGTCTGCTCCCGGACCCTCGGAGTCACAGCCCCGCATTGGTGGTGTTGTGATCCCCGCGGAGTTCGGGGAAGGGCCATTCCGTAACCATATGCGCATGCCGTGCTGACGCGCTCCGGATGAACGTTTAGTGCCGATTTCGCCATTCAGATACAGACAGATGATGGCCGCTCATGGATGACCAGTTCAGCCACCCGTGTCACCACCACATGATTATGATGATCCTTCATCCGATGACTCCTCTACAGATGACTCCAGTGACTCCGACGAAGAGAACCTTGATGACATACCTATACATGAACCCTCCACCCCGCCGAAGAAGCGGTACCGTCCTGATGGCACCGTCATTCCAGGGGTGAATGGAGGTCGTGCTTTCACTGACGCTTTTGGTCGGCGTCGGAGGGTTACTGCCCGTAAGCGGCTTGTACCGTACCCTGCCGACCCACTCATACATAAGGCACCTCGTTACATGTTGACTATTTCTGGAGCTGGGACATCTGCACCCCACTTCGTGCGGTCTGCACCACCCGCTCCACCCGCACCACCGGCCCCACCAGCACCACCTGCCCCACCATCTCCCACTGTCGAGGAATTGACAAGGGAAGTGGGAATCCTTCGAGCTCGGGTTACTGAGCTCGAGGAGCAGTTGGCTCAGGTTTTAGACATCCTACACCCACCTTCACCGTAGGACCTTTTGTATTAGATTTCATGATGTAATCTAGTTGTAGTTTCTTATTTCACTTATGTATTGTACGAATCTATCATGATGTATGAAACTTATTATTAATGAATGGAAACTTGTGATGTTACTTTTTGCACAAGTGTTCTATTTACGTTACTGTATGGTGTTTTGCGGTACTTGTATCAACTTGCGTTACTTAATTAACATGTGTTGTGCTGTTTACATGTTGGTTGTATTATATACTATATCAATATATATTAAATGCTGGATTTTGACTTGAGTCAAAATGTTTGTATAGAACACCGGTCGATCCATACCTACTGCTGCTCAAATTGAAGAGATGATCCAAGAACGTGTAGCCGCAGCCCTAGTAGAAAGAAACCTCCAAGCTCCACTGCCACCACCACCGGTTATCCCACCCGTTCGAAATGGGTGTACTTACAAGGAATTACAGAGCTGTAAACCACACAACTTCAGTGGAACCGAGGGACCGGTTGGTCTCACCAGATGGTTCGAGAAACTTGAATCAGTATTCCGAGTTAGCAACTGTTCGGAGGACAACAAGACCAAGTTTGCATCTTGTACGCTATCTGACGGCGCGCTAACGTGGTGGAACACGTTAGCTCAAGCGAAAGGTATCGATGAGGCGTATGCTATGCCATGGGAAGAATTCAAAGCGGCTATGATTGATGAGTATTGTCCGAGAACCGAAATCCAAAAGATGGAAATGAAATTCATGCAGTTAAAGGCCGTTGGGAACGACCTTGATGGTTACAACAGGAGATTTTTGGAATTAGCCTTGATGTGTCCGACAATGGTCACCCTGGAATTCAAGCGAATGGAGAGATACTTCTGGGGACTCCCTAAGAGCATCAAAGGAAACATCACCTCGTCCAAACCACCGAATGTTCCCGAAGCAATGTGCATGGCGCATACTCTCATGAACCAAATCATTATTGATGAGCCGGAGAAGGCTAAGTTTGAAGCTGGTAGTAGCGAAAAGCGAAAGTGGGATAATAACAACAACAACAACAACAACCACCATAACAACAGGGGGAGAACCTATGACCAGACCCCCGCCAAGAGGCACAACAATGGTGGAAACCCCAACCCCAACAACAACACCAACTCCAACCCGAACTACAAAGGAACCTTACCACAATGCAAGCGGTGCTACAAGCACCATACTGGATATTGCAATATTGTCTGTGAGAAGTGTCAACGGGCTGGGCATATCGGGAAAGACTGCAAGGTCACCACTTTGAATGGGAAGCCGAATACCAATGGACCTAAAAAGTGCTACGAATGTGGGCAGATGGGCCATTTCAGAAATGCGTGCCCAAACAAGCGAAAAGACGGTGGACCACCCCGTGGTAGAGCTTTTAATGTTAATGCAAAGGATGCACGCGATAACCCTGACTTGGTGACAGGTATATTCAAAATCAACAATCTTTTAGCTTCTGTCTTGTTTGATACTGGTGCGGATAGAAGTTATGTATGTAGACATTTTTGCGATAAGATTAATTGGTCATTAGTCCCGTTAAAAGAGAGTATGCTTGTCGAGGTCGCCAATGGAAAACTTGAAAAGGTTGACCATATTAGTCGGGGAGCTATTATCAACATAGCTGGTACAGATTTCGAAATTGACTTGATACCTATCAAACTGGGAAGTTTTGACGTGATCGTTGGTATGGATTGGTTGAGCAAGTTAAGGGCCGATATTATCTGTGGAGATAAAGCACTTCGCATACCACAAGGAGATGGCGAACCACTGGTTATCTATGGAGAGAGATGTACCTCGAAGTTAAACCTCATTAGTTGCGTGAAAGCGCAAAAGATTATGAAGAAGGGACGTTTTGCTGTCCTAGCACACGTGAAAGCGGTAGAAACTGAGGTGAAGAGCGTGAACGACGTTCGAATTGTGAACGAATTTTCCGATGTCTTCCCAGAGGAATTGCCTGGATTGCCGCCGCCAAGAGCAGTAGAGTTTCATATCTACTTAGTGCCAGGAGCTGCACCTGTAGCTCGCGCACCTTATAGACTCGCACCTTCCGAGATGCAAGAACTACAAAGCCAACTGCAAGAACTACTTGATCGAGGATTTATCCAACCAAGTTTCTCACCTTGGGGCGCACCTGTTCTGTTTGTGAAGAAGAAGGATGGATCCTTCCGTATGTGTATTGACTACCGCGAACTCAACAAATTGACTATCAAGAATCGGTATCCTCTTCCACGAATTGACGATCTTTTTGATCAACTACAAGGATCGAGCGTTTACTCAAAGATTGATTTGCGATCCGGATATCACCAGCTGAGGGTGAAGGAAAGTGACATGATGAAAACGGCATTCAGAACCCGTTATGGTCATTATGAGTTTCTCGTGATGCCATTCGGTTTGACAAATGCACCTGCCGTATTCATGGACCTCATGAATCGTGTCTACAAGCCGTACTTGGATAAGTTTGTTATCGTCTTCATAGATGATATCCTCATCTACTCAAAGAACGAAGAAGAAAATGAGCAACACCTCCGATTAGTGCTTGAACTATTGAGGCAAGAGCAACTTTACGCCAAATTCTCCAAGTGTGAATTTTGGTTGAAGGAAGTTCAATTTCTTGGTCATGTTGTGAGCGACCAGGGTATCAAAGTTGATCCCGCCAAGATTAAAGCCATCAGCAAGTGGGAGACCCCCACTACTCTGACGCATATTCGCCAATTCCTAGGTCTCGCCGGTTACTACCGAAGATTCATCGAAGTATTTTCTCTGATTGCGCGTCCTTTGACCGCACTGACTCACAAGGGCAAGAAGTTCATTTGGGAACCCGCACACGAATCAGCATTTCAAACTTTGAAGAAGAAGAAGTTAACCTCCGCACCTATCTTATCGCTTCCTGAAGGCAGTGACGACTTTGTTGTTTATTGTGATGCATCGAAGAGTGGTTTTGGTTGTGTACTGATGCAACGATTAAAAGTTATTGCCTATGCCTCCCGCCAATTGAAGATTCACGAGCGGAACTACACTACTCACGATCTTGAACTTGGAGCCGTTGTCTTTGCGCTCAAATTGTGGAGACATTATTTGTATGGAACTAAGAGCATTATCTTCACCGATCACAAGAGTCTCCAGGACATCTTCGATCAGAAGCAACTGAATATGAGACAGCGTCGATGGATCGAGACGCTCAACGACTACGATTGTGCACTACGTTATCACCCTGGCAAGGCCAATGTTGTAGCTGACGCTTTAAGCCGAAAGGAGAGGACGGCACCTCTTCGTGTTAGGGCTCTGAACATCACCATCCATTCGAACCTCAACAGCCAGATCAGAGTAGCCCAAGATGAGGCTCTCAAGGAGGAGAACATATTTCACGAGCATTTGAACATACTTGTCTCTCGATTCGAGGTTAGGGAGTCTGGACTCCGATGTTATGTCGGAAGAATTTGGGTACCTCTTTATGGGGATCTACGGAACCTCATACTTGATGAAGCATACAAATCGAGATATTCGATTCATCCTGGAGCTGGCAAGATGTACCACGACCTTAAAGAACAGTATTGGTGGCCGAATCTTAAGAAGGACATTGCGACCTATGTTGGTAAATGTTTAACCTGCTCGAAAGTTAAAGCCGAGCATCAGAGACCTTCTGGTTTACTTCAACAGCCGGAAATCCCACAATGGAAGTGGGAAAGGATCACAGTGGATTTCATTACTAAGCTACCAAAGACGGTGGGCGGATACTGAAATGTCCTGTTCTTATTGATTAAAAACGTTCCATATTAATTGATTTCGTTGCGAGGTTTTGACCTCTATATGAGACGTTTTTCAAAGACTGCATTCATTTTAAAACAAACCATAACCTTTATTTCATCAATAAAGGTTTTAAAAAGCTTTACGTAGATTATCAAATAATGATAATCTAAAATATCATGTTTACACACGACCATTACATAATGGTTTACAATACAAATATGTTACAACAAAATAAGTTTCTTGAATGCAGTTTTTACACAATATCATACAAGCATGGACTCCAAATCTCGTCCTTATTTAAGTATGCGATAGCGAAAGCTCTTAATAATCACCTGAGAATAAACATGCTTAAAACGTCAACAAAAATGTTGGTGAGTTATAGGTTTAACCTATATATATCAAATCATAATAATAGACCACAAGATTTCATATTTCAATACACATCCCATACATAGAGATAAAAATCATTCATATGGTGAACACCTGGTAACCGACATTAACAAGATGCATATATATAAGAATATCCCCATCATTCCGGGACACCCTTCGGATATGATATAAATTTCAAAGTACTAAAGCATCCGGTACTTTGGATGGGGTTTGTTAGGCCCAATAGATCTATCTTTAGGATTCGCGTCAATTAGGGTGTCTGTTCCCTAATTCTTAGATTACCAGACTTAATAAAAAGGGGCATATTCGATTTCGATAATTCAATCATAGAATGTAGTTTCACGTACTTGTGTCTATTTTGTAAATCATTTATAAAACCTGCATGTATTCTCATCCCAAAAATATTAGATTTTAAAAGTGGGACTATAACTCACTTTCACAGATTTTTACTTCGTCGGGAAGTAAGACTTGGCCACTGGTTGATTCATGAACCTATAACAATATATACATATATATCAAAGTATGTTTAAAATATATTTACAACACTTTTAATATATTTTGATGTTTTAAGTTTATTAAGTCAGCTGTCCTCGTTAGTAACCTACAACTAGTTGTCCACAGTTAAATGTAAATAAATCGATAAATATTATCTTGAATCAATCCACGACCCATTGTATACGTATCTCAGTATTGATCACAACTCAAACTATATATATTTTGGAATCAACCTCAACCCTGTATAGCTAACTCTAACATTCACATATAGAGTGTCTATGGTTGTTCCGAAATATATATAGATGTGTCGACATGATAGGTCGAAACATTGTATACGTGTCTATGGTATCTCAAGATTACATAATATACAATACAAGTTGATTAAGTTATGGTTGGAATAGATTTGTTACCAATTTTCACGTAGCTAAAATGAGAAAAATTATCCAATCTTGTTTTACCCATAACTTCTTCATTTTAAATCCGTTTTGAGTGAATCAAATTGATATGGTTTCATATTGAACTCTATTTTATGAATCTAAACAGAAAAGTATAGGTTTATAGACGGAAAAATAAGATACAAGTTGTTTTTGTAAAGGTAGTCATTTTAGTCGAAACAACGACGTCTAGATGACCATTTTAGAAAACATACTTCCGCTTTGAGTTTAACCATAATTTTTGGATATAGTTTCATGTTCATAATAAAAAATCATTTTCTCAGAATAACAACTTTTAAATCAAAGTTTATCATAGTTTTTAATTAACTAGCCCAAAACAGCCCGCGGTGTTACTACGACGGCATAAATCCGGTTTTACGGTGTTTTTCGTGTTTTTAGGTTTTAAATCATTAAGTTAGCATATCATATAGATATAGAACATGTGTGTAGTTAATTTTAAAAGTCAATTTAGAAGGATTAACTTTTGTTTGCGAACAAGTTTAGAATTAACTAAACTATGTTCTAGTGATTACGAGTTTAAACCTTCGAATAAGATAGTTTTATATATATGAATCGAATGATGTTATGAACATAATTACTACCTCAAGTTTAGTAGGTAAACCTACTGGAAGTGACAAGAAATGATCTAGCTTCAAAGGATCTTGGATGGCTTGAAAGTTCTTGAAGTAGGATCATGACACAAAACAAGTTCAAGTAAGATTTTTACTCGAATTAAGATAGTTTATAGTTATAGAAATTGAATCAAAGTTTGAATATGAATATTACCTTGAATAAGAAAGATAACCTACTGTATATAACAAAGGTTTCTTGATCTTATATGATTACTTGGAATGGATTAGAAAGCTTGGAAGTAAATTAGTAAACTTGAAGGGATTTTTGAAGTGTTCTTGAAGTGTTCTTCCTATGATGATTATAGCTTGATTCTTGAAGTGATTTTTGATGAAGATGATGATTAACTACAGGAAAAATACGTTCATAATAGTGTGTGTGTGTGTTGAGAGAGAATTAGAAAGAGAATTGGAAGTGAAATGGAGTGAATGATGAGTGGTAATTAGTGAGTGGTGAGTGGGGTTAAAAGGAGTTCTAGTTAGTTGACTAGCTCATGGTAGAAGTTAAAATTGATTAGTCATACATGACATAATCAAGAGTGGAATCCCATGCTAGTTCCTATTGGTATATACTCATAGTAAGTACGTTTTGAAGCTGTGTATAATACGGGTAAGAATACGACTAGAATTCTTGATGAAAGAAAAGAATGGAAAAGTAACTGTAACCATTTTCGTTAAGTATGAGTGTTTTGATATATGTCTTGAAGTCTTCCAAAAGTATTTTAATACATCTAAATACACTACATGTATATACATTTTAACTGAGTCGTTAAGTCATCGTTAGTCGTTACATGTAAGTGTTGTTTTGAAACCTTTAAGTTAACGATCTCAATTAATGTTGTTAACCCATTGTTTATTATATCTAATGAGATGTTAAATTATTATATTATCATGATATTATGATATATTAATATATCTTAATATGATATATATATATACATTTAAATGTCGTTACAACGATAATCGTTACATATATGTCTCGTTTCGAAATCCTTAAGTTAGTAGTCTTGTTTATATGTATATAACTCATTGTTAATATACTTATGGAGATACTTACTTATCATAATCTCATGTTAACCATATGTATATCCATATATATATCGTCATGTCGTTTTTACAAGTTTTAACGTCCGTGAATCGCCGGTCAACTTGGGTGGTCAATTGTCTATATGAAACATATTTCAATTAATCAAGTCTTAACAAGTTTGATTGCTTAACATGTTGGAAACATTTAATCATGTAAATATCAATCTCAATTAATATATATAAACATGGAAAAGTTCGGGTCACTACAGTACCTACCCGTTAAATAAATTTCGTCCCGAAATTTTAAGCTGTTGAAGGTGTTGACGAATCTTCTGGAAATAGATGCGAGTATTTCTTCTTCATCTGATCTTCACGCTCCCAGGTGAACTCGGGTCCTCTACGAGCATTCCATCGAACCTTAACAATTGGTATCTTGTTTTGCTTAAGTCTTTTAACCTCACGATCCATTATTTCGAACGGTTCTTCGATGAATTGGAGTTTTTCGTTGATTTGGATTTCATCTAACGGAATAGTGAGATCTTCTTTAGCAAAACATTTCTTCGAATTCGAGACGTGGAAAGTGTTATGTACAGCCGTGAGTTGTTGAGGTAACTCAAGTCGGTAAGCTACTGGTCCGACACGATCAATAATCTTGAATGGTCCAATATACCTTGGATTTAATTTCCCTCGTTTACCAAATTGAACAACGCCTTTCCAAGGTGCAACTTTAAGCATGACCATCTCTCCAATTTCAAATTCTATATCTTTTCTTTTAATGTCAGCGTAGCTCTTTTGTCGACTTTGGGCGGTTTTCAACCGTTGTTGAATTTGGATGATCTTCTCGGTAGTTTCTTGTATAATCTCCGGACCCGTAATCTGTCTATCCCCCACTTCACTCCAACAAATCGGAGACCTGCACTTTCTACCATAAAGTGCTTCAAACGGCGCCATCTCAATGCTTGAATGGTAGCTGTTGTTGTAGGAAAATTCTGCTAACGGTAGATGTCGATCCCAACTATTTCCGAAATCAATAACACATGCTCGTAGCATGTCTTCAAGCGTTTGTATCGTCCTTTCACTCTGCCCATCAGTTTGTGGATGATAGGCAGTACTCATGTCTAGACGAGTTCCTAATGCTTGCTGTAATGTCTGCCAGAATCTTGAAATAAATCTGCCATCCCTATCAGAGATAATAGAGATTGGTATTCCATGTCTGGAGATGACTTCCTTCAAATAAAATCGTGCTAACTTCTCCATCTTGTCATCTTCTCTTATTGGCAGGAAATGTGCTGATTTGGTGAGACGATCAACTATTACCCAAATAGTATCAAAACCACTTGCAGTCCTTGGCAATTTAGTGATGAAATCCATGGTAATGTTTTCCCATTTCCATTCCGGGATTTCGGGTTGTTGAAGTAGACCTGATGGTTTCTGATGTTCAGCTTTGACCTTAGAACACGTCAAACATTCTCCTACGTATTTAGCAACATCGGCTTTCATACCCGGCCACCAAAAATATTTCCTGAGATCCTTGTACATCTTCCCCGTTCCAGGATGTATTGAGTATCTGCTTTTATGAGCTTCTCTAAGTACCATTTCTCTCGTATCTCCAAATTTTGGTACCCAAATCCTTTCAGCCCTATACCGGGTTCCGTCTTCCCGAATATTAAGATGTTTCTCCGATCCTTTGGGAATTTCATCCTTTAAATTTCCCTCTTTTAAAACTCTTTGTTGCGCCTCCTTTATTTGAGTAGTAAGGTTATTATGAATCATTATATTCATAGATTTTACTCGAATGGGTTCTCTGTCCTTCCTGCTCAAGGCATCGGCTACCACATTTGCCTTCCCCGGGTGGTAACGAATCCCAAAGTCGTAATCATTCAATAATTCAATCCACCTACACTGCCTCATATTCAGTTGTTTCTGATTAAATATGTGTTGAAGACTTTTGTGGTCGGTATATATAATACTTTTGACCCCATATAAGTAGTGCCTCCAAGTCTTTAATGCAAAAACAACCGTGCCTAATTCCAAATCATGCGTCGTATAATTTTGTTCGTGAATCTTCAATTGTCTAGACGCATAAGCAATCACCTTCGTTCGTTGCATTAATACACAACCGAGACCTTGCTTTGATGCGTCACAATAAATCACAAAATCATCATTCCCTTCAGGCAATGACAATATAGGTGCCGTAGTTAGCTTTTTCTTCAATAACTGAAACGCTTTCTCTTGTTCATCATTCCATTCAAATTTCTTCCCTTTATGCGTTAATGCAGTCAAGGGTTTTGCTATTCTGGAAAAGTCTTGGATGAACCTTCTGTAGTAACCAGCTAGTCCTAAAAACTGGCGTATGTGTTTCAGAGTTTTCGGGGTTTCCCACTTTTCAACAGTTTCTATCTTTGCCAGATCCACCTTAATACCTTCTTTGTTCACTATGTGACCGAGGAATTGAACTTCTTCCAACCAAAATGCACACTTTGAAAACTTATCGTACAATTCTTCCTTCCTCAGTACTTCTAACACCTTTCTCAAATGTTCACCGTGTTCTTGGTCATTCTTTGAGTAAATAAGTATGTCATCAATGAAAACAATGACAAACTTGTCAAGGTATGGTCCACACACTCGGTTCATAAGGTCCATGAACACAGCTGGTGCATTAGTTAAACCAAACGGCATGACCATAAACTCGTAATGACCGTAACGTGTTCTGAAAGCAGTCTTTGGAATATCATCTTCTTTCACCCGCATTTGATGATACCCGGAACGTAAGTCAATCTTTGAATAAACAGACGAGCCTTGTAGTTGATCAAATAAGTCATCGATTCTCGGTAGTGGGTAGCGGTTCTTGAAGGTAAGTTTGTTCAACTCTCGGTAGTCGATACACAACCTGAATGTACCATCTTTCTTCTTGACAAACAAAACAGGAGCTCCCCACGGTGATGTACTTGGTCGAATGAAACCACGCTCTAAAAGTTCTTGTAATTGGCTTTGCAGTTCTTTCATCTCGCTGGGTGCGAGTCTGTAAGGAGCACGAGCTATTGGTGCAGCTCCTGGTACAAGATCTATTTGAAATTCAACGGATCGCTGTGGGGGTAATCCCGGTAATTCTTTCGGAAATACATCGGGAAATTCTTTTGCAATGGGAACATCATTGATGCTCTTTTCTTCAGTTTGTACTTTCTCGACGTGTGCTAGAACAGCATAGCAACCTTTTCTTATTAGTTTTTGTGCCTTCAAATTACTAATAATATGTAGCTTCGTGTTGCCCTTTTCTCCGTACACCATTAAGGGTTTTCCTTTTTCTCGTATAATGCGAATTGCATTTTTGTAACAAACGATCTCTGCTTTCACTTCTTTTAACCAGTCCATACCGATTATCACATCAAAACTCCCTAACTCTACTGGTATCAAATCAATCTTAAATGTTTCGCTAACCAGTTTAATTTCTCGATTCCGACATATATTATCTGCTGAAATTAATTTACCATTTGCTAATTCGAGTAAAAATTTACTATCCAAAGGCGTCAATGGACAACTTAATTTAGCAAAAAAATCTCTACTCATATAGCTTCTATCCGCACCCGAATCAAATAAAACGTAAGCAGATTTATTGTCAATAAGAAACGTACCCGTAACAAGCTCCGGGTCTTCCTGTGCCTCTGCCGCATTAATATTGAAAACTCTTCCGCGGCCTTGTCCATTCGTGTTCTCCTGGTTCGGGAAATTTCTAATAATGTGGCCCGGTTTTCCACATTTATAACAAACTACATTGGCATAACTTGCTCCGACACTACTTGCTCCACCATTACTCGTTCCGACACCATTTGTTCCTTTCGTTCTATTAACCCCTGGTCCGTAGACCTCACACTTCACCGCGCTATGACCATTTCTTTTACACTTGTTGCAAAATTTGGTGCAGAACCCCGAGTGATACTTTTCACACCTTTGGCATAGCTGCTTCTGATTGTTGTTGTTGTTGCGGTTATTATTATTGTTGGGATGATTGTTGTAGTTGCTGTTGTTGTTGTTGTTGTTGTTGTTAGGCCGTTTGTTGTAGTTGCGATTGATGTTGCGATTGTTGGGATAATTGTTGTAATTGCTGTTGTTGTTGTATTGGTGATTCTTATCACCGTTTTCCTCCCACTTTCTTTTGACTTGCTTCACATTGGCCTCTTCAGCAGTCTGTTCTTTAATTCTTTCTTCAATCTGGTTCACTAGTTTGTGAGCCATTCTACATGCCTGTTGTATGGAGGCGGGCTCGTGTGAACTTATATCTTCTTGGATTCTTTCCGATAATCCTTTCACAAACGCGTCGATCTTCTCTTCCTCATCTTCGAATGCTCCTGGACACAATAGGCACAATTCTGTGAATCGTCTTTCGTACGTAGTAATATCAAATCCTTGGGTTCGTAACCCTCTAAGTTCTGTCTTGAGCTTATTGACCTCGGTTCTGGGACGGTACTTCTCGTTCATCAAGTGCTTGAATGCTGACCACGGTAGTGCATACGCATCATCTTGTCCCACTTGCTCTAGATAGGTATTCCATCATGTTAACGCAGAACCTGTGAAGGTATGCGTAGCGTACTTCACTTTGTCCTCTTCAGTACACTTACTTATGGCAAACACCGATTCGACCTTCTCGGTCCACCGTTTCAATCCGATCGGTCCTTCGGTTCCATCAAATTCCAAAGGTTTGCAGGCAGTGTATTCTTTGTAGGTGCATCCTACACGATTTCCTGTACTGCCAGCTCCAAGGTTATTGTTGGTATGTAGCGCAGCCTGTACTGTGCCTATGTTTGAAGCTAGAAAAGTACGGAATTCCTCTTCATTCATATTCACGGTGTGTCGAGTAGTCGGTGCCATTTCCTTCAAAATAGTCAAATGGAACAAGTTAATCATACAGAATATTAAGAGTAGTTAATAGTATTTCGTAGCATAATATGAACTCATTTATAAAAGCTTTTTCTTCATATTAGCGTTTTATAAGTTTAAATTCGGGTAGTACCTACCCGTTAAGTTCATACTTAGTAGCTAATATACAATTCAACTACTACAATTCTATATGAAAAACTGATTGTAATAATATTTCGCGTTCAAACTTTTATACAATATTTTACAAACTTACAATACCGCTTATTTTACATAAAGCATGAAATATAGCACACAATAACTTTGATACAAGATAGTTGTGAAGATAATTCTAGCTAGTACACAAGTCGTTCAGCAAAGGCAATAAAGACACGTAATTCATACGTCCAGAAACAAGTCATGCATTCTGGTTTTACTAGGACTACTTCCCATCCTTGGTCTTGTGGAACATAACCGTTATGGCCGTTGATAAGACAGCATGTTGTAACGTCATCAAAGGGACGAGGGTTACGTAATGACCAACAGTCTCGTAATAACCTAAAAACCTCATTTCTTACCCCAATTACCGACTCCGTCACTTGTGGGAACGTTTTGTTTAATAGTTGTAGCCCGATGTTCTTGTTCTCACTTTGGTGAGAAGCGAACATTACTAACCCGTAAGCATAACATGCTTCTTTATGTTGCATGTTAGCCGCTTTTTCTAAATCACGAAGTCCTATATTCGGATATACTGAGTCAAAATAATTTCTTAACCCGTTGCGTAAAATAGCATTTGGGTTCCCCGCTATATATGCGTCAAAGTAAACACATCGTAACTTATGGATTTCCCAATGTGATATCCCCCATCTTTTGAACGAAAGCCTTTTATAAACCAAGGCATTCTTGGAACGTTCTTCGAATGTCTTACAAACTGATCTCGCCTTAAATAGTTGTGCCGAGGAATTCTGACCGACTCTAGACAAGATTTCATCAATCATGTCTCCGGGTAGGTCTCTTAAAATATTGGGTTGTCTATCCATTTTGTGTTTTTATACTGTAAAATAGACAAGGGTTAGATTCATAAAAAAAATACTTATTAATACAAGCAATTTTTACATATATCATAAAGCATAAGCACACTATATTACATATATTACACCACACGAATACAACTATCTTATTCCAACTCGCTCATTTCTTCTTGTTCGGTTTTGGTTCGTTTTGCCAAGTTTCTAGGGATATATGATGTTCCCCTAATACGAGCCGTCGTTGTCCACATTGGTTTAGAAAAACCTGGTGGTTTAGAGGTTCCCGGGTCATTGTTACAACTTAAGGACTTCGGGGGTTGACGATACATATAAAGTTCATCGGGGTTGGAATTAGATTTCTCTATTTTTATGCCCTTTCCCTTATTATTTTCTTTTGCCTTTTTAAATTCAGTTGGGGTAATTTCTATAACATCATCGGAATTCTCGTCGGAATCCGATTCATTGGAGAATTGGTAATCCTCCCAATATTTTGCTTCCTTGGCGGAAACACCATTGACCATAATTAACCTTGGTCAGTTGGTTGAGGATTCTCTTTTACTTAACTGTTTTATTATTTCCCCCACCGGTTCTATTTCTTCTTCCGGTTCCGATTCTTCTTCCGGTTCCGACTCTTCTTCCGGTTCCGACTCTTCTTCCGGTTCCTCTTCGGGAACTTGTGAATCAGTCCACGAATCATTCCAATTTACATTTGGCTCTTCATTATTATTAGGTTAGTCAATGGGACTTGTTCTAGAGGTAGACATCTATCACATAATATCAAACACGTTATGTCATAACCCGTCCTTAACCATAAGAACGCGTTAGATAACGTATGATTTCATTGCGAGGTATTGACCTCTATATGAGACATTTTTGAAAGAAAACTGCATATATTATACATTACAAACCATAACCATTATTTTTGTTACAAGCTTAAGACAATAAAAAGAAGATTAACGTTTAGCGATAATCTTCGACTTACAAACTTTACAAATGATGACAACAACACGGTTTCTAGCATATTTTACAATACAACATCTCGGATATGCAGTTTTATTTTTGACACAAATATGCGTACGCAAGATCCTGGTTAGATCCAACATGATGCAGCGGAAGCTTTAGTAATCTCCTGAGAATAGACATGTTTTAAAAGGTCAACATAAAGTTGGTGAGATATAGGTTTAATGCCGGCAGCAATATATATATAGACCACAAGATTTCGTATATAAACAGTTTAATAAAAATATTCTAAGTGGTTGAGCACTCGGTAACCATACTTAACATTTTCACGTCGCATATTCCCTTTAATATGAAATCTTACTACACCGTACCAAGTGTAGTCACAAAACGAAGTACTGTGCAACCGTTGAATACAGGTCGTCCAGTCCGGTTGGGGTTGTCAGGCCCGATAGATCTATCAACAGGATTCGCGTTTACAATACCGCTGTAAATATTAGTTACCAAGCTACAGGGAAGTATGCCAGTGGTACAACTCAACGTAGAACATATTTTTCAGTTACTTGTGTCCATATCGTAAAACATAAAATACATGTATTCTCATCCCGAAATATTTAGAGTTTAAAAGTGGGACTATATACTCACTCTTGTCTTGATGATATAAATAATTTGACTCGGTCTTCCGGTTGATATCACGAACCTATCCATATATAATATATCAATATGTTTTCATTTTTAAACAAACGTTATAAATATATACTTGTTATACTTTTAATACTTTGAATAATTCCTTAGTCCGTAGTTAGCAGTCCGATGTTAGTAATTCAATTTTAATGGTTCATTTTTAGATGTTTAATATACCCGCAATGAAATAAATAAAACCCCCAACGAAATAAATAAAACCCCATCGTATATGTATTGGTCGAGATTAATCTTGACCCATGGTACCGGTGTTGTCAAATGACGTGTTGCGTACAATCATGGGATCTTATGATTAATCTTCTCGTATTGTTTACGGGTGATCCTGAACCATATAAAATTGAATTATAAGTACATATATATAAAATATCATGTTATCTTAGAAATATGTGATTTATATCATTTTTTCCAATTGATCCCGTAGTTGAAATGATCTAGGATAACCAATTTTGTTTCGGTCATAGTTTCTTCGTTACAAATCCGTTTTCGTTGATTCAAATTGCCATCTTCTTGGATCGAGTTCTTCTTTAAGACTATGAACTGTAAATACCTTGGTTTGTATTCAAAATCATACGGCATAAGTGAAACATTAGTGAAACATATGAAGTTAAACATTTTTGTTACAACAAAATCATTTAATGACCATTTTTCTAAAAATACTTATACTTTGAAAAACCAAGTTTTACCTTGTTAAATTAACATATAAATAAGTTATGTTACATGTCTTAAAGTATTTTAAAAGTTAAGTTAGAAGGATTTATTTAGTTTGCAAACAAGTTTGAAAACATTCGAACTATGTTCTTGTTGTTAAACTTGTATACCACAAAATATGATAGCTATATATATATGAATCGAATAAGGTTATGAACATAGATTCTACCTCAAGTTCCTTGGATGAAGTTGCTGTAAAAGAGAAGTAAGAAGCTAGAATCAAAAGGGTGATAGAAGTGGATGAAAGATTGGAAGTAAGTTGGTGTTCTTGGAAGGTTTTCTTGAAGTGTTTTTGTATGGTTTTCTTATGGTGTTTTAGTATGGTTTTTGAAGCTAGATCTTCATGGAACTTTGCTGGATTGTTGAAGGTGTTTAAGGCTTCAAAGTATGTGTGTGTTTTGGCTAGAAAGTTGAAGTAAAATGAATGAAGATGATGATACATATAAAGGCCTTAAAAAAACGTGGCATTAGGTGTTCATGGACAAAATTCTAGTTTGTAATCTTGCTAATTAGTCAAGTAATCATCCAAAAGTAATTACCTAGCTCTAAGGGCATGAATAATGGCTGGTTAGGTGGTGATTTTGATGTGTATTTACTATTAGTAAATACGTATAGGAGCTAGGTATGATACGAGTACAAATACTCTAGGTATACGTATAGAAATTTTGTGAAAAATGAAATGAGGATTCAAATATAGCTATCTTTTGTGAATACACTTATATGGTTTTATGTATTTAAGTTCTTTAAAAGTAATTAAATACATTACTTATACAATATATGTATAACATTATAAGTCTTAAGTATATATGTCAAATAACGTTACGTATTGTTATCGTTTTGAAAACTTAAGTTAGTAGTTTCAAAATACACATATAACTTGTTGTTATTAATATAAAATGAGGTATTAAAACATTCTTTAATCATGTTAAATATGTATATATACATATATATACACAAACGTATAATTATCATATATTGTATAGTTCGTGATATCATCGGTCAAACTAGACGGTCAAACGTTATGTAAAACTCTTTTCAGAAATATAAATCTCGACAATTTGGATTGCTTATCATGTTGGCAAGGTTTAATTTATGTAAATATTAATCTTATAAGTATAGTATGATCGAAAAAGTGCGGGTCGTTACATTACCTCCCCGTTAAATAAATTTCGTCCCGAAATTTTAAAATTGTACCTATTTTGCGTTATCGAGAAACAAGTGTGGATACTTTTGTTTCATCTGATCCTCCCGTTCCCACGTAAACTCGGGACCTCTTCGAGCATTCCAACGAACTTTAACAATCGGTATATTGCTCTGCTTGAGCTGTTTAACTTCACGATCCATGATTTCAATTGGTTCTTCGATGAATTGTAGTTTCTCGTCGACATGGATTTCTTCAAGAGGAATGGTGAGGTCTTCCTTTGCAAGACACTTCTTAAGGTTTGAGACGTGAAAGGTATTATGTACTCCGGCGAGTTGTTGCGGTAACTCGAGCCGATAAGCTACCGGTCCAATGCGTTCGATGATCTTAAACGGGCCTACGTACCTTGGGTTCAGTTTACCCCTTTTTCCAAAACGTATCACACCTTTCCAAGGTGACACCTTTAGCATAACCATGTCCCCGACCTGAAACTCTAATGGTTTCCTTCGGACATCGGCGTAGCTCTTTTGGCGACTGCGGGCTGTTTTTAATCTCTCCTTGATTTGCACTATCTTCTCAGTCATTTCATGTATGATCTCGGGACCAGTTAATTGTCGATCTCCTACTTCATTCCAACAGATAGGAGATCTACACTTCCTTCCATACAATGCTTCGAATGGCGCAGCTCCAATGCTCGCATGATAACTATTATTATACGAGAATTCTGCTAACGGTAGATATTTATCCCATCCGTTTCCAAAATCGATCACACATGCCCTGAGCATGTCTTCAAGAGTCTGAATTGTTCTTTCACTCTGCCCGTCGGTCTGCGGATGATATGCGGTACTCATATCCAAACGAGTTCCTAGTGCCTCCTGTAGTGATTGCCAAAACTTTGAGGTAAATCTACTATCACGATCGGATATAATGGAAATAGGTATTCCATGCCTTGAAACAACTTCCTTTATATACAATCGTAATAGTTTCTCCATTCTATCTGTTTCCTTTATAGGCAAGAAATGTGCAGATTTGGTAAGACGATCAACAATTACCCAAATGGTGTCGTATCCCCAGGCAGTCTTTGGTAACTTCGTGATGAAATCCATGGTAATACCGTCCCATTTCCATTCTGGAATTTCTGGTTGTTGAAGTAACCCTGACGGCTTCTGGTGTTCTGCTTTGACTTTGGAACAAGTTAAACATTCCCCAACATATGTTGCAACGTCTGTCTTCAAATTAGGCCACCAATAATGCGTCTTAAGATCTTGGTACATCTTTCCAACTCCAGGATGTATCGAATATCTTGTCTTATGTGCCTCGTTCAATATCAACTTCCTTAATCCACCCAACTTCGGTACCCAAATACGATTTGCAAAATATCGAATTCCATCTTCCCGCATAACGAGTTGCTTCTCATACTTCTTCATTATTTCATTTCCTTTATTTTCTTTAGTAAGTGCTTCTCGTTGAACTTCTTTGATTTGTGAGTTGAGATTCATGCGAATTTTTATATTCATTGCTCGAACTCGAATTGGTTCTCGTTCCTTTCTGCTTAAAGCATCGGCCACCACGTTCGCCTTTCCGGGATGATAACGAATTTCACAATCATAGTCGTTTATTAACTCGACCCACCTACGTTGCCTCATGTTCAATTGTTTCTGATCAAAAATATGTTGAAGGCTTTTATGATCAGTAAACACAGTGAATTTAACCCCATACAAGTAGTGTCTCCACATCTTCAATGCAAACACGACTGCTCCCAGTTCTAGATCATGCGTCGTATAATTTTGCTCGTGAATCTTCAATTGTCGGGATGCGAATGCAATAACTTTCTTTCGTTGCATAAGAACACAACCAAAACCTTGTCGCGAAGCGTCACAATATATTTCAAAATCATCGTTCCCTTCTGGTAACGATAAAATAGGCGCCGTAGTTAACTTCTTCTTCAGTATTTGAAATGCGTTCTCCTGCTCCGAGGTCCATTCATATTTCTTCCCTTTTTGCGTTAACGCTGTCAACGGCTTAGCTATTCGGGAAAAATCTTGAATAAACCTTCTATAATAACCGGCTAAACCCAAAAATTGGCGTATCTGCGTTGGTGTCTTAGGAGTCTCCCATTTTTCAATAGCTTCAGTTTTTGCTGGATCAACCTGAATTCCTTCGCTATTAACAACATGGCCAAGAAATTGCACTTCTTTCAACCAAAAAGCACACTTAGAAAATTTAGCATATAGCTGTTCTTTTCTTAACAACTCCAATATCAACCTTAAATGCTCTTCATGTTCTTGCTCACTCTTGGAATAGATAAGAATATCATCAATGAAAACGATAACAAACTTATCTAAATACGGACTACAAACTCGATTCATGAGGTCCATGAATACAGCTAGCGCATTCGTCAATCCAAACGGCATAACCAAAAATTCGTAATGACCATAACGTGTCCGAAAAGCAGTTTTCGGAATGTCCTCTTCTTTGACGCGTAGTTGATGATAGCCCGATCTTAAGTCGATTTTTGAATAAACACATGATCCCTGGAGTTGATCAAATAAGTCGTCAATTCTCGGTAGTGGATACCGATTTTTGATAGTTAACTTATTTAATTCACGATAATCTATACACATCCTAAAAGATCCATCTTTCTTCTTAACAAACAAAATTGGAGCTCCCCACGGTGAAGTACTCGGTCGTATGAATCCACGGTCCAGTAATTCTTTTAACTGACTTTGAAGTTCTTTTAACTCGGACGGTGCAAGTCTATATGGAGCACGAGCCACTGGTGCAGCTCCTGGTACTAAATCTATTTGAAATTCTACCGATCTAAATGGAGGTAATCCCGGCAATTCTTCCGGAAAAACTTCAGGAAAATCTCTTGCCACAGGCACGTCGTTGATGCACTTTTCTTTCTTTTCGACTTTATTAACATGTGCTAAAATAGCGTAACATCCCTTTTCTAAACACTTCTTGGCTTTCAAACAGCTAATGAGTTTTAGCTTTGAATTACCCTTCTCTCCATAAATCATCACTGGCATTTTATCCTTACCAGGAATACGAATTGCCTTCTTGGCACAAACAACTTCCGCTCCTATTTTGGACATCCAGTCCATGCCGACTATTACATCAAAACCTCCTAATTCCACGGGTATTAAGTCGATTTTAAACGTTTCTCCGGCTAGATTTATTTCACAACCACGACAAATTTTATCGGCTTTAATTAGTTTACCATTAGCTAACTCAATCAAGTACTTAGCATCTAGAGGTAATGATGAACAATTCAATTTAGTGTAAAAATTTCTACACACATAACTTCTATCGGCGCCAGTATCAAATAAAATAGATGCTGATAAGTTATTAATGGTAAACGTACCCGTAACAAGCTCCGGGTCTTCTCGTGCCTCTCTAGCATTAATAACAAACACTCTTCCACGTGCAGGTTCGCCATTCTGATTCGGGCACTGGCTCTTATAGTGACCTTGTTTTCCACACCCAAAACAAGTAATATTAGCCAAAGCAGTTCTATTTGCGTTGGTGGCAGGAGTCTTGTTACCATTTGCATTTGTAACGAGAGCCTTACAATCTTCAGCAAGATGTCCCTGTCGATTGCATTTGGTGCACAACACACTACAGTAACCAAAGTGATGTTTGTGACAACGGTTGCATAAAGGACTTTGTCCTTTGTAACCAAAGCCTGAACCGCTACCCGCACCTTTCGGGGTTTCTGGTTTCTTAAAAGATTGCTGTTGGTAACCTCGATCATAATTTCCGTTCCACTTCCTTTTGTTACTCGATACCTTCACCTCAGTAGTGAATGCTTTCTTATCCAGAATGACCTGATCCATTAACTCGTTCGCCATGGTTATAGCTTCATGAATTGTCTTAGGTTTCGACGCCGTAACGTTTGCCTTGACCTTTTTGGGCAAACCACCTTTGTACATTTCAATCTTCCGTGCTTCGGTTGGAACCAATTCAGGACATAGTAAAACCAATTCCATGAATCGCTGATTGTAGTTGGTGATTTCAGTACCAACCACCTTCAAACTTCGTAACTCATCTTCTAACTTAATAACCTCATTCCTTGGACAATACTCGGTGATTATCATTGCTTTGAATTCTTCCCATGGAGTATCATAAGCTACATCTCCTCCTACCGCCTTCACATAATTCTTCCACCATGTGAGTGCACTATCTTGTAAAGTGCACGATGCAAACTTGGTCATGTCTTTTTCATCACAACCACTGATTTTGAACACCGTCTCCATCTTTTCTATCCATCGGGTTAAACCGATCGGTCCTTCCGTTCCACTGAATGATGATGGCTTGCAAGCTTGGAACGTCTTGTAGGAGCATCCTACACGAGGATTTGGATTAACTGCAGCAGCTCTTGCAGCCTCAACCCATAACATTCTGTCGTTCACTCGCTGGTTGATGAGTTCCTCGAGTTCTTGTTCCGTCATTCGATTCAATCGCGCCATTTCCTAATGAAAGAAAATAATTATTCACATGGAATATTATAGATGTAGTGTGTATTTATAGTACATTTATAGCTTGTTAATAATATGAACCAGGTATTATTATAAAAGCCTTTTCTTCTTATTAGCGTTTTATAATTATATCTTGGGTAGTACCTACCCGTTAATGTTCATACTTAATAGCTTAGTACAGAATCAATTACTACAATCTAAATAATACTTAACCATGGAAAATTATTGCATTTCATACTTCGCTATTTTACATATGCTTACATCAAACTTTAAACAAACCACACTAATAATATTATACAAAACATTATGTGATTCCATGGTTTAATACGGTAGCGCATCATTTGGTCTATTTCCCAAAACATTTATGTCCAGGGAATCCCCCAACGCGAATCCTAGCTGTCTCCCTACGTTTTGGCTGAGGAGCCGAAGAACTAGATGCGGGGATAGCACTAATAGGAATAGCGGGAATAGGGGTGGTAGTGTCTAGTGGAGTTGGTGCCACATCATCCTTACTAAACTCGGGATTTGAATTTTCTATTTCATTAGCCTTTCGTTTCTTTCCTAGTTCGAACTCGTCTTTTGTAATTTCCTGTATTTCTTCCTCGGGTTCACTTTCCTCCTCGGGTTCACTTTCCTCCTCGGGTTCACTTTCCTCCTCGGGTTCACTTTCCTCCTCGGGTTCACTTTCCGGGTTCTCTATAGTTGGTTCATCCGGAAATTGTGAGTCTTCCCCAAAAATACCACTTTCGTCATCGGATATGTTAATGACTGAAACACAATCTGAAGGTTCTGATTCGGAGTCGCTGAATGTGATAATAAGTTTCGAGCCCGACATCTATCACACAACAACTAACCCATTAGTACTTACATAATATTTACACATAAATTTTTAACCAACAGTGATAAGCAATGGTTTTTAAAATCAGACTCGGTCAAAGTCCAGACTTTACTAATGTATCCTAACGACTTCTTGGTTAGACACACTAATGCAAACCTGGTTCGCTAAGACCAACGCTCTGATACCACATGTCATAACCCGTCCTTAACCATAAGAACGCGTTAGATAACGTATGATTTCATTGCGAGGTATTGACCTCTATATGAGACATTTTTGAAAGAAAACTGCATATATTATACATTACAAACCATAACCATTATTTTTGTTACAAGCTTAAGACAATAAAAAGAAGATTAACGTTTAGCGATAATCTTCGACTTACAAACTTTACAAATGATGACAACAACACGGTTTCTAGCATATTTTACAATACAACATCTCGGATATGCAGTTTTATTTTTGACACAAATATGCGTACGCAAGATCCTGGTTAGATCCAACATGATGCAGCGGAAGCTTTAGTAATCTCCTGAGAATAGACATGTTTTAAAAGGTCAACATAAAGTTGGTGAGATATAGGTTTAATGCCGGCAGCAATATATATATAGACCACAAGATTTCGTATATAAACAGTTTAATAAAAATATTCTAAGTGGTTGAGCACTCGGTAACCATACTTAACATTTTCACGTCGCATATTCCCTTTAATATGAAATCTTACTACACCGTACCAAGTGTAGTCACAAAACGAAGTACTGTGCAACCGTTGAATACAGGTCGTCCAGTCCGGTTGGGGTTGTCAGGCCCGATAGATCTATCAACAGGATTCGCGTTTACAATACCGCTGTAAATATTAGTTACCAAGCTACAGGGAAGTATGCCAGTGGTACAACTCAACGTAGAACATATTTTTCAGTTACTTGTGTCCATATCGTAAAACATAAAATACATGTATTCTCATCCCGAAATATTTAGAGTTTAAAAGTGGGACTATATACTCACTCTTGTCTTGATGATATAAATAATTTGACTCGGTCTTCCGGTTGATATCACGAACCTATCCATATATAATATATCAATATGTTTTCATTTTTAAACAAACGTTATAAATATATACTTGTTATACTTTTAATACTTTGAATAATTCCTTAGTCCGTAGTTAGCAGTCCGATGTTAGTAATTCAATTTTAATGGTTCATTTTTAGATGTTTAATATACCCGCAATGAAATAAATAAAACCCCCAACGAAATAAATAAAACCCCATCGTATATGTATTGGTCGAGATTAATCTTGACCCATGGTACCGGTGTTGTCAAATGACGTGTTGCGTACAATCATGGGATCTTATGATTAATCTTCTCGTATTGTTTACGGGTGATCCTGAACCATATAAAATTGAATTATAAGTACATATATATAAAATATCATGTTATCTTAGAAATATGTGATTTATATCATTTTTTCCAATTGATCCCGTAGTTGAAATGATCTAGGATAACCAATTTTGTTTCGGTCATAGTTTCTTCGTTACAAATCCGTTTTCGTTGATTCAAATTGCCATCTTCTTGGATCGAGTTCTTCTTTAAGACTATGAACTGTAAATACCTTGGTTTGTATTCAAAATCATACGGCATAAGTGAAACATTAGTGAAACATATGAAGTTAAACATTTTTGTTACAACAAAATCATTTAATGACCATTTTTCTAAAAATACTTATACTTTGAAAAACCAAGTTTTACCTTGTTAAATTAACATATAAATAAGTTATGTTACATGTCTTAAAGTATTTTAAAAGTTAAGTTAGAAGGATTTATTTAGTTTGCAAACAAGTTTGAAAACATTCAAACTATGTTCTTGTTGTTAAACTTGTATACCACAAAATATGATAGCTATATATATATGAATCGAATAAGGTTATGAACATAGATTCTACCTCAAGTTCCTTGGATGAAGTTGCTGTAAAAGAGAAGTAAGAAGCTAGAATCAAAAGGGTGATAGAAGTGGATGAAAGATTGGAAGTAAGTTGGTGTTCTTGGAAGGTTTTCTTGAAGTGTTTTTGTATGGTTTTCTTATGGTGTTTTAGTATGGTTTTTGAAGCTAGATCTTCATGGAACTTTGCTGGATTGTTGAAGGTGTTTAAGGCTTCAAAGTATGTGTGTGTTTTGGCTAGAAAGTTGAAGTAAAATGAATGAAGATGATGATACATATAAAGGCCTTAAAAAAACGTGGCATTAGGTGTTCATGGACAAAATTCTAGTTTGTAATCTTGCTAATTAGTCAAGTAATCATCCAAAAGTAATTACCTAGCTCTAAGGGCATGAATAATGGCTGGTTAGGTGGTGATTTTGATGTGTATTTACTATTAGTAAATACGTATAGGAGCTAGGTATGATACGAGTACAAATACTCTAGGTATACGTATAGAAATTTTGTGAAAAATGAAATGAGGATTCAAATATAGCTATCTTTTGTGAATACACTTATATGGTTTTATGTATTTAAGTTCTTTAAAAGTAATTAAATACATTACTTATACAATATATGTATAACATTATAAGTCTTAAGTATATATGTCAAATAACGTTACGTATTGTTATCGTTTTGAAAACTTAAGTTAGTAGTTTCAAAATACACATATAACTTGTTGTTATTAATATAAAATGAGGTATTAAAACATTCTTTAATCATGTTAAATATGTATATATACATATATATACACAAACGTATAATTATCATATATTGTATAGTTCGTGATATCATCGGTCAAACTAGACGGTCAAACGTTATGTAAAACTCTTTTCAGAAATATAAATCTCGACAATTTGGATTGCTTATCATGTTGGCAAGGTTTAATTTATGTAAATATTAATCTTATAAGTATAGTATGATCGAAAAAGTGCGGGTCGTTACACGTTAAGAGATTAATATATCACATAATATTCATATGTTAAAAATATATAGTTTCCAATAAAAATGTTAAGCAATCATTTTTAAAGAAAACACGGTCGAAGTCCAGACTCACTAATGCATCTTAACAAACTCGATAAGACACACTAATGCAAATTTTCTGGTTCTCTAAGACCAACGCTCGGATACCAACTGAAATGTCCCGTTCTTATTGATTAAAAACGTTCCATATTAATTGATTTCGTTGCGAGGTTTTGACCTCTATATGAGACATTTTTCAAAGACTGCATTCATTTTAAAACAAACCATAACCTTTATTTCATCAATAAAGGTTTTAAAAAGCTTTACGTAGATTATCAAATAATGATAATCTAAAATATCCTGTTTACACACGACCATTACATAATGGTTTACAATACAAATATGTTACAACAAAATAAGTTTCTTGAATGCAGTTTTTACACAATATCATACAAGCATGGACTCTAAATCTCGTCCTTATTTAAGTATGCGACAGCGGAAACTCTTAATAATCACCTGAGAATAAACATGCTTAAAACGTCAACAAAAATGTTGGTGAGTTATAGGTTTAACCTATATATATCAAATCATAATAATAGACCACAAGATTTCATATTTCAATACACATCCCATACATAGAGATAAAAATCATTCATATGGTGAACACCTGGTAACCGACATTAACAAGATGCATATATATAAGAATATCCCCATCATTCCGGGACACCCTTCGGATATGATATAAATTTCGAAGTACTAAAGCATCCGGTACTTTAGATGGGGTTTGTTAGGCCCAATAGATCTATCTTTAGGATTCGCGTCAATTAGGGTGTCTGTTCCCTAATTCTTAGATTACCAGACTTAATAAAAAGGGGCATATTCGATTTCGATAATTCAACCATAGAATGTAGTTTCACGTACTTGTGTCTATTTTGTAAATCATTTATAAAACCTGCATGTATTCTCATCCCAAAAATATTAGATTTTAAAAGTGGGACTATAACTCACTTTCACAGATTTTTACTTCGTCGGGAAGTAAGACTTGGCCACTGGTTGATTCACGAACCTATAACAATATATACATATATATCAAAGTATGTTTAAAATATATTTACAACACTTTTAATATATTTTGATGTTTTAAGTTTATTAAGTCAGCTGTCCTCGTTAGTAACCTACAACTAGTTGTCCACAGTTAAATGTAAATAAATCGATAAATATTATCTTGAATCAATCCACGACCCATTGTATACGTATCTCAGTATTGATCACAACTCAAACTATATATATTTTGGAATCAACCTCAACCCTGTATAGCTAACTCTAACATTCACATATAGAGTGTCTATGGTTGTTCCGAAATATATATAGATGTGTCGACATGATAGGTCGAAACATTGTATACGTGTCTATGGTATTTCAAGATTACATAATATACAATACAAGTTGATTAAGTTATGGTTGGATTAGATTTGTTACCAATTTTCACGTAGCTAAAATGAGAAAAATTATCCAATCTTGTTTTACCCATAACTTCTTCATTTTAAATCCGTTTTGAGTGAATCAAATTGCTATGGTTTCATATTGAACTCTATTTTATGAATCTAAACAGAAAAGTATAGGTTTATAGTCGGAAAAATAAGTTACAAGTCATTTTTGTAAAGGTAGTCATTTCAGTCGAAAGAACGACGTCTAGATGACCATTTTAGAAAACATACTTCCACTTTGAGTTTAACCATAATTTTTGGATATAGTTTCATGTTCATAATAAAAATCATTTTCTCAGAATAACAACTTTTAAATCAAAGTTTATCATAGTTTTCAATTAACTAGCCCAAAACAGCCTGCGGTGTTACTACGACGGCGTAAATCCGGTTTTACGGTGTTTTTCGTGTTTTTAGGTTTTAAATCATTAAGTTAGCATATCATATAGATATAGAACATGTGTGTAGTTAATTTTAAAAGTCAAGTTAGAAGGATTAACTTTTGTTTGCGAACAAGTTTAGAATTAACTAAACTATGTTCTAGTGATTACGAGTTTAAACCTTCGAATAAGATAGTTTTATATATATGAATCGAATGATGTTATGAACATCATTACTACCTCAAGTTTAGTAGGTAAACCTACTGGAAGTGATAAGAAATGTTCTAGCTTCAAAGGATCTTGGATGGCTTGAAAGTTCTTGAAGTAGGATCATGACACAAAACAAGTTCAAGTAAGATTTTTACTCGAATTAAGATAGTTTATAGTTATAGAAATTGAATCAAAGTTTGAATATGAATATTACCTTGAATAAGAAAGATAACCTACTGTATATAACAAATGTTTCTTGATCTTAGATGATTACTTGGAATGGATTAGAAAGCTTGGAAGTAAATTAGTAAACTTGAAGGGATTTTTGAAGTGTTCTTGAAGTGTTCTTCCTATGTTGATTATAGCTTGATTCTTGAAGTGATTTTTGATGCAGATGATGATTAAATACTGGAAAAATACGTTCATAATAGTGTGTGTGTGTTGAGAGAGAATTAGAAATAGAATTGGAAGTGAAATGGAGTGAATGATGAGTGGTAATTGGTGAGTGGTGAGTGGGGTTAAAAGGAGTTCTAGTTAGTTGACTAGCTCATGGTAGAAGTTAAAATTGATTAGTCATACATGACATAATCAAGAGTGGAATCCCATGCTAGTTCCTATTGGTATATACTCATAGTAAGTACATTTTGAAGCTGTGTATAATACGGGTAAGAATACGACTAGAATTCTTGATGAAAGAAAAGAATGGAAAAGTAACTGTAACCATTTTCGTTAAGTATGAGTGTTTTGATATATGTCTTGAAGTCTTCCAAAAGTATTTTAATACATCTAAATACACTACATGTATATACATTTTAACTGAGTCGTTAAGTCATCGTTAGTCGTTACATGTAAGTGTTGTTTTGAAACCTTTAAGTTAACGATCTCAATTAATGTTGTTAACCCATTGTTTATTATATCTAATGAGATGTTAAATTATTATATTATCATGATATTATGATATATTAATATATCTTAATATGATATATATATACATTTAAATGTCGTTACAACGATAATCGTTACATATATGTCTCGTTTCGAAATCCTTAAGTTAGTAGTCTTGTTTATATGTATATAACTCATTGTTAATATACTTATGGAGATACTTACTTATCATAATCTCATGTTAACCATATGTATATCCATATATATATCGTCATGTCATTTTTACAAGTTTTAACGTTCGTGAATCGTCGGTCAACTTGGGTGGTCAATTGTCTATATGAAACATATTTCAATTAATCAAGTCTTAACAAGTTTGATTGCTTAACATGTTGGAAACATTTAATCATGTAAATATCAATCTCAATTAATATATATAAACATGGAAAAGTTCGGGTCACTACAGATACGATACTATTTGGGTTATTGTTGACCGCCTTACCAAATCTGCACACTTCCTAGCAATGAAGGAAACTGATACAATGGAGAGGCTTGCTCAACTTTACATTAAGGAGGTTGTATCACGACACGGTGTACCTTTATCGATCATCTCCGATCGTGATCCCCGTTTTGCTTCTAGATTTTGGCGTTCTTTGTAAGAAACCATGGGAACTCATCTTGACATGAGTACAGCATATCATCCTCAGACTGACGGGCAAAGTGAACGAATGATTCCAACCTTGGAAGACATGTTACGTGCATGTGTCATTGATTTCGGAAAGGCCTGGGAAAGGCATTTGCCGTTAGCCGAATTCTCGTACAACAACAGTTATCACTCGAGCATTAATGCTGCACCTTTTGAAGCGTTGTATGGCCGTAAGTGCTGATCCCCTATTTGTTGGGCTGAAGTAGGCGAAAACCAAATCACCGGACCCTAGGTAGTCCATGAAACGACGAAGAAGATTGCTCAGATTCAAGCTAGACTTAAGACTGCCCGTGATCACCAGAAGAGTTATGCCGATCTTAAATGTAAGGACTTTGAATTCAACATTGGTGACCGCGTAATGTTGAAGGTTGCACCTTGGAAAGGTGTGATCCGTTTTGGAAAACGTGGAAAGTTAAACCCACGATACATTGGTCCTTTTGAGATCTTGGAATGTGTTGGACCCGTTGCTTACCGTTTGGACCTACCAGCACAGTTGAGCTCAGTTCATCCTACCTTCCACGTATCAAACTTGAAGAAGTACCTTGCTGCACCCGAACTTTTCATACCACTTGAAGAACTTACTATTGATGACAAACTCCACTTTGTGGAAGAACCAGTTGAGATTATGGATCGTGAGATCAAAACTTTGAAACGCAACAAGATTCCGATCGTCCGAGTGCGATGGAATGCCAAACGAGGACCTGAGTTTACTTGGGAGCGAGAGGATCAAATGATGCGGAAGTATCCTCACCTTTTCCCGACTCCTCCATCTACCTCAGCTTAAATTTCGGGATGAAATTTTCTTTAACAGGTGGGTAATGTAACGACCCTGGATTTTCCAACGTTTATTTATTAATAATTGTTATTATTAATACGTGTGATAAAACGAATGTATGTTATTACATTTACATGTTGCCATGATTGCCCGTACTTGACTTTAATTGCCCAAAACGTCTTTGTGACACCCGAAACTTACACGAATAATATTTTCAAGTATTATTTATATTCATGATTAGTTTTATTAATCATTTTAAGTAACTATGGTGATTAGTTAGTTACTTGGGCTTTAATTGGGTTTATTTGTTAATTAAGTGAACTTGGGCTTTATTAGTGTTATGGACTTATGACCTTGGGCTTATAAGCCCACCCTACATTATTAGTGGACTTAGTTAGCCCACTCTTCCTTGTAAGTATTACTTAGAATATGTAACTAGTTGGTTAGATCAATTGGAATCTTGTTAGCTTTTAATCCCCACGTAACCATCTCTTTTATCCACCCTTTTTAGCTTTAGCATGCAAGAACCCAACAAACAAACTCCCCCTCCCTTTTTGCTACAGAACCGTGGCCTTTAGGCCATTAGATGGAGCATTTTGGTTTCATTTTTCATTACTACTTGCTCACTTGTTTACTCTCTCAAAAACACACACATACTTGCTTCATTTCTCTCTCAATTCTTTCTACATTCTTGTAAGTAACTTGAAGCATTTCTTCCTTTCTTTTTCTTGGTAAAACCGTGGCCATTAACTCCCATAATCATCATCATTCATTGTTTGTTTAAATCTTTTGTTACTTGTGTTGATTACTAGTAGTTGTTTATTTATTTACTTACTAGTTTCCAAAAATCAAACTCTTTAGTTTCATTCTTCATTTATCTTGTAATTTCAAGAACAAATAAGAACTAACTTACTAGTTATGTTCTACATATACTTTCTTAAAAGATTGCAAGTTCATGTGTTGATTGAAAATCATACTAGTGATTCATGAAGTAAACTTTAAAGTTTACTTTCTTGAAGATCAAACTTTGGTTTGAATCTTTAAAGTATGAACAACCATGAACAAATTACATGTGTACTTAGTTTACTTCTTCATTCTTGCACTTTAATTTCATGTAATTAGTTTAAATGGTCAAGTACTACAAGTTAGTCTTGATCTCATTAATCTTGAACTAAACGTTAACTTTGAAAGTTCAAGAACACACAAATAAGTTTTCTTTAAATATAACTTTGTATACTTATGCTTGATCTAGACTTTTGAGTCTTAGATCTTCAAGATCTAACTAAGAACCATGTTCTACACCTTAAGATCTTGATTACTTAGCTTACTTTCAAGTTTATAGTTCAATATTACGTTTAAAGTTCATGTATGTGTTAGATCTAAGACTTTGATGTAACTTTGGTTCATCAAAACACTTGCAACACTTAAGTGAGTTGTGCTTCATGTCTTAGACTTGCACTTCGGTTATGATGGTCAAACCTTGGTGAAGATGATGTAAACACATCAATGAGTTGTAAAATTGAAGCTATATGCATCAAGGATGAGAACCATGATGAACATCAAGCACCAAGACCACCGGAACTCACTTTTAACTTCCTGTTTTCTGTTTACAGCCCTCTGTCCTACTGTTTCTGTAACAGACCAGTAGACCTGGGCTACTGAGACCTTTATTTTCAAATATATCTTTTCGATTAGATAATTTTTCATATAAGACTCGTCTTAATCCGAGTTACGGTTTAGGATTTATGGCCCTCCGATCGTCACTATGTCCTTTTAACGTTGTGCAGAAATTTCTGACCTACTCGCACTTAGACGGTCGCCACGGTCAAACGACGAAGAGTTTGCTTCTGTAAATTTTACCACACTTAAAGGACTCATATACGGAGCCATGGTCACTGGTCTCACCTTAATTCAGTAAGGTTAGAGGCTGTGGTGACTGATCAAAAATCATCCTTTGTTTTAAACTACTTTCATAAACGAAACTTACTTTACACCTTTTGTTAAATGATGAATGATGATGACCCTTAAGACCTTATTTATGTACTTTTAAACCTATTCGGATGATTTACTGACTTAGTACTATTTGACTTAGGTTGAGGACTTTCGGACCGATTACTTGCACACTTTTCCCGACTCGACTTTATGACTACATTATCATTGTGAGTTATAGCATTCCCTTTTTACTTTAACTTATTTTGGGAACTGAGAATACATGCGGATTTTATGTTTTACATACTAGGCATGAGTACTTAAACTTTATATATGTGTGGGTTATACAACGGCATAAACATTCCCTTTAGCTCGGTAACGTTTAGTCATTGGTTTTTGAACCGGTGAACGCGAATCTTAGATATGGATCCATAGGGTTTGACATCCCCACTCGGGCTAGTAGCGCTAGCATTTAACGAGTGTTTAATACTTCATAAACATACGCACTTTCCAAGTGTACTTTCAGGGGGTATAAACGTTAAGTTAGTTACCAAGTGCCCACGGTTAACATATACTTTATCATACTACTTTGAAACACTCTTTGTAGCACTGAAATCTCGTAGCCTACCTTACATACTGTTATACTTAAACTATAGCTCACCAACCTTTGTGTTGACATTTTTAAGCATGTTTTTCTCAGGTGCTTGAGGTTAGCTTCCGCTGTGTACTAGTCGTGCTGTAGACACCCGCTGCTTAGAGTTGTTATCACATGAACTACTTTATTTTGCATTCAAACATTTGTACTTTTGAACTATGACTTGTAACGACCGTTGTGGTCATATACACTTATTATTTGCTTCTACTTAGTGAAGCATGCTTTTGGATTGTAAAACATTCGATGTTGGTTTAGACATCACTTTATTAATGAATGCAAACTCTTTTTGAAAACGCATATAGTACTTAACCTTGTAATGAACATGTTGTTGATGATTCGTACACGATGGTTTTGTACGGGGCATCACAGTGATTATATTACAGTAAGTCATGCTGAGCTTCTAATGAAACATGATGATTCACAGATCATAATGAAATATCCCGTTCATATTGATTATAAATGTCCCATATTAATTGATTTCATCGCGAGGTTTTGACCTCTATATGAGACGTTTTTCAAAGACTGCATTCATTTTTAAAACAACCATAACCTTTATTTTATCGATAAAGGTTTAAAAAGTATTACGTTGATTATCAAATAATGATAATCTAAAATATACCATTTACACACGACCATTACATAATGGTTTACAATAAGAATATATTACATCAAAAATAAGTTTCTTGAATGCAGTTTTTACATATATCATACAAGCATGGACTCCAAATCTTGTCCTTATTTTACTATGCAACAGCGGAAGCTCTTAATAATCACCTGAGAATAAACATGCTTAAAACGTCAAAAAAAATGTTGGTGAGTTATAGGTTTAACTTATATATTATCAAATCATAATAATAGACCACAAGATTTCATATTTCAATATACATCCCATACATAGAGATAAAATTCATTCATATGGTGAACACCTGGTAACCGACATTAACAAGATGCATATAAGAATATCCCCTATCATTCTGGGAAATCCTTCGAACATGATAAAAATGAATTCGAAGTACTAAAGCATTCGGTACTTTGGATGGGGTTCATTAGGCCCAATAGATCTATCTTTAGGATTTGCGTCAATTAGTAGACCGGTTTACTAATTCTTAGGCTACTAAGCAAAAGGGGCATATTCGACTTCGATCATTCACCCATATAATTTAGTTTCATTTACTTGTGTCTATTTCGTAAAACATTTATAAAACTGCATGTATTCTTGTCCCAAAATATTAGATTTTAAAAGTGGGACTACAACTCACTTTCACAGATTTTTACTTCGTCGGGAAGTAAGACTTGACCACTGGTCGATTCACTAACCTATAACAAATATGTACATATATATAAAAGTATGTTCAAAATATATTTACAACATTTTTAATACGTTTTAATATTTTAAGTTTATTAAGTTAGCTGTCCTCGTTAGTAACCTACAACTAGTTGTTCACAGTTAGATGTACAGAAATAAATCGATATACTATCTTGAATCAATCCACGACCCAGTGTATACACGTCTCAGGCTAGATCACAACTCAAAGTATATATATTTTTGGAATCAACCTCAGTCCTGTATAGCTAACTCCAACATTACTGCATATAGAGTGTCTATGGTTGTTCCAAATAATATATATACATGGGTCGATATGATATGTCAAAACATTTGCATACGTGTCTATGGTATCCCAAGATTATATAATATATTAGAATACATGTATAATACAATATAAGTTAGCTAGGATACGATTTGTATAGAATTGTTACAATATTTCCCGTAGCTAAAACAATAAAAAAATATCCAATCTTGTTTTACCCATAACTTCTTCGTTTTAAATCCGATTTGAGTGAATCAAACTGCTATGGTTTCATATTGAACTCTATTTTATGAATCTAAACATAAAAAGTATAGGTTTATAGTCAGAAATATAAGTTACAAGTCATTTTTATAAAGGTAGTCATTTCAGTCGAAAGAACGACGTCTAGATGACCATTTTGGAAAACATACTTCCACTTTGAGTTTAACCATGATTTTGGATATATTTTCATGTTCATAAGAAAAATAATTTTCCCAGAAGAACAACTTTTAAATCAAAGTTTATCATAGTTTTTAATTAACTAACCCAAAACAGCCCGCGGTGTTACTACTACGGCGTATATCCAGTTTTACGGTGTTTTTCGTGTTTTCCGGTTTTAAATCATTAAGTTAGCATATCATACAGATATAGAACATGTGTTTAGTTGATTTTAAAAGTCAAGTTAGAAGGATTAACTTTTATTTGCGAACAAGTTTAGAATTAACAAAACTATGTTCTAGTGATTACATGTTCAAATATTCGAA
This sequence comes from Rutidosis leptorrhynchoides, assembly GCF_046630445.1. NCBI lineage: Eukaryota > Viridiplantae > Streptophyta > Magnoliopsida > Asterales > Asteraceae > Rutidosis > Rutidosis leptorrhynchoides. Next base: position 590,603,172 of record NC_092334.1, on the reverse strand, counting down.
TAAGATAGTTTTATATGTATGAATCGAATGATGTTATGAACATCATTACTACCTCAAGTTTAGTAGGTAAACCTACTGGAAGTGACAAGAAATGATCTAGCTTCAAAGGATCTTGGATGGCTTGAAAGTTCTTGAAGTAGAATCATGACACGAAAACAAGTTCAAGTAAGATTATCACTCGAATTAAGATAGTTATAGTTATAGGAATTGAATCAAAGTTTGTATATGAGTATTACCTTGATTTAGAATGATATCTTACTATAAACAACAAGGATTTCTTGAGGTTGGATGATCACCTTACAAAATTGGAAGTGAGCTAGTAAACTTGGAAGTATTCTTGATTTTTATGAAACTAGAACTTGTAGAATTTATGAAGAACACTTAGAACTTGAAGATGGAACTTGAGAGAGATCAATTAGATGAAGAAAATTGAAGAATGAAAGTATTTGTAGGTGTTTTTGGTCGTTGGTATATGGAGTAGATATAAAGGATGTGTAATTTTGTTTACATGTAAATAAGTCATGAATGATTACTAATATTTTTGTAATTTTATGAGATATTTCATGCTAGTTGACAAATGATGGTTCCCACATGTGTTAGGTGACTCACATGGGCTACTAAGAGCTGATCATTGAAGTGTATATACCAATAGTTCATACATTTAGAAGATGTGTATTGTACGAGTACGAATACGGGTGCATACGAGTAGAATTGTTGATGAAACTGAACCAGGATGTAATTGTAAGCATTTTTGTTAAGTAGAAGTATTTTTATAAGTGTCTTGAAGTCTTTCAAAAGTGTATGAATACATATTAAAACACTACATGTATATACATTTTAACTGAGTCGTTAAGTCATCGTTAGTCGTTACATGTAAATGTTGTTTTGAAACCTTTAGGTTAACGATCTTGTTAAATGTTGTTAACCCATTGTTTATTATATCTAAAGAGATGTTAAATTATTACATTATCATGATATTATGATATATTAATATATCTTAGTTTGATATATATACAGTTAAATGTTGTTACAACGATAATCGTTACATATATGTCTCGTTTCGAAATTCTTAAGTTAGTAGTCTTGTTTTACATATGTAGTTCATTGTTAATATACATAATGACATGTTTAATTATCATTTATAATGATTAAACATAGTGTAACAATATCTTAATATGATTCATATGTAATTAGTAAGACGTTGTTATAACGATAATCGTTATATATATCGTTTCGAGTTTCTTAATTCAATAAACACAATTTTATGTATATAACTCATTGTTAAAATACCTAATGAGATACTTACTTATCATAATATCATGTTAACTATATATATAATCATATATATGTCATCATATAGTTTTTACAAGTTTTAACGTTCGTGAATCACCGTTCAACTTAGGTGATCAATTGTCTATATGAAACCTATTTCAATTAATCAAGTCTTAAAAAGTTTGATTGCTTAACATATTGGAAACACTTAATCATGTAAATATAAATTTCATTTAATATATATAAACATGGAAAAGTTCGGGTCACTACAGTACCTACCCGTTAAATAAATTTCGTCCCGAAATTTTAAGCAGTTGGAGGTGTTGACGTATCTTCTGGGAATAAGTGCGAGTATTTCTTCTTCATCTGATCTTCTCGTTCCCAGGTGAACTCGGGTCCTCTACGAGCATTCCATCGAACCTTAACAATTGGTATCTTGTTTTGTTTAAGTCTTTTAACCTCACGATCCATTATTTCGACGGATTCTTCGATGAATTGAAGTTTTTCGTTGATTTGGATTTCGTCTAATGGAATAGTGAGATCTTCTTTAGAAAAACATTTCTTCAAATTCGAGACGTGGAAAGTGTTATGTACAGCCGCGAGTTGTTGAGGTAACTCAAGTCGGTAAGCTACTGGTCCGACACGATCAATAATCTTGAATGGTCCGATATACCTTGGATTTAATTTCCCTCGTTTACCAAATCTTACAACGCCTTTCCAGGGTGCAACCTTAAGCATGACCATCTCTCCAATTTCAAATTCTATATCTTTTCTTTTAATGTCGGCGTAGCTCTTTTGTCGACTTTGGGCCATTTTCAACCGTTTTTGAATTTGGATGATCTTCTCGGTAGTTTCTTGTATTATCTCCGGACCCGTAATCTGTCTATCCCCAACTTCACTTCAACAAATTGGAGACCTGCACTTTCTACCATAAAGTGCTTCAAACGGCGCCATCTTAATGCTTGAATGGTAGCTGTTGTTGTAGGAAAATTCTGCTAACGGTAGATGTCGATTCCAACTGTTTACGAAATCAATAACACATGCTCGTAGCATGTCTTCAAGCCTTTGTATTATCCTTTCGCTCTGACCATCAGTTTGTGGATGATAGGCAGTACTCATGTCTAGACGAGTTCCTAATGCTTGCTGTAATGTCTACCAGAATCTTGAAATAAATCTGCCATCCCTATCAGAGATAATAGAGATTGGCATTCCATGTCTGGAGACGACTTCCTTTAAATACAGTCGTGCTAACTTCTCCATCTTGTCATCTTCTCTTATTGGCAGGAAGTGTGCTGATTTGGTGAGACGATCAACTATTACCCAAATAGTTTCAAAACCACTTGCAGTCCTTGGCAATTTAGTGATGAAATCTATGGTAATGTTTTCCCATTTTCATTCCGGGATTTTGGGTTGTTGAAGTAGACCTGATGGTTTCTAATGCTCAGCTTTGACCTTAGAACACGCCAAACATTCTCCTACATATTTAGCAACATCGGCTTTCATACCCGGCCACCAAAAATGTTTCTTGAGATCTTTGTACATCTTACCCATTCCAGGATGTATTGAGTATCTGGTTTTATGAGCTTCTCTAAGTACCATTTCTCTTATATCTCTAAATTTTGATACCCAAATTCTTTCAGCCCTATACCGGGTTCCGTCTTCCCGAATATTAAGGTGCTTCTCCGATCCTTTGGGTATTTCATCCTTTAAGTTTTCCTCTTTTAAAACTCCTTGTTGTGCCTCCTTTATTTGACTAGTAAGGTTATTGTGAATCATTATATTCATAGCTTTTACTCGAATGGGTTCTCTGTCCTTTCTGCTCAAAGCGTCGGCTACCACATTCGCCTTCCCCGGGTGGTAACGAATCTCAAAGTCGTAATCATTCAACAATTCAATCCACCTACGCTGCCTCATGTTCAGTTGTTTCTGATTAAATATATGTTGAAGACTTTTGTGGTCGGTATATATAATACTTTTGACCCCATATAAGTAATGCCTCCAAGTCTTTAATGCAAAAACAACCGCGCCTAATTCCAAATCATGCGTCGTATAATTCTGCTCGTGAATCTTCTATTGTCTAGACGCATAAGCAATTACTTTCGTTCGTTGCATTAATACACAACCGAGACCTTGCTTTGAGGCATCACAATATATCACAAAATCATCATTCCCTTCAGGTAATGACAATATAAGTGTCGTAGTTAACTTTTTCTTCAACAATTGAAACGCTTTTTCTTGTTCATCCTTTCATTCAAATTTCCTCCCTTTATGCGTTAATGCAGTCAAGGGTTTTGCTATTTTTGAAAAATCTTGGATGAATCTCCTGTAATACCCGGCTAGCCCTAAAAATTGGCGTATGTGTTTCGGAGTTTTCAGGGTTTCCCACTTTTCGACGGTTTCAATCTTTGCTGGATCCACTTGAATACCTTCTTTGTTCACTATATGACCGAGGAATTGAACTTCTTCCAACCTAAATGCACACTTTGAAAACTTAGCGTACAATTTTTATTTTCTTAACAACTCTAGCACTTTTCTCAAATATTCTTCGTGCTCTTGGTCATTCTTTGAGTAAATAAGTATGCCATCGATGAAAACAATGACAAACTTGTCAAGGTATGGTCCACACACTCGGTTCATTAGGTTCATGAACACAGCTGGTGCGTTGGTCAACCCAAACGGCATAACCATAAACTCATAATGACCGTAACGCGTCCTAAAAGCAGTCTTTGGAATATCATCCTCCTTCACCCGCATTTGAAGAAACCCAGAATGTAAATCAATCTTCGAATAAACTGACGAGCCTTGTAGTTGATCAAATAAGTCATCGATTCTCGGTAGTGGGTAGCGGTTCTTGATGGTAAGTTTGTTCAACTCTCGGTAGTCGATACATAACCTAAATGTACCATCCTTCTTCTTGACAATCAAAACAGGAGCTCCCCACGGTGATGTGCTTGGTCGAATGAAACTACGCTCTAAAATTTCTTGTAATTGACTCTGAAGTTCCTTCATTTCGCTAGGTGCGAGTCTGTATAGAGCACAAGCTATTGGTGCAGCTCCCGGTACAAGGTCTATTTGAAATTCAACGGATTGGTGTGGAGGTAGTCCCGGTAATTCTTTCGAAAATACATCGGGAAATTCTTTTGCGACGGGAACATCATTGATGTTCTTTTCTTCGAAATTGACTTTCTAGACGTGTGCTAGCACAGCATAGCAACCTTTTCTTATTAGTTTTTGTGCCTTCAGGTTACTAATAAGATTTAACTTCGCGTTGCTCTTTTCTCCGTACACCATTAAGGGTTTTTCTTTTTCTTGTATAATGCGAATTGCATTTTTGTAACAAACGATCTCTGCTTTCACTTCTTTCATCCAGTCCATACCGATTATCACATCAAAACTCCCTAACTCTACTGGTATCAAGTCAATCTTAAATGTTTCACTAACCAGTTTAATTTCTCGATTCCGACATATATTATCTGCTGTAATTAATTTACCATTTGCTAATTCAAGTAAAAATTTATTATCCAAGGGCATCGGTGAGCAACTTAATTTAGCACAAAATTCTCTACTCATATAGCTACTATCCACACCCGAATCAAATAAAACATAAGCAGATTTATCGTCAATAAGAAACGTACCCGTAACAAGCTCTGGGTCTTCCTGTGCTTCTGTCGCATTAATATTGAAAACTCTTCCACGGCCCTGCCCATTAGTATTCCCCTGATTCGGGAAATTTCTAATAATGTGGCCCGATTTTCCACATTTATAACAAACAGCGTTGGTATTACTTGCTCCGACACTATTCGTTTCGGCATTACTTATTCCGACATTATTTGTTCCTTTAGTTCTATTAAACTTTGGTCCGTAGACCTCACACTTTGTCGTGCTATGACCATTTCTTTTACACCTGTTGCAAAATGTCGTGAAAAACCCCTGATGATTTTCTTCACACCTATGACATGGCTGTTTTTGGTTTTTGTTGTCGTTGTCGTTGTTGTTATTGAGGTTGTTGTTGGGATTGTTATTGTTGTTGAAACGGTTGTTGTAGTTGTTGTTGTTGTTGTTGGGATGTTTGTTGTAGTTATTGTTAGGATTGTGGTTATTGTTACGGTTGTTAGGATAGTTGTTGCGATTGTGGTTGTAATTGTTGTTGTACTGGTGACTCTTGTCACCGTTTTCCTCCCACTTCCTCTTGAGTTGTTTCGTGTTGGCTTCTTCGGCCGCCTGCTCTTTAATTCTTCCCTCAATCTGATTTATGAGTTTATGAGCCATTCGACTTGCCTTCTGTATAGAAGTGGGCTCGTGTGAACTCACATCTTCTTGAATCCTTACTGGTAACCCTTTTACAAACGCGTCGATCTTCTCTTCTTCATCTTCGAATGCTCCCGGACACAATAGGCACAACTCTATGAATCGTCGTTCATATGTGGTAACGTCGAACCCTTGTGTTCGTAACTCTCTAAGTTCTGCCTTGAGTTTATTGACTTCGTTTCTAGGACGGTACTGCTCGTTCATCAATTGCTTGAATGCCGACCATGGTAGTGCGTAAGCAGCATTTTGTCCTACCTGTTCAAGATAGGTGTTCCACCACGTTAATGCAGTATCTGTGAAGGTATGCGTAGCGCACTTAACTTTATCCTCTTTAGTACACTTACTTATGGAAAACACCGATTCGACTTTCTCGGTCCACCGTTTCAATCCAATTGGTCCTTCGGTTCCATCAAATTCCGAAAGTTTGCAGGCAGTGAATTCTTTGTAGGAGCATCCTACATGATTTCTTGCGCCATTAGCTGCATTGCTAGATTCAGAGTTATTGTTGGTATGTAGCGCAGCCTGTACTGCGGCTATGTTTGCAGCAAGAAAGGTACGAAATTCCTCTTCAGTCATATTCATGGTGTGTCGAGTAGTCGGTGCCATTTCCTTCAAAATAGCCAACTGAATATAGTTAATCATACAGAATATTAAGAGTAGTTAATAGTATTTCGTAGCATAATATGAACTCATTTATAAAAGCTTTTTCTTCATATTAGCATTTTATAAGTTTAAATTCGGGTACAACCTACCTGTTAAGTTCATACTTAGTAGCTAATATACAATTCAACTACTACAATTCCATATGAAAAACTGATTTTAATAATATATCACATACAAATATTCTTCAAACTTACAACTTTGCTATATTACATATAACATGAAATATAGTACACTATGATACATGACAGTTTTGAAGATAAATCTAGTTAATACGCAAGTTGTTCAGCAAAGGAAATAAAGACACGTAATTCATAAGTCTAGAAACAAGTCATGCATTTTGGTTTTACTAAGACGACTTCTCATCCTTGGTCTTGTGGAAAATAACCGTTATGACCATTGGCTAGGTAGCATGTTGTAATGTCGTCAAAAAGACGAGGGTTTCGTAATGTCCAACAGCCCCGTAATAATCTAAAAACCTTGTTTCTCACCCCAACTACTGAATCCGTCACTTGTGGGAAGATTTTGTTTAAAAGTTGCAATCCGATGTTCTTTTTCTCACTTTGGTAAGAAGCGAACATCACTAACCCGTAAGCATAACATGCTTCTTTATGTTGCATGTTAGAAGCTCTTTCTAATTCAAGAAATCCTATGTTGGGATATGTCGAGTCAAAATAGGGTCTTAACCCGTAGCGTAAAATTGCATTTGGGTTCCCCGTATTTAATGCTTTAAAGAAAACACAGCGTAACTTACGGTCTCCCCAATGTGATATACCCCACCTATCAAAGGAAAGCCTTTTATAAACTAAGGCATTTCTGGAAAGTCTTTCAAATGTTTGACAAGTTAATTTCGCCATAACTAAATGTGCTGATGAATTCTGACCGACTCTAGACAAGATTTCCTCAATCTTATCCTCTGGTAAGTCTTCTAAAATATTCGGTTGTCTACCCTTAACGTCCATTTTGTTTTTATACTGTAAAATAGACAAGGATTAGATTCGTAAAAGATAATTAACAAACAATACAAGCAATTCTTACATAGAACATAAAAGTACAAGCACATTACAATACATATAATACACAACATGATTACAATCCTCTAATCTGAATCACTGGTTTCTTCTTCTTCGGACTTGGTTCGTTTTCCTAATTTTCTAGGAATATATGGTGTTCCTCTAATACGAGCTGTCGTTTTCCATAATGGTTTAGAAAAACCTGGTGGTTTAGGGGTTCCCTGGTCATTGTTACATTTTAGGAAATACGGATGTTGTCGATACATATAAAGTTCATCAGGGTTGGAATCGGGTTTCTCTATTTTTATACCTTTTCCCTTATTATTTTCTTTTGATTTATTAAATTGGGTCGAGGTAATTTCTATAACATCATCGGAATCCTCATCAGGATCCGATTCATCAAAAAATTGGTAATCTTCCCAATATTTTGCTTCCTCAGCGGAAACACCATTGACCATTATTAACTTTGGTCCGTTGGTTGAGGATTTTCTTTTATTTAATCGATTTACTATAGGTATCAATATTTCTTCCTCCGGAACCTCTTCTTCTTCTGGTTCCTCCTCTTCTGATTCCTCCTCTTCTGGTTCCTCTTCTTTCGGTTCCTCCTCTTCCGGTTCCTCCTCTTCTGGTTTCTCTTCGGGAATTTGTGAATCTTTCCAAAATATATTCGACTCTTCATTATTATTAGGTGAATCAATGGGATTTGTACTAGAGGTAGACATCTATCACACAATATCAAACATGTTAAGAGATTAATATATCACATAATATTTACATGTTAATAATATATAGTTTCCAACAAAAAATGTTAAGCAATCGTTTTTGAAGAAAAATACGATCGAAGTCCAGAGTAACTAATGCATCCTAACAAACTCGGTAAGACACACTAATGCAATTTTCTGGTTCTCTAAGACCAACGCTCGGATACAACTGAAGTGTCCCATTCATATTGATTATAAACGTTCCATATTAATTGATTTCATCGCGAGATTTTGACTTCTATATGAGACGTTTTTCAATGACTGCATTCATTTTTAAAACAACCATAACCTTTATTTTATAGATAAAGGTTTAAAAAGTATTACGTAGATTATCAAATAATGATAATCTAAAATATACCATTTACACACGACCATTACATAATGGTTTACAATAAGAATATATTACATCAAAAATAAGTTTCTTGAATGCAGTTTTTACAATATATCATACAAGCATGGACTCCAAATCTTGTCCTTATTTTAGTATGCAACAGCGGAAGCTCTTAATAATTACCTGAGAATAAACATGCTTAAAACATCAACAAAAATGTTGGTGAGTTATAGGTATAACCTATATATTATCAAATCATAATAATAGACCACAAGATTTCATATTTCAATATACATCCCATACATAGAGATAAAATTCATTCATATGGTGAACACCTGGTAACCAACATTAACAAGATGCATATAAGAATATCCCCTATCATTTCGGGAAATCCTTCGAACATGATAAAAATGAATTCGAAGTACTAAATCATCCCGTACTTTGGATGGGGTTCGTTAGGCTCAATAGATCTATCTTTAGGATTCGCGTCAATTAGTAGATCGGTTTACTAATTCTTAGGCTACCAAGCAAAAGGGGCATATTCGGCTTCGATCATTCACCCATATAATGTAGTTTCATTTACTTGTGTCTATTTCGTAAAACATTTATAAAACTGCATGTATTCTCATTCCAAAATATTAGATTTTAAAAGTGGGACTATAACTCACTTTCACAGATTTTTACTTCGTCGGGAAGTAAGACTTGGGCACTGGTCGATTCACGAACCTATAACAAATATGTACATATATATCAAAGTATGTTCAAAATATATTTACAACATTTTTAATACGTTTTAATGTTTTAAGTTTATTAAGTCAGCTGTCTTCGTTAGTAACCTACAACTAGTTGACAGTTAGATGTACAGAAATAAATCGATATATATTATCTTGAAACAATCCACGACCCAGTGTATACACGTCTCAGGCTAGATCACAACTCAAAGTATATATATTTTTGGAATCAACCTCAATCCTGTATAGCTAACTCCAACATTACTGCATATAGAGTGTCTATGGTTGTTCCAAATAATATATATACATGGGTCGATATGATATGTCAAAACATTTGCATACGTGTATATGGTATCCCAAGATTACATAATATATTAGAATACATGTATAATACAATATAAGTTAGCTAGGATACGATTTGTATAGAATTGTTACAATATTTTTCGTAGCTAAAACAATCAAAAAATATCCAATCTTGTTTTACCCATAACTTCTTCGTTTTAAATCCGATTTGAGTGAATCAAATTGCTATGGTTTCATATTGAACTCTATTTTATGAATATAAACATAAAAAGTATAGGTTTATAGTTAGAAATATAAGTTACAAGTCGTTTTTATAAAGGTAGTCATTTCAGTCGAAAGAACGACGTCTAGATGACCATTTTGGAAAACATACTTCCACTTTGAGTTTAACCATAATTTTGGATATAGTTTCATGTTCATAAGAAAAATCATTTTCCCAGAAGAACAACTTTTAAATCAAAGTTTATCATAGTTTTTAATTAACTAACCCAAAACAGCCCGCGGTGTTACTACGACGGCGTATATCCGATTTTACGGTGTTTTTCGTATTTTCCGGTTTTAAATCATTAAGTTAGCATATCATATAGATATAGAACATATGTTTAGTTGATTTTAAAATTCAAGTTAGAAGGATTAACTTTTATTTGCGAACAAGTTTAGAATTAACTTAATTATGTTCTAGTGATTACATGTTCAAATCTTCGAATAAGATAGTTTTATATGTATGAATCGAATGATGTTACGAACATCATTACTACCTCAAGTTTAGTAGGTAAACCTACTGGAAGTGACAAGAAATGATCTAGCTTCAAAGGATCTTGGTTGGCTTGAAAGTTCTTGAAGTAGAATCATGACACGAAAACAAGTTCAAGTAAGATTATCAAAGTTTGTATATGAGTATTACCTTGATTTAGAATGATATCTTACTGTAAACAACAAGGATTTCTTGAGGTTGGATGATTACCTTACAAGATTGGAAGTGAGCTAGTAAACTTGGAAGTATTCTTAATTTTTATGAAACTAGAACTTGTAGAATTTATGAAGAACACTTAGAACTTGAAGATGGAACTTGAGATAGATCAATTAGATGAAGAAAATTGAAGAATGAAAGTGTTTGTAGGTGTTTTTCATCATTGGTATATGGATTAGATATAAAGGATGTGTAATTTTGTTTACATGTAAATAAGTCATGAATGATTACTAATATTTTTGTAATTTTATGAGATATTTCATGCTAGTTGCCAAATGATGGTTCCCACATGTGTTATGTGACTCACATGGGCTGCTAAGATCTGATCATTGAAGTGTATATACCAATAGTTTATACATTTAGAAGCTGTGTATTGTACGAGTACGAATACGGGTGCATACGAGTAGAATTGTTGATGAAACTGAATGAGGATGTAATTGTAAGCATTTTTGTTAAGTAGAAGTATTTTGATAAGTGTCTTGAAGTCTTTTAAAAGTGTATGAATACATATTAAAACACTACATGTATATACATTTTAACTGAGTCGTTAAGTCATCGTTAGTCGTTACATGTAAATGTTGTTTTGAAACCTTTAGGTTAACGATCTTGTTAAATGTTGTTAACCCATTGTTTATTATATCTAAAGAGATGTTAATTATTACATTATCATGATATTATGATATATTAATATATCTTAGTATGATATATATACAGTTAAATGTTGTTACAACGATAACCGTTACATATATGTCTCGTTTTGAAATTCTTAAGCTAGTAGTCTTGTTTTACATATGTAGTTCATTGTTAATATACATAATGAAATGTTTAATTATCATTTATCATGATTAAATATAGTGTAACAATATCTTAATATGATTCATATGTAATTAGTGAGACATTGTTATAACTATAATCGTTATATATATCGTTTCGAGTTTCTTAATTCAATAAACACAATTTTATGTATATAACTCATTGTTAAAATACCTAATGAGATACTTACTTATCATAATATCATGTTAACTATATATATAATTATATATATGTCATCATATAGTTTTTACAAGTTTTAACGTTCATGAATCACCGGTCAACTTGGGTGATCAATTGTCTATATGAAACCTATTTCAATTAATCAAGTCTTAACAAGTTTGATTGCTTAACATATTGGAAACACTTAATCATGTAAATATCAATTTCATTTAATATATATAAACATGGAAAAGTTCGGGTCACTACACATAACGTCATCATGTGCCATGTTACACGACTCTTGTATTCTATTTAACCTCTAAAATATCAAGAAAATATTTCTTGATGATTCGGTCCTTTCCAGGGTATTCTAGTAATTTAACAAATCAAGATCGTGTCATTACCATTTCCTTTTTAGAACATTAACAATGTTCATTTCGAAATTTCTATCTACGAATTCTGGACCATTACAAGCGATGCTTAATCGTAAGAAGAAAAAAACGAAGGGACAAACTCCGAAATAGAAATAGGGGTATAAATTGTAGCAAATAAAAGAGAGCATTAACTGGGAATGACAATGATTATAGAAGACAGAAGCAGGGACATCGAAATATAAGGGAAGATATAAAACCTAACAACAAACCAGAAACTACAACCCGTATATATCGATACATATAGTGATATAAAGACATGGGAGAACTAAAAACACTATAAACCCAAGGGTATAGTAGAAGTAAATAGATTCTTCCGGCGGTAGATGAAAAAGAAGAATGACAGATATGAAAGTTAGAAGTATATCCAGAATCAGTACTGGATGGAGCATATTGACAAATACTTTAAAATATGAGTTGAGGGAGAAAGAATAGAAGGTGTGAGTTGTAAGGAAATGAAGGAGGAGAATTTATAGTGAAATATCCGACAGAGAAATCAAGATGGATTATCGCATTAAATCGAAGAGAATCATAATCTCCTTAATCGCTGAAGAATCAAATCTTATATAGATTACAAAGATTTTCTTTAAATTCGGAGATCAATTGTGATGACGTCAAAATATATGACGAATCACTATAATCTTATTTCATTCATTTACGATAACTTCCCTCAAACGCTTCGGGTAATCGAATTATTTTATCCATACTTCTTAAACATGATAAAACTCTATAATCGTCATAATAACATTCTCATTGTTAGCCATGACGACCTCTATCAAATTTCGGGGACGAAATTTCTTTAACGGGTAGGTACTGTGACAACCCGGAAATTTCCGACCAAATTTAAACTTTATCCTTATATCAGTCCGACACGATAAGCAATTTCTGTAATATTGAAATCTTAAAAACTTTGAATTATGTTCATGTGACCAATTACCCTTCGACTGTTCTCGACGATTCACGAACCATTAAATGGATATGATTATATATATGTATTTATATTATAATTTGAAAATGTAAACAAAGTATTAGACGTATAATACTTTACATGAACGTATTTGTTTCAAAATATATTTAAAATAATTATCGACAGAATTAAAAGATAATATCAAAAGATTGAAATATCAGATACATTGAATTATGATTTCGAGCCTCTATTGAGAGGTCCACTTTGATTTAGGAAAACTTTTCTTTTTAACGGTATTCAGAATATTTAGTAAAGTGATTTATAGATAAGAACAAAAGTGTCATTTACAAAGATTAGACAAAAGTTAGTGGAAGATTTAAATTACATAAGAATCAATTGACTTAATTTCAAATGTACGAACACATTTTTCGATATAATAGAACTAGACTATTAGTGTCTTTGTTTAAACAACGTATGTTGGAATATGAGTTGCTGAATATATAAATAACTTGCAACGTATATTTAAAACGTACTCATTAAATATATATGTTTTCAAATTGGTTTAGTACACGATAGTAACACTCGCTTAGTGATGCGATTGATATTGAAAAACTTAGTACATAAATGAAGGGTATCTATTTAAGTTTTCAAATGAAAACGTTACAAGTTATAATATTTTTTTCTATACGATTTTAAAACAAACTTTGAAATATAATTAGTTTTGAAAAGCCAAATATTATATCATTAGATAAATATTTCAAACATATATATATTATGTATAAATTTATAATTCTAAATGAAAATATATATATATATATCTATATATTTTAACTCAGTCATAAAATGTTCTGATTTAAAATAATATATTTGGATAAATAACGAGCCACTGATTTATAAAAGCAAATGACCACAACACTCAATTATATAAGTTACATTTTTCATAAAATAATTTATCGATGATTAAATCTAAACTTTGATAATGGTACCTATCACTAAATGTAAAGGGCTAGTTTTCTAAGCGTACGAAACTTCGTTTGAAAAACCAAAACCAGGACATTAGTCGAGCGACAACGTACAAGTCATCAGAACTAAAATTACAAGTCAACTATGCACGGGAATATAATATAATATATAATTAATCATATGAATTAAATATATATTTATATATAATATTAGTAAATAAAAAGGTATGTAAGTTTTTGTCAAAATCACGAGTCATAAAGTAATGATCACTTTTTCCATACGTTTTTTTTCAACATCACACGTTTTTATTGTATTTTATTTTTTATTATTTATTTATTTATTATACTATTATAATTATATAATCATATTATTATTATATGACAACTTGTGAAAAACACTTCTATAAATTCATTCGAGCTGGACTATCTATCCATCTTTCTCTAATCTCTCTATACTCAGTAATATTTATTTAATTATTATTATTATTACTATTATTATTATTAATATTATTATAATTATTAGTATTAGTATTAATATTATTATTATTAGTATTTATACATAAAATACTACAACGGAGTGCTGTTTGAGTAATTTTCAAAACTAGTTTGCGAGTAGGATAGGGTCAAGGAAATTATGGGTTATAGCTATGGAGGTGATGGGTAATGTTCGTGGGTATGCTCGTAAGGTCAATCTAGTGTTTATCATCTCCGTTGCGTTTACGTACCTTTCCTACAATATTGAATCTCAATATTGATACGTGAGTACTCATAATTTAATTTTTACATATTAATAGTGTATCCCTGACTAATGCTCGAGTATATAGGATTATGCATGCTTGTACTTTTGATATTGCCATTAGATAGGTTACGTTGAATCCTGAATTAGTTACATATGCAGTTGAGATAAGGTATAAGATATGCATGTCGTTGGAAAGCTAGCGAAAAATTAAGAACTTTTCATTTAGATATCGAATGGTTTCGATGAACGGATTTGAAGTTATAATCAATTGAATTCTGGTATTATTATTAAAAATAATTATTATTATCGTCGTTATTATCGTCGTTCTAGTTTTTTATCTAATTATTATTATTATTATTATTATTATTATTATTATTATTATTATTATTATTATTATTATTATTATTATCATCATCATCATCATCATTATCAATAAAAAGTATGATCATTAAAATTTTGTTACTTTATTATTATTACTATTGTTATTATCGTTAAAGTTATAATTAGTATTAATATTATTATTATCATTAAAATAGTTATTAGTATTATCATCATAATATTTAAAACTAATATTAGTAACACCTATTTATTATGATTACTATTATTAACATTAATATGAACGCGATATAAAAAACGATTAAAAGCTATTAAATGAACCGATTAGGAAATAATGAGTATGAGTATCATGATGAAATTTAAAATATCGTAAGATATTGATTTAGATAAAATTATCGTTTTTCATTATTTTTATCGCTCTTATTATTAAAAGTATTATTAATATTAAAAATATCATTTTTACAAAATTATTATTTTTAATAGAAATATCTTTGTTAATATAAAATTTCATTATTATTATCATTTTATCATAATACCATTTTTCATAAATATAAATATTGTTATTATTATTAGTAGAATAATAATAATTATTATTACAAAATAATACTACTTTTACTTACTATTATCATAGATATTATTTTATCAAATAAATATGTGATACAAACATATTTTTACTACGGGTAATAAAATTACTTTAATAATACCTATCATATTATCTTTATAATATTAAATGAACTCTATAAATTTTATTGCTTAATATATATAAAAGTATATTTTATTATATAAATTTTAATATAAAATTTATTTATTAATAAATGAATTATATTATTTACTCTAATAAATCTTTTAAAAATATAAAACGACGATATTTAAACTATATATTAATCATGTATAGATTTTTGAAAATTATGTTAAGTCAAATTGAATTTTGTTGACTTTTGCATATTAGTCTCGAGCATTAGGATTGTGATACACTATCACCTAAACTAAATTGTTAGACAAATTTTGACCAATATATATATATATATATATATATATATATATATATATATATATATATATATATATATATATATATATATATATATATATATATATATAGGTTCGTGAATCTGAGGCCAACCTTGCACTTGTTCAATGACGTTATATGTATTTTTACTACGAAATACAATAGGTGAGTTTTATTTGCTCTCTTTTTAAATGCTTTTGCAATATATATTTTTGGGACTGAGAATACATGTGCTTTTATAAATGTTTTACGAAATAGACGCAAGTAATAGAAACTACATTATATGGTTGAATGGATCGAAGCCGAATATGCCCCTTTTAACCTGGTAATCTAAGAATTTGGGAACAGACCCCCAAATTGACGCGAATCCTAAAGATAGATCTATTGGGCCCAACAAGCCCCATTTTGAAATTTGGAATGCTTTAGTACTTCAAAATTTATCATATCCGATGGGTGTCCCGGAATGATGGGGATATTCTATATGCATCTTGTAACGACCCGACTTTTTCGACTTGCTTTTGTGCCTTGTATTTTAGCGAAACTGCGTATTTATGCGTACTGCGTTACTTTATACTTTGGAAACTTGATATACGTGGTTTACTTCTAATTATATGTTAAAACGTGCCTTAGAGTATGTAGGATACTTAACTTGTTCACCGGATGCTTTTATAACCGTTAGTGTTATTTAACATTTTGAATAAACCGCGAACTGCGCGCACGTTTGACTTTTGTCGTAACCGGAATATTTGGGCAGCGAAATATTAATTATTATTTTATAATAATAATTACTTGGGACCTTGGATGCTTAATTTTATTTATTTAATTGCTAAAGCCCAATAGTTAGTCTTGTTGAACTTTCTACCTTGTTGGGCTCAAGCCCACCCTACTCTAGCTAGTGACCCAATTAATTAGCCCAAGTATTATTACTAGTGACCCATAATAATAAATAAATAAATAATGAGTCATACTAGCATAATGGATAAGGATTATCTATTTGTCACATGAGATTCTAGCATTAGTACACACTTTAGACAACCATTATCCATAAAGCAAAGTTTTGTCTCTCCCTCCCCTCCCTAAAAATCACGGCCATATGGCCTTGTCCATGTCATCAATCCATGTCAATTTCCTTGCTTATAAATACTAGCCATTCACCTCTCATTCAAATCACTTGCTCATTTGGTTTTGACACACACTTATTCTTTTTTTCTTTCCTTTCTAGCATTACTTGTAAGTCTTCTTTTTCTTCTTCCTTTCCTTTCATTTTCGTGGCCATCATCATCATATTATGGAGATCAAAGTTCCTTTTAGCTTTGATCTTGCTTATATCTTGTTGATTCAAGCATGAATCCTTCAAGAACATTGAAGATTCAAGCTTTCTAGCTTTGAATCTTCACCAACTTTGTAGATCTACTTCTTTTATGCTTTAATCTTGTTATTTTATGATAAAGATTCAAACTTTTGTTTGTAATCTTCATGCATCTTCAAGATCCAAGCTTTATGCTTCAAGATCTTCAAGAACAATCAAGATTCAAGCTTTCTAGTTTGAATCTTCATATCTTGTTGTTGGATCTAAGTTTTCTAGCTTATGATCTTGTTGTTTTGTTATAAAGATCAAAACTTGTGTTTATGGTCTTCATGAAACTTAAAGATCCAAGCTTTATGCTTCAAGATCTTCAAGAACACTAAAGGTTCAAGCTTTCTAGCTTTGTGACCTTATAAATTGTGTGAAAGGGATCCAAGCTCTCTAGCTTAGGATTCCATCACTTCATTTGACTTAGATCATGTTCATACTTGTTTGATTGATGTAAAGTTTGTAACTTTGTTTGTAAATAGGACTTGTACTTGTGTTAAGACTAAGGATATGATGTAACCTTGGTTCATCATCCATCTAAGACTCTTAAATGAATTGTGTTACCACTTGGTCTTAACATATTGTGTATTGATGGTAGAATCTTGGTCAAAAGTGATGCTAAACCATCAACGAGTTGTACACTTGAAGCTACAAGCATCAAGGATGAGAACCGTGATGAGCATCAAGCACCAAGAACCCCACCGGAGCACTTGTCCACTGATTTTCGTATCTGATCAGACCAACTGGGCTATTGGAAAGTTTATTTTCAATTAGTTCGGTTCGAGTAGATGATTTTCTGTTTAGGCCTCGTCTTAATCCGAGTTACGGTTTAGGATTTATGGCCCTCCGAGAGTCACTACACCCTATTAACGTTGTGCTGAAATTTCTGACCTACTCGCACTTAAACCGTCGCCACGGTCAAACTAAGACGAGTTAGTTTCTGGAAATTGGTCAGTGGTTAGGGGACTCACATACGGATCGATAGCCACTGACTATGCATCTTTTCGATTTACGTAGAGGTCGTAGCAGCTGACCGAAGTCAGCCTATTGTTTCGATCTCTATTCTTGTCGAACTTACTTAGCTTTTATGATGATGAATGATGATGATGATGACACTTAAACTTATTTTATGTACTATTAGAATTTATAAAGACAACCTACTGACCTAGTAACTCTTGATTTAGGTTGACGACCTTTCGGACTGACTTACTACTTGCGTACTTTCATTACCGACTTTACCGCTTTTATCACTGTGAGTTATAGCATCCCTTTTTACTTTAACTGTTTTGGGACTGAGAATACATGCACTTTTTACGTTTTACATACTAGGCACGAGTACTTAAACTTTATATGTGTGTGGGTTATACAACGGCATAAACATTCCCCTTAGCACGGTAACGTTTAGTCATTGGTTTTTGAACCGGTGAACGCGAATCTTAGATATGGATCCATAGGGTTTGACATCCCCAATCGGGCTAGTCGCGCTAGCATTTAATGGGTGTTTAATACTTCGTAAACATACGCACTTGCCAAGTGTACTTTCAGGGGGTTATAAACGTTAAGTCTAGTTACCGGGTGCCCACGGTTATACATATACTTTTCATACTATTTGTTACACTGAAATCTCGTGGCCTACCTTACGTTACTATTACAACTTAAACTATAGCTCACCAACATTCGTGTTGACTTTTAAGCGTGTATTTCTCAGGTGCCTAGAGGTTTATTGCTTCCGCTGTTAGATTTGCTGTCATGCTGTTATTGAATTGCCGTTAAGGACCAGCTATATTAGTTATCCGCTGCATTACTAGAGATGTCTCATTCATGGAACTTTTTTGTTGCATTCATAGTTTATGTTAATTTCAAACAATGGCTTTGTTATGACCTTAGGGTTAAGTACTTATGTTTATGCTCCTATTCGTAGGATGCACGTTATCTTTTGTAAAACGCTATCTTTTTATGAATGCAATCTGGTTTTCAAACAGCATGTAGTACTTGACCGTGTAAAGATCCTGTTGTTGATGAATCGTACACGATGGTTTTGTACGTGGCGTCACATTTGGTATCAGAGCATTGGTTGTAGGGAATTAGGTTGCATTAGTGAGTCTAGACCGGACCGAGTAGGATTCACTAATAGGACTAATCTACAACTTGCTAGTTTACTTGTTTCTGCGAGACTTACTGCATGCTACTGCTTACTTTTACTGCTATGTGATCTTACTGCATGCTATTACTTATCTTCACTGCCATGCGAACTTGTTGTACGCTTAATTCCGCTATTGCATGATTACTATCTGCTTTCACATGTTATTTCTGTTTAGCACTGCTATTATTACTGCCATGCTAGGTTGCTGTAGTGCCTAATACATGCTTGCTTTATGACTTACTGACATGGAAAAGTTATTTTTCCCTGTTCAGATGTCGGATATTCCACCTGTCATCATTTTGGGCAGCGATTCAGACTCGTCAGCCACCTCACCTACTGCTGCTACTGACACACAGGTGCCGTTAACCAGTGGCCCCGGCGCTTCATCCTCCGGAACCAGCAGACATACGCCTGCCCCAGTGGTTACCTCAGGCGGAGCCCAGGACCCCCCGGAGATCCCAGCTCTACTTGCCCCAGGACCCTGGGAGCTACAGCCCCGCTCCGGTGGTGTTGTGATTCCAGGGGAATAAGGGGACGTTCCGTTCTGTAATAAGCGTAACCATTGGTGCCGACGCCTTCCTGATGGACGTGTCATACCGATCCCACCTTTCAGATACCGGATCATGACTACCGGTCGCCGATCGCCGCCACCTCCAGCTGTTTTCGACGATTCATCATCCGACGACTCATCCACAGACGACTCTAGTAACGATGACTCTGACGAGGAGGACCCTGATGATGCACCTGTACAGCCACCCTCCACCCCGCCTGTCATGACCCGACCTTAACCATAAGGATGAATACAATAACATATGATTTCATCACGAGGTATTGACCTCTATATGCGACATTTTTCAAAAACTGCATTCGTTTTTACAATACAAACCATAGCTTTTATTACAAATACAAAGTTTAAACAACTTAATAATGATTATCTTTTAGCGATAATCTTAGACTTACAAACTTTACATGTGATAATAACAATACGACTTCCAACATATTTTACATTACAAATCCTCCTATATGCAGTTTTATTTTTGACACAAATATGCATACTCAAGATCTTGCTTAAATTCAACATGTTGCAGCGGAAGCTTTTAGTTATCACCTGAGAATAAACATGCTTAAAACGTCAACATAAAGTTGGTGAGATATAGGTTTAATGCCGGCAGCGTTATAAATATAGACCACAAGATTTCATATATAAACGTTTTAATAAAAATATTCTAAGTTGTTGAGCACTTGATAACCATACTTAACATTTAATCAACGTCGCATATTCCCTTTATTATGAAATCTTACTACACCGTACCAAGTGTAGTCACCGAAATAAAGTACTGTGCAACCGTTAAATACTGGTCATCCAGTCCGGTTGGGGTTGCCAGGCCCGATAGATCTATCAACAGGATTCGCGTTTACAATACCTCATGTAAATAATAGTTACCAAGTTACATGGAAGTATGCCAGTGGTACAACTCAACGTAGAATATATATTTTTAATCACTTATGTCCATAACGTAAATCATAAAATGCATGTATTCTCATCCCGAAATATTTAGAGTTTAAAAGTGGGACTATATACTCACTTTTGCCTTGAAGGTATTTATCACGACTTGGTCTCCGATAGATATCACGAACCTAACCATATATATAATATATCAACATATTTTCTTTTTAAGTAATCGTTACATATATATATATATATATATATATATATATATATATATATATATATATATATATATATATATATATATATATATATATACTTTTAATACTTTTAATATTTTCTTAGTCCGTAGTTAGCAGTCCGATGTTAGTGGTCCACAATTAATTGCTCAATAAAATAAATAAAGACCCCATCGTATTCGTATTGATCAGAATTAATCTTGACCCATGGTACCATGTTGTCAAATGACGTGTTGCTTACATAAAGTACCGTGTTGTCAAATGACGTGTTGCGTACAATCATGAGGTCTTATGATTAATCTTCTCGTGTTGTTTACGGGTGGTCCTGAAATATATATAATCAAATCATAATAAGTAAATATATATGAAATATCATATTAATTAGAAATATATGATTAATTTAATTTTTCTCCAAATATTTTCGTAGCTAAACTAGCTTCGCATACCCGATCTTGTTTTAGTCGTAGTTTCTTCATTACAACTCCGTTTTTGTTGGTTGAACTTGCCACTTCCTTGAATCGAGTCAAATTTTAAGAATATGAACTGAAAATACCTTAGGTTGTATTCTAAATCACGGGTTATAGGTCAAACTTTGGTGAAACTTATGAAAGTGATCATTTTCCATCATAAAAATAACATTTAATGATCATTTTTCTAAAAATACTTACACTTTGAGTTAAACCATGAAATTTTTATGTGTTAACATATTCATAAGAAATATCATTTTTTCAGAATATGAACTTCCAATTCAAAGCTTAAGATGGTTTTTAATTATCCAACCCAAAACAGCCCCCGGTTGCACTCCGACGACGTAGATTCAGTTTTTAAGGTGTTCTTTGTAAAACCAAGTTATATCTTGTTAAGTTAGCATATCATTATGATATATTACAGGTCTTGAAATATTTTAAAAGTCAAGTTATAAGGATCTATTTAGTTTGCGAACAAGTTTGAAATCATTCAAACTATGTTCTTGTTGTTAAAATTTTATACCACAAAATAAGATAGCTATATGAATATGAATTGAATAAGATTATGAATAAGGTTACTACCTCAAGTTACTTGGACAAAGTTACTGTAAGAGATGAGAAAAATCCTAGAATCAAAAGAGTGGTGGAGTTGGATTGAAAGGTTGGAAGTAAACTTGTTTACTTGGAAGGATTTTTGAAGTGTTCTTGAATGGATTTTCTTATGATGATTAAGGGTTGTTTTTGAAGCTAGATCTTCATGGTTATTTGCTGAGATTTTGAAGAACACTTAAGGTTCCTAAGAGTGTATTTTTGGTTAGAGAAAATGTGTAGTAAAAATGAAAATGGAATGGAGTATAAATGGTGGTGAAAAGATGTATAAATTTGTAATATTGTGCAAAAGTCTTGTAATATGCCAAATTGATTAATCATGCATGCTAAGATCCAAAATTGGCTGACTCATGGCTGCTAATAAAGTGATTGTGATGTGTATATACCAATAGTAAATACGTATAGAAGCTGGGTATGATACGGGTACATATACCCTAGATATACGTATAAAAATCTTGAGAAAACGGAACGAGGATTCAAATATAGCTATCTTTTGTAAATATACTTATATTGTTTTATGTATATAAATCCTTTAAAAGTGATAAAATACATATCTATACGATACATGTATAAGCATTATAAGTTTTAAGTATTTAAGTCGAAGAACGTCACATATAGTTATCGTTTTGAAAACTTAAGTTAGTAGTCTCAAAATATACTTATAACTCATTGTTATTAGTACACAATGAGATGTTAAAACATTCTTAGATCATGTTAAATATATAAAAATACATATATATACACAAACGTATAATTATCATATGTTATATAGTTCGTGATATCATCGGTCAAATTGGACGGTCAAACGTTGTGTAAAACTCTTTTCAAAAACATAAGTCTCAACAATTTAGATTGCTTATCATGTTGGTAAGATTTAATTTATGTAAATATTAATCTCATAGGTATAAAATGATCGGAAAAATCCGGGTCGTTACAGTACCTACCCGTTAAATAAATTTCGTCCCGAAATTTTAAAATTGTACCTATTTTTCGTTCTCGGGAAACAAATGTGGGTACTTTCATTTCATCTGATCCTCTTGTTCCCAAGTAAACTCGGGACCCCTTCGAGCATTCCAACGAACCTTAACGATTGGTATGTTGCTCTGCTTGAGTTGTTTAACTTCACGGTCCATGATTTCGACTGGTTCTTCTATGAATTGTAGTTTCTCGTCGACTTGGATTTCTTCAAGAGGAATGGTGAGGTCTTCCTTTGCAAGACACTTCTTAAGGTTTGAAACGTAAAATGTATTATGTACTCCGGCGAGTTGTTGTGGTAATTCGAGTCAATAAGCTACCGGTCCAATGCGTTCGATGATCTTGAACGGGCCTACATACCTTGGGTTCAGTTTACCTCTTTTTCCAAAACGTATTACACCTTTCCAAGGTGACACCTTTAACATAACCATGTCACCGATCTGAAACTCTAATGGTTTCCTTCGGACATCGGCGTAGCTCTTTTGGCGACTATGGGCTGTTTTCAATCTCTCCTTGATTTGTACTATCTTCTCAGTCATTTCATGGATGATCTCGGGTCCAGTTAATTGTCGATCTCCTACTTCGTTCCAACAGATAGGGGATCTACACTTCCTTCCATATAATGCTTCGAATGGTGCAGCTTTAATGCTCGCATGATAACTGTTATTATACGAGAATTCTGCTAATGGTAGATATTTATCCCATCCGTTTCTAAAATCGATCACACATGCCCTGAGCATGTCTTCAAGAGTCTGAATTGTTCTTTCACTCTGCCCGTCAGTTTGTGGATGATATGCGGTGCTCATATCCAAACGAGTTCCCAGGGCCTCCTGTAGTGATTGCCAGAACTTTGATGTAAATCTACTATCACGATCGGATATAATGGAAATAGGTATTCCATGCCTTGAAACAATTTCCTTTATGTACAGTCGTAATAGTTTCTCCATTCTATCCGTTTCCTTTATAGGCAAGAAATGTGCAGATTTGGTGAGACGATCAACTATTATTCAAATGGTGTCATAACCCCAGGCAGTCTTAGGTAACTTTGTGATGAAATCCATGGTAATACCATCCCATTTCCATTCTGGGATTTCTGGTTGTTGAAGTAACCCTGACGGCTTCTGGTGTTCTGCTTTGACTTTGGAACAAGTTAAACATTCCCCAACATATGTTGCAACATCTGTCTTTAAATTAGGCCACCAATAATGCGTCTTAAGATCTTGATACATCTTTCCAACTCCAGGATGTATCGAGTATCTTGTCTTATGTGCCTCATTCAATATCAACTTCCTTAATCCACCCAACTTCGGTACCCAAATACGGTTTGCAAAATATCAAATTCCGTCTTCCCGTATAACGAGTTGCTTCTCATACTTCTTCATTATTTCATTTCCTATGTTTTCTTTAGTAAGAGCTTCTCGTTGAGCCTCTTTGATTTGTGAGTTGAGATTCATGCGAATTTTTATGTTCATCGCTCGTACTCGAATTGGTTCTCGTTCCTTTCTGCTTAAAGCGTCGGCCACTACATTCGCTTTCCCGGGATGATAGCGAATCTCACAATCATAGTCGTTTATCAGCTCGACCCACCTACGTTGCCTCATGTTCAGCTGTTTCTGATCGAAGATATGTTGAAGGCTTTTATGATCAGTAAACGCAGTGCATTTAACTCCATATAAATAGTGTCTCCATATCTTCAATGTAAACACTACTGCCCCCAATTCTAGATCATGCGTCGTATAATTCTGCTCGTGAATCTTCAATTGTCGGGATGCGTATGCAATAACTTTATTTCGTTGCATAAGGACGCAACCAAAACCTTATCGCGAAGCGTCTCAATATATCTCAAAATCATCGTTCCCTTCAGGTAACGATAAAATAGGTGCCGTGGTCAACTTCTTCTTGAGTAATTGAAATGCACTCTCCTGCTCAGAGGTCCATTCGTACTTCTTCCCTTTTTGTGTTAACGCTGTCAATGGTTTAGCTATTCGAGAAAAATCTTGAATAAACCTTCTATAATAACCAGCTAAACCCAAAAATTGGCGTATCTGCGTTGGTGTCTTAGGAGTCTCCCATTTTTCAATGGCCTCAATTTTAGCTGGATCAACCTGAATTCCTTTGCTACTAACAACGTGGCCAAGAAATTGCACTTCTTTCAACCAAAATGCACACTTAGAAAATTTGGCGTATAACTGTTCTTTTCTTAACAATTCTAATACCATCCTTAAATGCTGCTCATGCTCTTGCTCACTCTTGGAATAGATAAGAATATCGTCAATGAAAACGATAAAAAACTTATCTAAATACGGACTACAAACTCGATTCATGAGGTCCATGAATACAGCTGGCGCATTCGTTAATCCAAACGGCATGACCAAAAATTCATAATGACCGTAGCGTGTCCGAAAAGCAGTTTTCGGAATATCTTCTTCTTTGACGCGTAGTTGATGATAGCCCGACCTTAGGTTGATTTTCGAGTAAACACGTGATCCTTGCAATTGATCAAATAAGTCATCAATTCTCAGTAGTGGATACCGATTCTTGATAGTTAACTTATTTAATTCACGATAATCTATACACATTCGGAAAGATCCGTCTTTCTTCTTGACGAATAAAATCGGAGCTCCCCACGGTGAAGTGCTCGGTCGAATGAAACCACGGTCCAGTAATTCTTGTAACTGGCTTTGTAGTTCTTTTAACTCGGACGGTGCAAGTCTATATGGAGTACGGGCAACCGGTGCAGCTCCTGGTACAAGATCTATTTGAAATTCTACAGATCTAAATGGAGGTAATCCCGGCAACTCTTTCGGAAATACTTCAGGAAAATCTCTTGCCACAGGCACGTCATTGATGCTCTTCACTTTTTCCTTCGTTTCGACCTTATTAACATGTGCTAAGATAGCATAGCACCCTTTCTTCAAGCACTTTTGAGCTTTCAAACAACTAATGAGTTTTAGCTTTGAGTTACCTTTCTCTCCATAAATCATTACTGGCGTTTTATCCTTACGAGGAATGCGAATTGCCTTCTTGGCGCACACAACTTCAGCTCCTATTTTGGACATCCAGTCCATGCCGACTATTACATCAAAACTTCCTAATTCTATGGGTATCAAATCAATCTTAAATGTTTCTCTGGCTAAATTTATTTTACAATCACGGCAAATTTTATCGGCTTTAATTAGTTTACCATTAGCTAACTCAATCATGTACTTAGCATCTAGAGGTAATGATGAACAATTCAATTTAGCGTGAAAGTCTCTACACACGTAACTTCTATCGGCACCAGTATCAAATATAATAGATGCGGATAAGTTATTAATGGTAAACGTACCCGTAACAAGCTCCGGGTCTTCATACGCCTCTCTAGCATTAATAATAAATGCTCTTCCACGTGCAGATCCATTATTCTTCTCTGGATTCGGGCAGCGACTCTTATAATGACCCTGTTTCCCACACCCATAACAAGTAACAGTGGCCAAGGCAGTTCTATTTGCATTAGTGGTAGGAGTTTTGGTACCGTTTGTATTTGTAGCGGGAACCCTACAATCTTCAGCAAGATGACCTTTTCGATTACAATTGTTGCACACCACATTACAATAACCAGAGTGATGTTTGTGGCATCTGTTACATAAAGGATTTCGTCCCTTGTAACCTGAGTTCGAACCGCTACCCGCACCTTGCGTGGTTTCTTGTTTCTTGTTGGATTGTTGATGATTACCTTCCCACTTTATTTTGTTTCCCGATGTCTTGACATCGGTGTTCTTATCCAGAATAATCTGGTCCATCAACTCATTCGTCATGGTGATAGCTTCATGAATAGTCTTGGGTTTGGATGCTGTAACATTTGCCTTGACCTTTTTAGGCAAACCGTCTTTATACAGTTCAATCTTCCGTTCTTCGGTTGGTACTAATTCGGGACATAGCAAAGCTAATTCCATGAATCGCTGATTGTAGTTGGTGAGTTCAGTACCAACAACTTTCAGGCTTTGTAATTCAGCTTCCAACTTCCTAACCTCGTTCCTTGGACAATACTCGTTGATTAGCATTGTTTTGAATTCTTCCCAGGGAGTATCATAAGCTAAATCTCCTCCTACGGCCTTCACATAGTTTTTCCACCACGTGAGTGCACTATCTTGTAAGGTGCACGATGCATACTTGGTCATGTCCTTCTCAATACAACCACTGATTTTAAACACAGACTCAATCTTTTCGATCCACCGGGTTAAACCGACCGGTCCTTCTGTTCCACTGAATGATGAGGGCTTGCAACCTTGAAAAGTTTTGTAAGTGCATCCCACACGAGGATTTGGGTTAACTGCAGCACTTCTTGCAGCCTCGACCCATAACATTCTGTCGTTCACTCGCTGATTGATGAGTTCTTGGATTTCTTGTTCCGTCATTCGGTTCAATCGCGCCATAATCTTCAATAAAAATGCAAAAAAATAATTATTCACATGGAATATTATAGATGTAGTATGTATTTACAGTACATCGTAGCTTATTAATAATATGAACCAGTTATTATTATAAAAGCCTTTTCTTCTTATTAGCGTTTTATAATTATACCTAGGGTAGTACCTACCCGTTAAAGTTCATACTTAATAGCTTAGTACGAAAATCAATTACTATCACCCAAATAATACTCAACCATGGAAAATTATTGCATTTCACACTTCACTATTTTACATATGCTTATCTTACATTAAACATTAAGCAAACCACACTAGTAATATTATACAAAACGTTATATGATCCCATGGTTTAAAACAATAGCGTGTCATTTAACCCAAAGCATTCGTGTTCAAAGGAATTGCTTAAAGGTTATCCTGGTTGTCTCCCTGCGTTTTGGCTGAGGGGCTGAAGAACTGGATGCCGGGATAGAACTAATAGGAATAGCGGGAATAGGTATGGAAGTATCTGATGAAGTTGGTGCCACAACATCCTCTCTAGACTCGGGATTTGGATTTTCCATTTCAGTAGCCTTTCGTTTCTTTCCTCTTTCAAACTTGTCTTTCGTAATTTCCTGTATTTCTTCCTCCTCAGGATCACTTTCCGGTTCCTCTTCAATTGATTCATCCGGAACTTGTGAGTCTTCCCCAAAGGTATCGTTTTTATCATCGGACACGTTAATGACTGGAACACCATCTGAAGATTCTGGTTCGGAGTCGCTGAATGTGATAACAAGTTCTAAGCTAGACATCTATCACATAACAACTAGCATGTTAGTATCACATAATATTTACATATTAATTTTTTTAACCAACAGGGATAAGTAATAGTTTTCTAAATCAAACACGGTCAAAGTCCACACTCACTAATGCATCCTAACAAACTCGATAAGACACACTAATGCAAATTTTCTGGTTCTCTAAGACCAACGCTCTGATACCACATGTCATAACCCGACCTTAACCATAAGGATGAATACAATAACATATGATTTCATCGCGAGGTATTGACCTCTATATGCAACATTTTTCAAAAACTGCATTAGTTTTTACAATACATACCATAGCTTTTATTACAAATACAAAGTTTAAACAACTTAATAATGATTATCGTTTAGCGATAATCTTAGACTTACAAACTTTACATGTGATAATAACAATACGACTTCCAACATATTTTACATTACAAATCCTCCGATATGCAGTTTTATTTTTGACACAAATATGCATACTCAAGATCTTGCTTAAATTCAACATGTTGCAGCGGAAGCTTTTAGTTATCACCTGAGAATAAACATGCTTAAAACGTCAACATAAAGTTGGTGAGATATAGGTTTAATGCCGGCAGCGTTATAAATATAGACCACAAGATTTCATATATAAACGTTTTAATAAAAATATTCTAAGTTGTTGAGCACTTGATAACCATACTTAACATTTAATCAACGTCACATATTCCCTTTATTATGAAATCTTACTACACCGTACCAAGTGTAGTCACCGAAATGAAGTACTGTGCAACCGTTGAATACTGGTCTTCCAGTCCGGTTGGGGTTGTCAGGCCCGATAGATCTATCAACAAGATTCGCGTTTACAATACCTCATGTAAATAATAGTTACCAAGTTACAGGGAAGTATGCCAGTGGTACAACTCAACGTAGAATATATATTTTTAATTACTTGTGTCCATAACGTAAATCATAAAATGCATGTATTCTCATCCCGAAATATTTAGAGTTTAAAAGTGGGACTATATACTCACTTTTGCCTTGAAGGTATTTATCACGACTTGGTCTCCGATAGATATCACGAACCTAACCATATATATAATATATCAACATATTTTCTTTTTAAGTAATCGTTACATATATATATATATATATATATATATATATATATATATATATATATATATATATATATATATATATATATATATATATATATATATATATATATACTTTTAATACTTTTAATATTTTCTTAGTCCGTAGTTAGCAGTCCGATGTTAGTGGTCCACAATTAATTGCTCAATAAAATAAATAAAGACCCCATCGTATTCGTATTGATCAGAATTAATCTTGACCCATGGTACCATGTTTTCAAATGACGTGTTGCGTACATAAAGTACCGTGTTGTCAAATGACGTGTTGCGTACAATCATGAGGTCTTATGATTAATCTTCTCGTGTTGTTTACGGGTGGTCCTGAAATATATAAAATCAAATCATAAGTAAATATATATGAAATATCATATTAATTAGAAATATATGATTAATTTAATTTTTCTCCAAATATTTTCGTAGCTAAACTAGCTTCGCATACCCGATCTTTTTTTAGTCGTAGTTTCTTCATTACAACTCCGTTTTTGTTGGTTCAACTTGCCACTTCCTTGAATCGAGTCAAATTTTAAGAATATAAAATGAAAATACCTTAGGTTGTATTCAAAATCACAGGTTATAGGTCAAACTTTGGTGAAACTTATGAAAGTGATCATTTTCCATCATAAAAACAACATTTAATGATCATTTTTCTAAAAATACTTACACTTTGAGTTAAACCATGAAATTTTTATGTGTTAACATATTCATAAGAAATATCATTTTTCCAGAATATGAACTTCCAATTCAAAGCTTAAGATGGTTTTTAATTATCCAACCCAAAACAGCCCCCGGTTGCACTCCGACGACGTAGATTCAGTTTTTAAGGTGTTCTTTGTAAAACCAAGTTATATCTTGTTAAGTTAGCATATCATTATGATATATTACAGGTCTTGAAGTGTTTTAAAAGTCAAGTTAGAAGGATCTATTTAGTTTGCGAACAAGTTTGAAATCATTCAAACTATGTTCTTGTTGTTAAAATTTTATACCACAGAATAAGATAGCTATATGAATATGAATTGAATAAGATTATGAATAAGGTTACTACCTCAAGTTACTTGGACAAAGTTACTGTAAGAGATGAGAAAAATCCTAGAATCAAAAGAGTGGTGGAGTTGGATTGAAAGGTTGGAAGTAAACTTGTTTACTTGGAAGGATTTTTGAAGTGTTCTTGAATGGATTTTCTTATGATGATTAAGGGTTGTTTTTGAAGCTAGATCTTCATGGTTATTTTCTAAGATTGTGAAGAACACTTAAGGTTCCTAAGAGTGTGTTTTTGGTTAGAGAAAATGTGTAGTAAAAATGAAAATGGAATGGAGTATAAATGGTGGTGAAAAGATGTATAAATTTGTAATATTGTGCAAAAGTCTTGTAATATGCCAAATTGATTAATCATGCATGCTAAGATCCAAAATTGGCTGACTCATGGCTGCTAATAAAGTGATTGTGATGTGTATATACCAATAGTAAATACATATAGAAGCTGGGTATGATACGGGTACATATACCCTGGATATACGTATAAAAATCTTGAGAAAACGGAACGAGGATTCAAATATAGCTATCTTTTGTAAATATACTTATATTGTTTTATGTATATAAATCCTTTAAAAGTGATAAAATACATATCTATACGATACATGTATAAGCATTATAAGTTTTAAGTATTTAAGTCGAAGAACGTCACATATAGTTATCGTTTTGAAAACTTAAATTAGTAGTCTCAAAATATACTTATAACTCATCGTTATTAGTACACAATGAGATGTCAAAACATTCTTAGATCATGTTAAATATATAAAAATACATATATATACACAAACGTATAATTATCTTATATTATATAGTTCGTGATATCATCGGTCAAATTGGACGGTCAAACGTTGTGTAAAACTCTTTTCAAAAACATAAGTCTCAACAATTTAGATTGCTTATCATGTTGGTAAGATTTAATTTATGTAAATATTAATCTCATAGGTATAAAATGATCGGAGAAATCCGGGTCGTTACACCGCCGAAGAAGTGGTACCGTTTCGACGGCACCGTTATTCCGGGGATCAACGAAGGTCAAGCGTTCACTAACGCACATGGTCAGCATCGTAGGGTTACCGCCCATAAGCGGTTTGTGCCTTACCCTGCTGATCCTTTCGTGCATAAGCCTTACCGCTTTGCAGCCTCTACTTCTGGAGCCGGATCATCTGCACCACCGGCACCACCTGCACCAGCAGCACCGCATGCTCTGCCAGCCCCTCCCTCTGTCGAGGAATTGGCGAGGGAAGTGGAGATCCTCCGTGCTCGGGTAACTGAGCTTGAGGACCAGATGTCCCACGTAATGGACATCCTTTACCCACCGTCACCATAGGGATTTGTAGTAGATTTCATTATGTAATCTCGTTTGTAGTTCATGTTTTACTTATGTATTGTACGAACCTAAGCGAATGTATGTAGCTCTTTATTAATGAATGGAACTTTGTATTGTTTAATTCTTGTGCAGTGTTCTATTTACGTTACTGTATGTTGGTTTTGCGGTATTTGTACCTGGTTGCGTTACTTAATTGGCATGCGTTGTGTTGTTCCCCTATCTACCATATACTGTATTATTATATATATTAAATACTGGATTTTGACTTAAGTCAAAATTTCTGTTTAGAAGAGCAATGGCAAACGGACGAGCAGCACCCACAGCAGCACAGATCGAGGAAATGATTGCGGAACGAGTAGCCGCAGCCATAGCAAATGTCATTCCCCCATCCCTACCAGTTAACCAGAACGTCCAGAATGGTTGCACTTACAAAGAGTTTCAAAGTTGCAAGCCCCACAACTTTAGCGGCACTAAGGGGCCAGTTGGTTTGACTAGGTATTTTGAGAAATTAGAAGCTGTGTTCCGCGTCAGCAACTGCTCAGAGGCGAACAAAACCAAGTATGCCTCATGTACGCTGTTAGACGGCGCCCTAACCTGGTGGAACACACTGGCTCAAGCTAAGGGTATTGATGAGGCTTATGCCATTCCGTGGGAAGAATTCAAGGGAGCCATGATCGAAGAGTACTGCCCCAGGACAGAGATACAGAAAATGGAGGCTGAGTTCTGGGAGTTAAAGGTTGTGGGCAACGATCTTGATGGTTACAACCGTAGGTATCTGGAATTAGCGCTGATGTGTCCTACGATGGTCACCCCGGAATTTAAGAGAATGGAACGCTACTTATGGGGACTTCCCAAGTCCATTCAGGGGAATGTCACCTCTTCTAATCCACTCAACGTCCCGGCAGCTATGCGAATGGCGCATACCCTTATGAACCAAATTATCAGCAAAGAACCAGATAAGGGTAAATCCGAATCAGGAGCCAGTGGTGAGAAGCGTAAGTGGGACTACAACAACAAGGGGAGAACCTATGATCAAACCCCCGCTAAGAGGCCTAACGATGGAAGGAACCCCAACCCAAATACCAGCTCGAACCCCAACTACAAGGGTACTCTATGTTAGTGCAAGAGGTGCTACAAGCACCATACCGGGTACTGTAATGCGATCTGTGAGAAATGCAACAAAATCGGGCACGTTGGCAAGAACTGCAAGATTCCCATTCCAGCTGTGAGGACAAACCAAAATGGGCCAAGAAAATGCTATGAGTGTGGACAGCAGGGCCACTTTAGGAATGATTGCCCCAATAAAAACAAGGACGACAGACCACCGCGTGGTAGAGCTTTCAACATTAATGCAAGAGATGCACGTGAGAACCCCAACTTGGTTACAGGTATATTCACTATCAGCAATCTATTAGCCTCTGTCCTATTTGATACTGGTGCCGATAGAAGCTATGTCTGTAGAAACTTTTGCTCTAAGATAGATTGGTCATTAGTGCCTTTAGAAGAGAATATGCTAGTTGAGGTAGCCAATGGGAAACTTGAGAAAGTTGATCAGATTGGCCGAGGAGCTATTATTAACATAGCTGGCGTGGATTTCAAAAATGACTTGATACCCATCAAATTGGGGAGTTTTGACATGATTGTCGGTATGGACTGGTTGACTAAAGTAAGGGCCGATATTATCTGTGGAGATAAAGCTCTTCGTATACCACAAGGAGATGGTGAGCTGCTGACTATTTACGGAGAAAGATGTAACTCGAATCTGAACCTCATTAGCTGTATGAAAGCGCAGAAGATCATGAAGAAAGGACGACTTGCTGTTTTAGCGCACGTGAAGGCTTTAGAATCAGAGGAGAAGAGTGTGAATGACGTGCGAATCGTGAATGAATTCCCTGACATCTTTCCGGAAGAATTGCCTGGATTACCGCCACCAAGAGCAGTGGAATTCCAGATCGATCTAGTGCCGGGAGCTGCACCCGTAGCTCGCGCACCTTATCGACTAGCACCTTTCGAACTGCAAGAGTTGCAGAGTCAACTGCAGAAATTGCTCGACCGAGGGTTTATCCAACCAAGCTCGTCATCTTGGGGCGCACCTGTTTTATTCGTGAAGAAGAAGGGCGGATCCTTCCGCATGTGTATCGACTACCGCGAACTCAACAAATTGACGATCAAGAATCGATATCCTCTTCCCCGAATTGACGATCTTTTTGATCAGCTACAAGGATCGAGTGATAATGCTAAAAACGAACATCTATTTCATAGCATTATCCCTCAAGAAAGATAATCTTTTAGTTGCAATTGTTCTATTTACAAGTAATATTCGTTTAAATAATAAAAGGTGAAGACAAAAGACAGAATCGACGAATTGAAGACGCAAACGACCAAAAAGCTCAAAAGTACAAAATACAATCAAAGTGGTTCAAATTATTGGTGAGAAACGTCTCAAAATTACAAGAGTACAAGACGCGAAACGCAAAATACAAGATATTAAATTGTACGCAAGGACGTTCGAAAATCCGGAACCGAGACCAAAGTCAACTCTCAACGCTCGACGCAACGGACTAAAAATTATGAGTCAACTATGCACAAGAATAAAATATAATATTTAAATAATTATATAAATTATTTATATATTATATATTATAATAAAAACCGTCGGCAGAATGCAAACAAAGACATGTGAGCTGAATTCCAGGGCCATGCGATCGCATGGCCAGCATGACCATTTTCCATGCGATCGCATGGCAGTAGGTGGCAGGCCACACCCCTATAAATTCGCGATTTTGGCTCAATATATCCCTCCATCTCTCTATCTCACTCACGTATATATATATATATATATATATATATATATATATATATATATATATATATATATATATATATATATATATATATATATATATATATATATATATATTTATATTATAATTTTAATTTTAAATTCTAATAATAAGGGTATGTTAGCGAATGTTGTAAGGGTGTAAGTTGAAATTCTGTCCGTGTAACGCTACGCTATTTTTAATCACTGTAAGTTATGGTTAATGTTATTTTTAAATTAATGTCTCGTAGCTAAGTTATTATTATGCTTATTTAATGTCGAAGTAATCATGATGTTGGGCTAAATATTAAAATTGGGTAATTGAGCTTTGGACCATAATTGGGGTTTGGACAAAAGAACGACACTTGTAGAAATTAGACTATGGGCTATTAATGGATTTTATATTAACTAAATAATACCTCGTTGATTTAATATATAGACTTATAATTTGACGTATTTATAAATAACCACATACGCTTGACTGGGTACGGTGGGCGGGATATCTATTAATACCAATAATTGTTCATTTTACCGGACATGGAACTGGATTAATAGTTAATAGACTTGTTGAAACAGGGGTGGATTACATTCAAGGGTAATTGGTGTAATTGTTAATAAAGTAGTAAAACCTTGGTCTACACGGAGTCGATAACCTGGTGTATTCATTAAACAAAGTATTAAGACCTTGTTACAATTCGAATCCCCAATTAGTTGGAATATTTGACTTCGGGAATAAGAATAATTTGATGAAGACTTTCGCACTTTATGATTATGACTGATGGACTATTATGGACAAATCCGTATGGACATATCGAATAATCCAGGACAAAGGACAATTAATCCATGGTAATAAAACTAAAATCAACACGTCAAACATCATGATTACGGAAGTTTAAATAAGTATAATTTATATATTTCATATTTAATTGCACTTTTAATTATCGTACTTTTATTTATTGTCATTATATTTAATTGCACTTTTAATTATCGTACTCTTTAATTGTCGTACTTTTTATTTATCGCAATTTCATTATCGTTATTTACTTTACACTTTAAATTAAGTTATATTTATTTTTTTTACATTAGGTTTTAACTGCGACTAAAGTTTTAAAATCGACAAACCGGTCATTAAACGGTAAAAACCCCCTTTTTATAATAATAATATTACTTATATATTTTTGTGTTTTTACAAATATAAGTTTTTAAAAATATAGCGTTAAGCTTGTTTAAACAATCCCTGTGGAACGAACCGGACTTACTAAAAACTACATTACTGTACGATTAGGTACACTGCCTATAAGTGTTGTAGCAAGGTTTAGGTATATCCACTCTATAAATAAATAAATCACTTGTGTAAAATTGTATCGTATTTAATAGTATTTCCTTGTAAAAATTATAACTATTTTATACACCACCTCGCACACATCAAGTATTTTTGGCGCCGCTGCCGGGGAACGCTAAAACGCCGAAAGCGCAACGCTATAAAAAAAGATTTTTATTAAAGTTTTATTAAGTTTTTATTTTGTAAAAATATACGTTTTTTAAAAAAATACAAAAATATAAAAAGAAAAACAAAATATTTATATATTTTTAATAGTTTGTTATTTATATATAAAATTATAAAGTTTCTTTATTTTTATTTTAGTTTTTAAAATACAAGTTTTTATTTATTTATATAATTATTTATTAAAATAGAAAACAGAAAAAAAAAATATAACTCTCGGCCTGGTACTGTAGCAGCCCAACACCTGGCCCGAAAACTTAGCCCATGTGATCGCATGAGGGTACCTGACACGCCACAGTTTGACCTAATCCAGCATTAATTACGGAGTATATTATTATTATTATTTAATTAAACCCTAATTAGGTTTTTATTTATTTATTATTTAGTTTAGTTTTATTAATTAATTTGTATTTTTAGTTTATTTAGTTTTTTTAAATATATAAAATTAATAGTTTTATAAAATAAATAATATAAAAATAATATTTTTATAAAATTGTACTTTTTACAACTTTAAGTTTTATTATTATATTTTGTATCTTTTTATTTGTTTTAGCGTAATTTTTGTATTTTTCGCTCGTAATTAGTTTTAAGATATAGTTTTTGCCATAGTTATTTTTATTTCTAGATTTTTAGGTTTTGCCGTAAAATCCCTTAAGTGCTTTTTCTTTAGACTAAGATTTAGGTGCTTTAGAATTTTGCGACGCCGTTTTTATATTTTAGTACCTTTTTAAGTTATTGCCGTTTTGGGATAAAGTATTTCTCTAAGCTTTAATATTTTTAGACGCAACTTTTAATTCTTAGTTTTTAGTTCCTTTTTAAGTTTCGGCGCGCTACTTTCTTATTTTTATTTTTCGACGCCTATTATTTTTCGACCTTTTATTTTTCGATGTTTTTCGGCGCAATCTTTTTCTTTCTTATTTCTCGACGCTCTAGTTTATAGGACATAGATTTTTTTTCTATTTCTTCTCTAAAATTTCAAAACGAAAAATTATTTTAAGTGGTTAAATTGATAGACATCCATTTTCTGGTTCGTAGTAATAGTTGAATTTGTACGTGGACCGGGTTATTGGAGCCAAACAGTACTCAATTATATTGAGACCAAACGAATCCTGCCCCTCTGCTGCATCTTTTGGCTATTCGAAACGTGGGCAAAATCAGAAAAGTCTATTAACTTGATAACTTATATAATTTTTCTTATTTTTATAACTAATAGGATATTCAGTGAATGCACCGAGCAAAATGTTCACCACCTTTTGTACGTTCACCACCTGTAACTCGATCAAGACATCTAGCAAATATTGTCGCCGTTGATTTTTCTTTAGAATCTTCATCCAGTCAACCAAGTACTCCAATTCAAATTTCCGATAATCCATTTTTTGAACCCGACCTCACAATTGAGAATCCGGAGAATCTTCAGGGACAATTCAGAGATCCTGAACCATTAATCTTTCCTCCGGAACCACCAATCATTCAAACAGAGATTGTTGAGGAACCAACCATTAAATCAGAATCCTATAGTGATTCAAATTCAACAAATTCAATCATGGAAAATCTGGAACCTCTAAGTATGGAAGACCGAATGCGAGCTAAACGCACTGGCCAAGGTCACGCAATTACTCAACCAGACATTAATGCGCCAGATTATGAAATCAAAGGACAAATTCTACACATGGTAACTAATCAATGCCAATTTAGTGGTGCCCCGAAGGAAGATCCAAATGAACATCTTCGTACATTTAATAGGATCTGCACTCTATTTAAAATAAGAGAAGTGGAGGATGAACAGATATATCTCATGTTATTTCCCTGTACTCTAAAGGGAGAAGCCAAAGATTGGTTAGAATCGTTACCTGAAGGGGCGATTGATACATGGGACGTTTTAGTTGAAAATTTTCTTAAACAATTCTTTCCGGCATCTAAAGCCGTGAGACTTCAAGGAGAAATTGTTACGTTCACACAAAAGCCAAACGAAACTCTATATGAGGCATGGACAAGATTTGGAAAATTATTGAGGGGATGTCCGCAACATGGTTTAGACACCTGTCAAATAGTACAAATATTCTACCAAGGATGCGACATCACTACACGAAAAGACATCGATATAGCAGCTGGTGGTTCCATTATGAAGAAAACAGCAACTGATGCTTACAAAATTATTGATAATACTGCTTCCCACTCACATGAGTGGCACCAAGAAAAAGATATCGTTAGATCATCTAAAGCAGCTAGAGCCGATTCTAGCCATGACTTAGATTCCATTTCCGCAAAGATAGATGCTGTCGAGAGACGAATGGAAAAGATGACTAAAGATATCCACTCAATAAGAATTAGTTGTGAGCAGTGTGGAGGACCACATTTAAAAAAAGATTGTCTCAGTATTGAACTAACAATGGAATAAAGAGAGAATGTTTCATACATAAACCAAAGGCCTGGAAATAATTATCAGAATAATTATCAACCGCCAAGACCAATCTACAATCAAAATCAGAATTATAACCGTAATGTTCCATACAACAACCAACAAGGTCCAAGTAATCAACAAGTATCTAATAATACTTACAATCAGCAAAGACCTATTTTTCAAAACAAACCACCACAAACCGATGATAAAAAGCCAAATTTAGAAGATATGATGTCGAAGCTAGTTGAATCTCAAACACAGTTTTTCACATCTCAGAAACAAACCAATGAACAAAATGCTCAAGCATTTAGAAATCAACAAGCTTCGATTCAAAATTTGGAATAAGAAGTGAGCAACCTAGCAAGGTTGATAGGTGAAAGAAAATCGGGAAGTTTACCTAGTGATACAAATGCTAACCCCCGGAATGAAACAGCTAAAGCCATTACCACAAGAAGTGGTATTACACTTAAACCACCTGAAATGCCTGTAATTTCTGATGAATCTATTCCTACTCCACAAGAACCACAATCTGATCAAGATAAGAAAACAGAACCGGTAGTTGAAAAGGTTAATGAAGATAACACAGTTAAGGCTAAACCTTATGTTAAACCATACCAACCACCATTTCCTTACCCGAGTAAAATGAGAAAAGAGAGACTTGAAACCGAGCAATCCAAATTCTTGGATATGTTTAAATAAATAAATGTAAATCTTCCTTTCATTGATGTGATTTCAGGAATGCCTAGATATGCTAAATTTTTGAAAGATCTAATCACAAATAGAAAGAAAATGGAAGAACTCTCGGCTGTTACTATGAATGCTAATTGTTCTGCAGTGCTTTTGAATAAGATACCAGAAAAATTATCTGATCCAGGAAGTTTCACAATTCCATATTTTCTGGGTAGTCTTAGTTCAATAGAAGCATTGGCTGACTTAGGTGCTAGTATAAATTTAATGTCGTATTCACTATACGCTAAACTAGACCTTGGAGAATTGAAACCAACACGAATAAGCATACAACTAGCCGATCGATCAGTAAAATATCCTAGAGGGATAATGGAAAACATGCTAGTTAAAGTTGGTACTTTAGTATTTCCAGTAGATTTTGTTATTCTGGACATGGAAGAAGATTCTCGAGTTCCTCTCATATTAGGAAGACCATTCTTAAACACGGCTAAAGCAATAATAGACCTGTTTGGTAAGAAACTGACCCTAAGTATAGAGGATGAGAGTGTTACCTTTTCTGTTGATAGAGCAATGCAACAACCGCAATCTGCAGATGATACATGTTATTATATTCAAACTATAGATTCACATGCAGAATTGTTAGAAGAATTTCCAGAATTACAAGGAACAGGAGAATGTTCTTTAGGAGAAGGAACTGAACCAATTGA
This sequence comes from Rutidosis leptorrhynchoides, assembly GCF_046630445.1. Classification (NCBI taxonomy): domain Eukaryota; kingdom Viridiplantae; phylum Streptophyta; class Magnoliopsida; order Asterales; family Asteraceae; genus Rutidosis; species Rutidosis leptorrhynchoides. The sequence continues at coordinate 590,563,424 of NC_092334.1, read as the reverse complement.
TGAAACTGAAATGTTAGCTACACTTATGGCTAATGGATATGAACCAACAACAGAAGAAATTCAAATGCTAAAATAGGAAGACAGATATCGATATAAATCATCGATAGAAGAACCACCGACATTAGAATTAAAGCCACTTCTAAACCATTTGGAATATGCTTATTTACATGGTGAATCTGAATTACCTGTAATAATATCGTCTTCTTTTACTGAAAATGAAAAATCACAACTCATTTCTGTGTTAAAAGCTCATAAACCAGCTATTGCATGGAAAATTCATGATATTAAAGGAATAAGTCCTTCGTATTGCACACATAAAATCCTTATGGAAGAAGGTCATAAAACGTATGTGCAACGCCAATGAAGATTAAATCCTAATATGCAAGATGTTGTAAGAAAGAAATTATTAAACTGCTAGATGCAGGTTTAATTTATCCAATTTCTGATAGTCCATGGGTAAGCCCAGTTCAATGCGTATCTAAGAAGGTTGGCATGACTGTCATCACAAATGAAAAAAATGAGCTTATTCCTACTAGGACTGTAACAGGATGGCGTGTTTGTATTGATTATAAAAAATTAAATGACGCCACCAGAAAAGATCACTTTCCCTTACCTTTTATTGATCAAATGTTGGAAAGATTAGCCGAAAATAGTTACTATTGTTTTCTTGATGGTTTCTCTGGATATTTTCAAATTCCAATACCCCCCGAGGACCAAGAGAAAACCACATTCACGTGCCCTTATGGTACTTTTGCTTATAAACGCATGCCATTTGGACTTTGCAACGCCCCTGCAACCTTTCAAAGGTGCATGATGGCGATTTTTCATGACATGATAGAAGAATGCATGGAAGTTTTCATGGATGACTTTTCAGTCCTCGGTGATACATTTGAATCATGTCTAGTTAATCTTGAACGAATACTTATTAGATGCGAACAATCAAATCTCGTACTTAATTGGGAGAAATGCCATTTCATGGTTAAAGAAGGCATCGTTCTTGGTCATAAAATTTCAAAGGAAGGAATTGAAGCGGATTGAGCTAAAGTATATGTAATTACTAAACTTCCACATCCCACCAATGTTAGAGGAGTTAGGAGTTTTCTAGGGCATGCCGGTTTTTACCGACGTTTCATAAAAGATTTTTCTAAAATTGCCACTCCTATGAATAAACTCCTAGAAAAGGATGCTCCATTCATCTTGTGACGATCGCTCCAAATCCATATGAACGAACACGTCATTCATCGATTTCATTGCGAGGTATTTGACCTCTATATGATACGTTTTATAAACATTGCATTCTTTTAAAAGGCACGCCATAAATGAATATTTAAATCAAAGGTTTTCGACATCTGATGATTTCTACATATAGACAATCACCGTAAATAATAGTTTACAATAGTACTTCCGTTGACAATGCAGTCAAAATAAGATACATGGTGATAATTTGGTGAATGCAACGTTTCCTTGAAAAATATGCCATGTAAGACTCCATGCACATAAACTGTCTAACATATAAGCAAACAGCAGAAGACTTCTAGGAAACCTGAGAATAAACATGCTAACAAGTGTCAACACAAAGGTTGGTGAGTTCATAGTTTTAATGTATCGTATAATCTGTATATAAAGGTGGATCACAAGATTTCAATTGTTTCATCCGAAACGTTTATCAAAATATTCTACAAAATTGAGCACCCTGGTAACTAAACTTAACGAATATATAATTTATACCCTTTGTATAATCATCTTAATAATACACGCAAACCAACGTGTACGCTTCTCAAATAGCATACATCCGTTAAAAGGCTAGCGCTCTAGCTCGGACGGGGATATCAAGCCCTATGGATCCATATACTACTACTCGCGCCCACCAGTTCTTATAACTGGCAGTTACTAGTTACCAAAGCTAAGGGATTTTCGGTTCAAACTCAGTGTAGAATTAAGTATGTACTTGTATCCATTGCGTTTAAAATAAATTGCATGTATTCTCAGCCCAAAAATATATATTGCAAAAGCATTTAAAAAGGGAGCAAATGAAACTCACCTTAGCAGCACATAAAGTTGTTCATCGTAATGTGATCGAAACTCGGTATATCAAATAATCGTAGATCTCAACCTAGAGAACATATGTTGGTCAATAAATGTCTATCAAGCTAGGTCAGGTCATAGTGTATCACAATCCTAATGCTCGAAATTGACATACAAAAGTTATCCAAAGTTGTTTCAAAAAGTCAATTTTGACAATAGTTCAACAAACGAGACGTACCTTATATAAGGATTCATTTACTCGGTTGGTAATATTTAAAAATCCATTTTATCAATCTCGTAAACAAGTTGTTTAAGTATTAATTGTAGATTCAAAAAGCAATTCCAATTAATGTCAATTATAATTCAGTTGACCATATCTTTTGATTCGTTCCTCGAAACTATTCGATATCTAAATGAAAAGTTATTGATTTTTCGCCAGCTTTCCGAAAACATGTATATCATATACCTTTTACCCGTAATATATGTATTTAATTCGTGATTTATTATAAACTGTTTAACGACAAAATTTAGCATACAAGCATGTATAAATATATACACTCGAGCACTAGTATGTATACACTATTAATTTATAAAATATAAAATATAAATGCTTACGTATTAATATTGAGATTCAATATTGTAGAAAAGTACGTAGACGTAACGGGGATGATAAACACTAGGTTGACCTCATGAGCTATACCCCTGATCCATACCCATAACCTCCATAGCTATAACCCATAATTTCCTTAGCTTTGACACACTCACAAAACTAGTTTTGAAAACACGCGAGCAGAACCTCGTCGTAGTATTTTATATAATACTACTAATAACACACTTAACCATAAGATTAATAATAATATTAATCTTAATAATAATAATAATAATAATAATAATATAATTAATAATATATATAATACGGAGCAATTGAGATGGAGAGATATGTGTGTGTAACCAGTGTACCAAACTGACTCGATTTATAATGTGGCCAGCCATCGACCCCCATGCGATCGCATGGGGTCTAAGGCTTCAAGTCATGCGTTTGCATGAACAAAGAAACCAGCTCATGCGCACTACAAAAATGTTGCCTGTAACATCCTCAATCGGGCCTAGTTGTAAGATTACTATTTTGTCCTTAAGTTTGTATTGCGTTATTATATGCTTTTATTTCTATTTAATATTTATTATTATTTAATGATGTGGTTAGGACCAGTTTGTGACAAGGGTCACAGAACAGGTTTGTTTATTTAATTTGGACTTCGTTTGGGTCTCCAAATGATGTACGAAAGATATCAGATAACTGATAAATACCCGTGTGTCACACAGTGTGGGAATTATCCACAATTAAGTGACTAGTCTGTGTTCTTTCTTTCCATTTCTAGACCCTTCTTCCCAAACACTCCCGTACCTTCCCTTCCACCTACAATCAAACCCTAATCCTTAATCTTTAGCTAGAGCTCAAATTGTTCATATCTTTGTGTTCCTTGTGATTCACTGATTCTTTTAAGGTAAGAATCACAAGCTTCCATGCTCTAATCTTTGAGAAATTTAAGGTTTTGTGTTAGTTTTGTAAAAAGCTTGAATTTGTGTCAAAACAAGTGATTTAAGTGTTGTTATGGTCAAATTGTTGTGGATTTTGAGTCTATAACAAGTAGTGAACAAGTTGTGGTCGATTTTGGTGTTTAAAACGAGCTCTAGATCGAGATTTGAGGATTTCATCGTAAAGCCCGTAGCCTTTGTTCAGTTTCTGATGAAGATGAACACACTCAGCCGACTGTCGGTCGACAGTCGACCGACTGAAGGTTGAACCGACCGATTGACGAAGACAATCGACCGACTGTTGAGTGAACCGACCGACTGAGATTTACCTTCGGCCGATTGATGTAATACCAAATGAATCGACCGACTGGGAAGGTCAGTCGATCGACTGTAAGAGTCAGTCGACCGAATGAGTGTCCAGGGCAGAATATTTTACCTAAGTGTTGATTTTTTAGCCGTTATGCTGCCCGTTTGTATTTTGCTGTTTATGATGTAAATTTTGAAAGTGCAATTTACGTTAAGCAGAAAATTTTTAGCGGACAGTTTTCTGACAAAATTTTCTGTATTGTGTTATTTGGTGTTTATGGACATAAACTAACTCGTGTATATGTATTTCTAAGGAGAAAAGGAGAAAGAGAAGGTTCAGTGATTAGATAGCTGAACACCTTCTCGTTTGCTGGTATTTGGTGAGTGGGACTAACTGGAGAATATAGTATATAGTAGCATGTTATATTATGACTGCAATGCTTGTTAGATATACTTATTATTGTGGATAGTTAGTACATTGTGATGACTGCATGTTGGTTGATGCTTATCTGCTGGAGCCCAGTGCGTCCCTATTGTGTGGTGGCCTCGGTAGGAGAGATCAACCTGCGGGTTGGGTTCCTCATGTGGTGGCCTAGACAATCGTGGTGTATATATGTGTAAAGACCTCGACCTTATCCTCCCGGACGAAGTCATCAACAGTTGGTCCCATCGCGATGATCGACTCCAAGTAATGTCCTTAATATGAGCTAATGCACAGCGGAAGACTTAATTCGTACCTGAGAATAACATGTTTTAAAATGTCAACATAAAGTTGGTGAGATATATAGGTTTGATGCTAGCAGTGTAATAACTATGGACCACAAGATTTCATATATAAACATTTTAATAAAAATATTCTAAGTGGTTGAGCACTTGGTAACCATACTTAACAATTAATCACGTCGCATATTCCCTTTAATATGAAATCTTACTACACTGTACCAAGTGTAGTCACGAAACGAAGTACTGTGCAACCGTTGAATACTGGTCGTCCAGTCCGGTTGGGGTTGTCAGGCCCGATAGATCTATCAACAGGATTCGCGTTTACAATACCGCTGTAAATATTAGTTACCAAGCTACAGGGAAGTACGCCAGTGGTACAACTCAACTTAGAATATATTTTTCAGTTACTTGTGTCCATAACGTAAAACATAAAATACATGTATTCTCATCCCGAAATATTTAGAGTTTAAAAGTGGGACTATATACTCACCATACCGTATTTTGTAGTAAAAATACATACAACACCATTGATCAATTATAAGGTTGGCCTCGGATTCACGAACCTATATCATTTGTTTATTTATTAACAAACATTATTGAAATCGATCAGTATATAATAATACCATAATATTATTTGCAATGGTAAAAATGATAAAAAAAAAATGATATTACCTAATGTTACAAAAAAATTAAAGTTAATAATTTTGATGATAATTTTTGATTATAAATCATATAATGATAATATTAGTAGTTTTTGATAAATAAAAATAATAATTTAGTAATGACAGTAGTTAAAAAAAAAATACTAATTTTTGATATTACTGCAAAATACTTAATAACAATTATTATTATAACAATCTTTTCACAAATGATAATCTTGATAATAATAATTCTTTTGTTAGTAATAATGATAATAATAATTATAATCTTAATTTAACTATAACCTTAATAATAATAATACATGATAGTTAATAGTTATTTTAATAATCATGATAGTAATACTTGTAATAATAATAATAATATTAAAATTGTGTAAACTACCTTAAAATGTTAAAAAGGAATTTAAGTGTCCAAGCTGGGACTCGAACCCGTGACCCCTCGCTTGCCCGAACCACTACCAAACCATTGTGCTGCCATTCGTTTTTCTGTTTTTAATCTCACTTATTAATTATATCACCCGTATCTGGATTAGTGACTCCTTCTTCCTCATTTTCAATTGATCACAGACCGATTAACTAAATATTATTATTAATCCATTTTTTTTAAAGTTCACAAGGAAGCCTTGCGGCCCAAACAGCAAACACATAAAGGTGGGTCTCGGTCCCCAAATTTTACAAGTCCAAAACCCTACAGCAACTTATCGATTTGAATAGGGTTTCTTGGATTCTTATAGTGTTTAAAAGGTTATAAAATAGATCAAGTGGTAAGGTAGGGTCTTCAGTTAAAAGAAGTAGACAATAGCATGAACTTTTCGTGGCTATCCTCATCCAATACTCTCGTGTACAGCTCAACAAATCACCCAGCTGTATTATTTTACAAAAAAAAAATATTCCGATTCCTTTGTATCCCAATATCAGGAGAAAAAAAAAAGTGGTTTATCCCTTTATTCCAAAGTGGTCGGCTATCAATGAATATATATATATACATCACTTTTATTAATTATCAAATGGGTTTGGTGTTTAAGAGTTCCACAAAGAGAGGGAGTTAAAGGTGGAGTTTTGGTGATCTCATTCGAAACAGAAGGGAGTTGTAAGCCGAATCAAATCAAGGGTATAATATTAGTTGCAGGTGTTTTTGGGTTTCGATTAATTGATGGTAACAGAAGCAACATAGCAGCTGTAGATAGCAACGTGCAGGTGGCGGTGAAGTTCATGGTGAAGGTTAATTGTGAGGTGGTTATGGAGTGGAGGTTATTGGTCAAATGGGTGACGGTTTATCATGGTGGTGTTTGATCACCGAAGAACACAGGATGGTGGATCGATGTTGAAACGGCTGGAGGAGGTGATTTAAGCTTGAAGATGGTGAAAGTGTTGAGACTTATCATGGTTGTGTAGCTTGATCATATTCGTAGCAGAGATCGAAACACTACGGCAGCAGGTAGGGTGGTTTTGGGTGTTCGAACACAGAAGTAGAAATGAGTATCAAAAGAAAGAGGTGTAGGTTGAGAGGGTTTACGGTGGTGAGCTCTCGAATGGTTACTGCAACAATAGGAACACAGGTGACGGTTTATGGTGGCATTAGTAAATGGTTTGATTCGGTGGTGGGTTGTAAACCGAAATAGTAACATTAATAAGAATGGTTATGGAGGTGGTCGTTATGGTTAATCACGACAGAGATATATAAGCCTTGACTCCAACTTTCTGGTTTTTAAATTTTAATTTGCAGAGAAAATTTAATGTAAACAAATTGTGTGTTTGATAAGAGAAGTCTGATTCCATTCTGTTGCAATAGCCAGCCGATTTAAAAGTACAAACACACTAGACAGATCTTCACATGTAAACAGAGGAAAGGAGAATATTAGGATAATAACAAAATATTAATCGGTGTTAAACAGATAAAAACAAATGGAAATAGATAATCAATCACACGCATTAGCACAGTATTTATCTAATTTAGCTAACTAATTTTTAAGTTTATATAAATATAATTATCTGTATTTTTATTATATAGCAGTATTTATTCATTTCTTTATCTGTTATTTATTATAATACTGTATTTAATAAGTATATAATCAATATTAATAACAAACATATATAAATAATAATAATAATTCTAACCAATGGAGTTTATATTAATAATACTTTTTATTAATTTTTATAAATCGAAATACTAATTAATAATAATAAGTGATAATGATAATAATGAAAATGATAATAATATTATTAATAATGATAGTAATAATATTACCAATTAAATGTATCAATTTTTCATATCTATCTAATATATATAATAACATACATTGATCAATTAATACATATACATTTATATATATATTACAATGATATTATTTATGTATAAAATTTCATATATATATATGTTTATATATATATATATATATATATATATATATATATATATATATATATATATATATATATAATCATTTTAATAGTAATTTAATTATTCTATTTCTTGTTTTTAATTCTAATACCTTGTTAACGTTATTAGTTAATAAATATATATCGTATATACACATAAATGTTCGTGAATCGTCAGGCTTGGTCAAAGGGTAACTAATTATCCAAATAGAGATTTCGGACTTTCTAGATTCAACATTAAGGTTTTTGCTTATCGTGTCGGAAACATATAGAGATTAGGGTTTAAATTTGGTCGGAAATTTCCGGGTCGTTACAGTACCCACCCGTTAAATAAATTTCGTCCCCGAAATTTGGTAGAGGTTGTCATAAATAACAATAGGAATGTTTTCATGATGAATATGAGGTAATAATGAAGTTTTATCATTATTGAGAGATTTAGATAAAACAATTCGATTATGTGAAGCGCACAAGTGAAGCTATCACAAAAGAGTGAGATGAGTAAAAATATACTTGTTTTAACCAATGACGTGTTTAGAATTGATTTCCGAAATTTATGGAATTAAAGAAAATCTTACGTAATAAGATTTGGTTCTTCGGCGATTTAGTAAACAGAATCTCCTTTGATTTAATGCGGTAATCTGTTTCGATTTCTTTGTCGGATATTTCACTATAAAACTACTCCCTTCGTTTCTTCTTCCTGTCATCGAGTCAGACGAGTAATGGTCCGGGATTCGTAGGTATGAGATTTGGAATGTACATAGTTAATGCTTTAAGGAAGCAATGGTAATGGAACGATTTTGATTTATCAAGTTATTAGAATATCTTGGAAAAAATAGAACTATCAGGGTGATATGTTCCTAATATGTTTGGAGTTTGGATAGAATGTAAAAGCTGGGTAACATGGCATATGATGATGGTACTGTGAATCATCACATTCATTAGAAACATAACATGAGTTACTGTAATATAATGAAGTTGATCAAGTTTCATTATATTATACTAATTCATGCATCAGTTCCCAACACTGCTTCAGAACATTCCTATTTTAAGCTTGAAGGTTTTAGAACTTAGAAACTAATACAGTTTCTTTTATGTTGTAACACAGATGTTACGGAGTGATAATTGATTCCGGATAAGAGTAGTTGTGAAAATATCTCCAGAAATATGGAGAATATGTATAACGGAAGATATGAAGATATCTTATAATATCTAAAATAAGATAATGATGAAGAATATCATCTGGAAAGGTTTAGAATAAAAAGTAGGGTTTTTACCTACGGTTTTAGCAGGTACTGAATCATTTAAATTCTTGGAAGGCAGGTTCAGTCCCTGTGATTTATCTACATCCTCCTTTGTACTTTGCTCAATCCGTTTTCCAGTTCCAACCCTCCTCTTTTTCTGAGTTTTACCAACACACTGTACTTCATCATTAAACTTTTGACCGTTAAAGTCGTTTACAGTTTTTGTTGCTTCGTTAACATTTCAAGAACTACTTCATAGTTCAAGACGTTTTTCAGAAACTTCACATTCGGGGTATGAATTTTTTTTTTTTTTTAGAGATAGACGTTTTCGGTAAAACTGGGAGAATTTCTATGAGATTTTCAAAATACTAATTGCGGATTTTGCCAAAGGAATAACGAGTTGCTGATACATCTGCTGATGATGTTGTGAAATGTAAAAGGTTCTCCGGTAATGACGACGAAAGGACAAGGTATAAATATCGCGGTTATAATAGGAGTAGTTTTACTGAGAAGTCGAAGTGGAGCTGTGACAAAATTAGCTTCTTGAAAAGGAATTGTAGGGATGTTTTTGCTAATGGATGATAAGGAATTTGACGCGGATGAGTTTTAACTATAACTTCGGTTTCGGAAATTTTTCAGGTGCATCACTGTATGCATAAATCTTTCTTCCGTATACGAGGTGCGGCTGGTTCAACTTCTCAATCGAGGTGTTTTCAAGAATTATGAAAGATTTGAACGCGAATTGTAATCGTCAAGATACGAATGAGGTTTAAGATGAAATCAAGTGGCAAACTTGAAGAATTGTTTAGTTTCATATGTTATAATCAATATTTTAATTCATTTTACTTGTCCATAGTTAGCAGTCTATTAGTCTGATTGTCCAATAGTTCAACAATTCAATATATTCATATATAATTTAATATACATAATTAATACGTATCGTGACCCGTGTACCGGTCTCAGTGTCGATCACAACTCAAAGTATATATATATTTTGGAATCAACTCCGACCCTGTATAGCCAACTCCCATCTTCACATATAGAGTGTCTATGGTTGTTCCGAAATATATATATAGATGGGTCAATATGATAAGTCGAAACCTTGTATACGTGTCCCGTTATTTAAAGTGCGGAATTTAAATAACAATAAATAAAATTGCGAGAATGTAAATTGCGATAAATTAAATGTTAGCTGGGAATAGTTAGCTAGGAACAGTTAGCGTGGAATCTTAACAGAATTTCAATTAGTTAATTCGTTTGTTTCTAACAAATTTTATTATATCCAATGTTTTCTTCATTATGCCACTTGTTGGATTCTGATAGGTCAAAATCCGAATATGAAATTTGAACGAAAATGGTTATTCCAGGGTGAGCGGATATGAATATCGGTGGTTATAAATAGAATAGCAAATGACCGTTGAATCAGATTCGAAGAATGTACAGTATAACTTATTAATGTGAAATCTAAATATTTCTCGGGTACTACCCACTCGTTAAAATATTTTCATTATTAACAGTTTGTACGAAGAAATTTTTAATTACGATCTTTATGAAAATATACTTGCATATATATTTTCTTCAGATGTAATTATGGATTTAATGAGTCAATAAGATATTAAACTCATTTGATTTATCATTAACACTTGATTACGTGATCTTTAAATCATTAGGGATTACATAATTGTCATGTTAAACGGAGATAAATGAAGTAAAGCGAAGATAATCGATGTAGAACGATACGTAGAGCGAAAATAGAGTAGATAGAACGATATGTAGAACGAGGATTATTTTTGAAGTTTATGACGCGGTTGTGGTTGTTGGTGGTGAAAATGCTACGATTGGTGTTGATAATGATAATGCCGTTGATGCTGCTGGTGTTTGTAACCTTCGCACCATGTTCTCCAAAACCGTCACACGAGCGCGTAGTTCGTTAACTTCTGCTGATACACCGGGATGATTGGCGGTTGAAGCGAGCGAATGAATAAGATTTCAAAATATGGGATAGTATGTAATCGTGATGAGATACTCAGATAAAGGAAGAGAAAATGGTTTCTCGAACAGGTTCGCCGGTAAGTGATTCAGGTTCATTGCCAAGGGGCAATTTGATGGATGGAAAGGATCTTCGATGTGAAATGATTTTCGAATATCGGATGATATTCTAACTATATAGAATATCTATATGTAATACTAAAGATTTCGTAGGCTACAAAGGATGTTACGACATATATCAGGCAAATCTATAGATACGCCAAGATAGGAATTATCAGATACGCTAAGATATGAATTTCGTCTATACACTATCGATGCACTAAATGCAGTAGAGCGTGTCTAGACTTGAGAATGATAGGCGGGCAATTTCCTAAGGATGATAAGCAGATGATTTCCGACTAGAAATGATAAGCAAAACTTTTGACAGGCAGACACGGTCAAAGTCCAGACTCATTAATGTACCCTAACAACTACTAGTCAGACACACTAATGCAAGACCTGGTTCACTAAGACCAACGCTCTGATACCACCTGTAAAGACCTCGACCTTATCCTCCCAGACGAAGTCATCAACAGTTGGTCCCATCGCGATGATCGACTCCAAGTAATGTCCTTAATATGAGCTAATGCACAGCGGAAGACTTAATTCGTACCTGAGAATAACATGTTTTAAAATGTCAACATAAAGTTGGTGAGATATATAGGTTTGATGCTAGCAGTGTAATAACTATGGACCACAAGATTTCATATATAAACATTTTAATAAAAATATTCTAAGTGGTTGAGCACTTGGTAACCATACTTAACAATTAATCACGTCGCATATTCCCTTTAATATGAAATCTTACTACACTGTACCAAGTGTAGTCACGAAACGAAGTACTGTGCAACCGTTGAATACTGGTCGTCCAGTCCGGTTGGGGTTGTCAGGCCCGATAGATCTATCAACAGGATTCGCGTTTACAATACCGCTGTAAATATTAGTTACCAAGCTACAGGGAAGTATGCCAGTGGTACAACTCAACGTAGAATATATTTTTCAGTTACTTGTGTCCATAACGTAAAACATAAAATACATGTATTCTCATCCCAAAATATTTAGAGTTTAAAAGTGGGACTATATACTCACCATACCGTATTTTGTAGTAAAAATACATACAACACCATTGATCAATTATAAGGTTGGCCTCGGATTCACGAACCTATATCATTTGTTTATTTATTAACAAACATTATTGAAATCGATCAGTATATAATAATACCATAATATTATTTGCAATGGTAAAAATGATAAAAAAAAAAAATGATATTACCTAATGTTACAAAAAAATTAAAGTTAATAATTTTGATGATAATTTTTGATTATAAATCATATAATGATAATATTAGTAGTTTTTGATAAATAAAAATAATAATTTAGTAATGACAGTAGTTAAAAAAAATACTAATTTTTGATATTACTGCAAAATACTTAATAACAATTATTATTATAACAATCTTTTCACAAATGATAATCTTGATAATAATAATTCTTTTGTTAGTAATAATGATAATAATAATTATAATCTTAATTTAACTATAACCTTAATAATAATAATACATGATAGTTAATAGTTATTTTAATAATCATGATAGTAATACTTGTAATAATAATAATAATATTAAAATTGTGTAAACTACCTTAAAATGTTAAAAAGGAATTTAAGTGTCCAAGCCGGGACTCGAACCCGTGACCCCTCGCTTGCCCGAACCACTACCAAACCATTGTGCTGCCATTCGTTTTTCTGTTTTTAATCTCACTTATTAATTATATCACCCGTATCTGGATTAGTGACTCCTTCTTCCTCATTTTCAATTGATCACAGACCGATTAACTAAATATTATTATTAATCCATTTTTTTTAAAGTTCACAAGGAAGCCTTGCGGCCCAAACAGCAAACACATAAAGATGGGTCTCGGTCCCCAAATTTTACAAGTCCAAAACCCTACAGCAACTTATCGATTTGAATAGGGTTTCTTGGATTCTTATAGTGTTTAAAAGGTTATAAAATAGATCAAGTGGTAAGGTAGGGTCTTCAGTTAAAAGAAGTAGACAATAGCATGAACTTTTCGTGGCTATCCTCATCCAATACTCTCGTGTACAGCTCAACAAATCACCCAGCTGTATTATTTTACAAAAAAAAATATACCGATTCCTTTGTATCCCAATATCAGGAGAAAAAAAAAAGTGGTTTATCCCTTTATTCCAAAGTGGTCGGCTATCAATGAATATATATATATACATCACTTTTATTAATTATCAAATGGGTTTGGTGTTTAAGAGTTCCACAAAGAGAGGGAGTTAAAGGTGGAGTTTTGGTGATCTCATTCGAAACAGAAGGGAGTTGTAAGCCGAATCAAATCAAGGGTATAATATTAGTTGCAGGTGTTTTTGGGTTTCGATTAATTGATGGTAACAGAAGCAACATAGCAGCTGTAGATAGCAACGTGCAGGTGGCGGTGAAGTTCATGGTGAAGGTTAATTGTGAGGTGGTTATGGAGTTGAGGTTATTGGTCAAATGGGTGACGGTTTATCATGGTGGTGTTTGATCACCGAAGAACACAGGATGGTGGATCGATGTTGAAACGGCCGGAGGAGGTGATTTAAGCTTGAAGATGGTGAAAGTGTTGAGACTTATCATGGTTGTGTAGCTTGATCATATTCGTAGCAGAGATCGAAACACTACGGCAGCAGGTAGGGTGGTTTTGGGTGTTCGAACACAGAAGTAGAAATGAGTATCAAAAGAAAGAGGTGTAGGTTGAGAGGGTTTACGGTGGTGAGCTCTCGAATGGTTACTGCAACAATAGGAACACAGGTGACGGTTTATGGTGGCATTAGTAAATGGTTTGATTCGGTGGTGGGTTGTAAACCGAAATAGTAACATTAATAAGAATGGTTATGGAGGTGGTCGTTATGGTTAATCACGACAGAGATATATAAGCCTTGACTCCAACTTTCTGGTTTTTAAATTTTAATTTGCAGAGAAAATTTAATGTAAACAAATTGTGTGTTTGATAAGAGAAGTCTGATTCCATTCTGTTGCAATAGCCAGCCGATTTAAAAGTACAAACACACTAGACAGATCTTCACATGTAAACAGAGGAAAGGAGAATATTAGGATAATAACAAAATATTAATCGGTGTTAAACAGATAAAAACAAATGGAAATAGATAATCAATCACACGCATTAGCACAGTATTTATCTAATTTAGCTAACTAATTTTTAAGTTTATATAAATATAATTATCTGTATTTTTATTATATAGCAGTATTTATTCATTTCTTTATCTGTTATTTATTATAATACTGTATTTAATAAGTATATAATCAATATTAATAACAAACATATATAAATAATAATAATAATTCTAACCAATGGAGTTTATATTAATAATACTTTTTATTAATTTTTATAAATCGAAATACTAATTAATAATAATAAGTGATAATGATAATAATGAAAATGATAATAATATTATTAATAATGATAGTAATAATATTACCAATTAAATGTATCAATTTTTCATATCTATCTAATATATATAATAACATACATTGATCAATTAATACATATACATTTATATATATATTACAATGATATTATTTATGTATAAAATTTCATATATATATATGTTATATATATATATATATATATATATATATATATATATATATATATATATATATATATATATATAATCATTTTAATAGTAATTTAATTATTCTATTTCTTGTTTTTAATTCTAATACCTTGTTAACGTTATTAGTTAATAAATATATATCGTATATACACATAAATGTTCGTGAATCGTCAGGCTTGGTCAAAGGGTAACTAATTATCCAAATAGAGATTTCGGACTTTCTAGATTCAACATTAAGGTTTTTGCTTATCGTGTCGGAAACATATAGACATTAAGGCTTTTGGGAGAAGACGGGCATGATGATGTTATGTTTGACAAGGTTAACTCTGATGTAGCCTTTTATAGTTTGAACTATGTTCTTTGGAAAACTTAATGTATTTACGTCTTTTCCAGTTACGTATGGAATTTGTTGTAATGACACGTGACATCGGTTTGTACAAATGTTGATACCTTATTTAAATAATATAATGCTTCCGCCACGTACGTTTAAAAAAAAAAATTAGCGGTGTCACGCTGCCGACACTCATTCTCCTTCATTTTCATTTAGTTAACGTAAATAATATTAATTAATATATAACATATTAAATCTTTAGAATTAATTAAATATTATATTATATTTACGGTCATGGTAAAAATATAATTTTTACAAAAATGACTCGTACGTTGTCGCTCGACTCTTGTACCACTTTCGGTTTTTCGAGCGCACTTTCGTAAGTTTAGAAAACTCGCAATTTACGTTTTGTGACTCGTACCTTTGTCAAAATATAACCTTAAATTATCCATAAACTATACCACTCAAAGTTTATCTTAATCTTTCGAGTCTTTTGGTCATTTACTTTTATAAATCATTGTCTCGTTATTTATTAATATAATAATATTTATCAAACGTTTCATAACCAAGTTAATATCTATTCTCAATATTTATAAACACGTTTTAAAATACATATCGCAAGTTATTTATATAATTAATTCTTAACAATTAATATTCTAATTATTGTATGTGTCCAAATTACGTTATTTAAACAAACACTTTATCATTTATTCCGAATACCGTTAAAAAGGAATAATTTCTCAAATCAGTGTGGTCCTCACAACAGAGACCCGTAACAATATCATAATCATTAAGGGACTTAATAAATATCTTTTAATTCAATCGTTTGGCATTATCTTTTAACTCCGTAGTTAAATATATCAATCAGATAATCAAACCAATAAGTTTAATGCACGGTATCGTATACTCAACACTTTGTTACGTTTTCAAGTTATAGTATATGTATCTATTTACATATAATTGTTCGCGAATCATTGAGAACAATTGAATAGTTCAAAATTTTGACATTCAACTTCATAGACTTTGCTTATCGTGTCAGAAACGTTAATCATACAAGATTAAGTTTAAATTTGATCAGAACTTTCCGTGTCATCATAGTACCTACCCGTTAAAGAAATTTCATCCCGAAGTTTGAGTGAGGTCGTCATGGCTAACAATAAAAATGTTTTCATGACGAATATGAGTCGATAAATAGAGTTTTATCACCGTTGAATAATATGGATAAAACAATCTGATTACACGAAGCGTATGAGGGAAATTATTGTAATAGAATGAAATGGAGAATAGAGATGCTCTTATCTTGACGTAGAAACGATTGATTTTCGGAATTTAAGGAATAGAAAATCTTCATAATCTAAATAAGATTTAATTCTTCAAAATTTAAGGAAATTAGGATTTTCTTTGATTAAATGCGTAATCTGCGTCGATTGCTATGTCTGATATTTCGTTATAAATTAACCACTTCTGTTTCATTATTTTCACCACTCCTACATCTTCTTCCTTATTTCATACTTCCAAAAGATTGTGAAATGCTTAATCCAGTTCTGATTCTTGATATTTTCTTAGCTATCGTATCCTTCATTCTTCTTTTTCATCTGCCACCAGAGGAAGTTATTTTCTTCTACTATTACCTTGGGGTTATAGTATTTTTCATTCTCCCGTGTCTTTATATTGCTATACGCATTAATATACACGGTTTGTAATATATGTGTTGTTGTCAGGCTTTATATTTTCCCTTATATTTAGGAGCTCCATGCTTTCATTTTTCCTTCCCGACTTCAAGTTAAGCGAATAATGGTCCAAAATTCGTAGCTATACATTTCGGAAATGAACATAGTTAATGTTCTAAGAAATAAATTGTAATGGCACGATCTTGATTTGTCAAATTATAGAATATCTAGAAAAGACCGAATCATCAAGAAAAGTATTTTCTTGATATATTTAGAGATTAAATAGAATGAAAGAGTTATGTAACATGGTTCATGATGAGGGTGTGATCTGTGAACCTTTATCACGTTCCATTAGAAACTCAGCATGACTTACTGTAATATAATCACGTTGATCAGGTGTCATTATATTATATTAACTCATGCTTCAGTTCTCAAACACTACTTCAAAAACATTCGTATTTTAAATTCGAATTTTTCAGAATCTAGAAACTAAAACAGTTTCTTTTATGATATAACACAGATAGCGTAAAGAGATAAATAATCTCGAACAATGATAGTTATGAAGATATCTTCAGAAATATCGAAGATATTTATAATGAAAGATATGAAAATCTCTTGGAATTTCTAATATCAACGGATGGTGAAGAAGATTTGTCTGTGAAGGTTTAGAGTTAGGAGCAATGTATTCGTTAATGACTTCAGCAGACACAGAATCATTTGGATTCTTTGAAGGCAGGTTCAGTCTTTGTGATTTATCCACAGCCTCCTTCATACTTTGCTCAATCCGTTTTCCAGTTCCAAACCTTTTTTTTTTTTAGCTTTACCACCATACCATTCTTTATCATCAAACTTTTGACTGTTAAAGTAGTTTACAGTTTTTGCTGCTTC
This sequence comes from Rutidosis leptorrhynchoides, assembly GCF_046630445.1. Lineage (NCBI taxonomy): Eukaryota > Viridiplantae > Streptophyta > Magnoliopsida > Asterales > Asteraceae > Rutidosis > Rutidosis leptorrhynchoides. The sequence goes on along the minus strand of NC_092334.1, from coordinate 590,545,995 downwards.
ATCAGCATTTCGAGAACTAGTTCGCAGTTCAGGGTGTTTTTCAGAAACTTCACATTCAAAGTATGTAAGTCCAGGAGGTAGACGTTATATGTACTCATATAACTGTTGGCGTAGACGTGCTGCAAGATTTCAAAATACTGATTGCTAATTCCCGATAATTCGTATGACCATTATTGTTACTAGATGTGGATGAGTACATGATAGGGTTTCAATGAGTATAAGGATTTTTCGAAAGATCAAGGATAAATGAAGTTGTTGATAAATTTACTGCTAATGTGGTGGAACATGAAAGGTTCCCCAGTAAAAAAAACGTATATGTCAAGGTTATAATAAGGCTAATCTGAAAAGTCGAGGTTGACTGGTTGAAAGTATAGTAAAACTGAATACTTTGAAAAAAAAGATTGCAAGATTATTTTTGGTAAAAACAACGCTAAAGGATCTTGCACAGTTTTGAATTCAAAGTATAGTTTTGAAAGATGTAGAGATCTAAGAATGACGTCACTTGTTAAATTTTGACTTGGATTATGTTCCGTCAATATCAGAATATGTAATTGAATTTGTATGGAAACGATTGTATATCGCTGTGAGCATAGTTAATAATTTTTGAATCAAAGTCGAAGAATGTACAGTGTAACATATTAATTGTGAATTTATATACTTCCCGAGTATTACCTACCCGTTAAAGATTTCACAAGTAATATTTTTGTATAAAAGAATTTTCATTACAATCTTTATGAAAATATATGTATGTATATATTTTTTTTTCAAATGTAATACAGATTTAATGAGTTAATATCTTATTAAGCTCATTTGATTTTTGGCTTGACTTAGAAATGATTAATCTCTAAAACATTAGAGTTTACATAATCTTCGCGGAGTATTTCACTAATGAAATCAATACTTCATTATTTATTCTCATTGATATTCCTCGGTGAAGGATGTTGGTGCTCATGGAATTTTTTGTGAATCTTACAAGGCACAGATGATGTTTTCTGGAAAGTTTCGAGTATATTGAAAATGAAAATGTAAAATCAATTATGTAATTGAATAATACACTTGGTTTATTATGAAATGGAATTCATGGAGTTGAAACGGAGATTGTAGTTAACAATGGTTAAGTTGTTAAGGAAGGATGTACATCATTGCATATTAGTAATATGAACTAACCGAGTAGTACCTACCAGTTAAGATTCGCACGTAATAGCTTAGTACGAAAATATTTATTTTGATTTCAAAATTCATATATATTAAATATACATAAAATTTCTTCAGGGAAAATGAGTTAATACTTCATCGGTTATTGTTGCTGGTATTTCTTGGTAACTACGGTGCGTATGACGTTGATGCTCGTGGACCAGATTGTGAAGTTGAGGTTTGCGATGCGGATGTTGTTGGTGGTGGTAATGGTACAGTTGGTGTTGTTGTCGGTGGTACTGTTGATGTCGGTGATGCTGCTGGTGCTTGTAACCTTTGCACCATGTTTTCCAAAGCCACTACCCGAGCACGAAGCTCGTTGAGTTCTTCTACTACACCGGTATGATTGGCGGTTCGGACGAGCGGAAGAATAAGATCCAGAATTTGAGATATTATATTATCGTGACGAGATACTCTGGAAATGAGAGAGAAAATGGTGTCTCGAACAGGTTCGTCGGTAAGTGCTTCAGGTTCTTCGCCAAGAGGGCAATGTGGTAGATGAAAGGGATCACCTTCTTCCTGTCTCCAATGATTGAGGAGGCTACGAACCCATCCCTAATTCATCCAGAATAGATGATGGCTGATTGGTTGATCCATTCCGGTTACACTGTCTTCGGAGTTTAGGTGAATATCCATATCGAAATAGCTGTCGGAGTTTAAGGAATTTGAACTAGATACGGGATCCATCTTGTATAATTAGGGAGATGATTTTTGATATGAATTAGATTATAGAATTTAGTTTGGTATTCTTCAATACATAATTTACATATGTATATATAATACCAAATTCCATAAATCACGGAGAAATTTTCGAAAGATATCAGGAAAAGTTTACAGTAACAGATACGCTAAGATATGAATTTTTGTCTATACACTATTTATGCAATAAATGCAGGAAAACGTATATAGACTTAGGAATGATAAGCATGTAATTTATGACAAGAAATGATAAGCAAAACTTTTAACATGCAGACACGGTCGAAGTCCAGACTTACTAATGCATCTTAACAACTATCAGTTAGACACATTCATGCAAGACCTGGTTCACTAGGACCAACGCTCTGATACCAACTGTGACGATCACTCCAAATCTATATGGACGAACACGTCATTCATCGATTTCATTGCGAGGTATTTGACCTCTATATGATACGTTTTGTAAACATTGCATTCTTTTGAAAAGGCACGCCATAAATGAATATTTAAATCAAAGGTTTTCGACATCTGATGATTTCTACATATAGATAATCACCGTAAATAATAGTTTACAATAGTACTTCCGTTGACAATGCAGTCAAAATAAGATACATGGTGATAATTTGGTGAATGCAACGTTTCCTTGAAAAATATGCCATGTAAGACTCCATGCACATAGCTTGTCTAACATATAAGCAAACAGCGGAAGACTTCTAGGAAACCTGAGAATAAACATGCTAACAAGTGTCAACACAAAGGTTGGTGAGTTCATAGTTTTAATGTATCGTATAATCTGTATATAAAGGTGGATCACAAGATTTCAATTGTTTCATCCGAAACGTTTATCAAAATATTCTACAAAATTGAGCACCCTAGTAACTAAACTTAACGAATATATAATTTATACCCTTTGTATAATCATCTTAATAATACACGCAAACTAACGTGTACGCTTCTCAAATAGCATACGTCCGTTAAAAGGCTAGCGCTCTAGCTCGGACGGGGATATCAAGCCCTATGGATCCATATACTACTACTCGCGCCCACCAGTTCTTATAACTGGCAGTTACTAGTTACCAAAGCTAAGGGATTTTCGGTTCAAACTCAGTGTAGAATTAAGTATGTACTTGTATCCATTGCGTTTAAAATAAATTGCATGTATTCTCAGCCCAAAAATATATATTGCAAAAGCATTTAAAAAAGGAGCAAATGAAACTCACCTTAGCAGCACATAAAGTTGTTCATCGTAATGTGACCGAAACTCGGTATATCAAATAATCGTAGATCTCAACCTAGAGAACATATGTTGGTCAATAAATGTCTATCAAGCTAGGTCAGGTCATAGTGTATCACAATCCTAATGCTCGAAATTGACATACAAAAGTTATCCAAATTTGTTTCAAAAAGTCAATTTTGACAATAGTTCAACAAACGAGATGTACCTTATATAAGGATTCATTTACTCGGTTGGTAATATTCAAAAATCCATTTTATCAATCTCGTAAACAAGTTGTTTAAGTATTAATTGTAGATTCAAAAAGCAATTCCAATTAATGTCAATTATAATTCAGTTGACCATATCTTTTGATTCGTTCCTCGAAACTATTCGATATCTAAATGAAAAGTTATTGATTTTTCGCCAGCTTTCTGAAAACATGTATATCATATACCTTTTACCCGTAATATATGTATTTAATTCGTGATTTATTATAAACTGTTTAACGGCGAAATTTAGCATACAAGCATGTATAAATATATACACTCGAGCACTAGTATGTATACACTATTAATTTATAAAATATAAAATATAAATGCTTACGTATTAATATTGAGATTCAATATTGTAGAAAAGTATGTAGACGTAACGGAGATGATAAACACTAGGTTGACCTCATGAGCTATACCCCTGATCCATACCCATAACCTTCATAGCTATAACCCATAATTTCCTTAGCTTTGACACACTCATAAAACTAGTTTTGAAAACACGCGAGCAGAACCTCGTCGTAGTATTTTATATAATACTACTAATAACACACTTAACCATAAGATTAATAATAATATTAATCTTAATAATAATAATAATAATAATAATAATAATAATATAATTAATAATATATATAATACGGAGCAATTGAGATGGAGAGATATGTGTGTGTAACCAGTGTACCAAACTGACTCGATTTATAATGTGGCCAGCCATCGACCCCCATGCGATCGCATGGGGTCTAAGGCTTCAAGTCATGCGTTCGCATGAACAAAGAAACCAGCTCATGCGCACTACAAAAATGCTGCCGACACTCATTCTCCTTCATTTTCATTTAGTTAACGTAAATAATAGTAATTAATATATAATATATTAAATCTTTAGAATTAATTAAATATTATATTATATTTACGGTCATGGTAAAAATATAATTTTTACAAAAATGACTCGTACGTTGTCGCTCGACTCTTGTAGCACTTTCGGTTTTTCGAGCGCACTTTCGTAAGTTTAGAAAACTCGCAATTTACGTTTTGTGACTCGTACCTTTGTTAAAATATAACCTTAAATTATCCATAAACTATACCACTCAAAGTTTATCTTAATCTTTCGAGTGTTTTGGTCATTTACTTCTATAAATCATTGTCTCGTTATTTATTAATATAATAATATTTATCAAACGTTTCATAACCAAGTTAATATCTATTCTCAATATTTATAAACATGTTTTAAAATACATATCGCAAGTTATTTATATAATTAATTCTTAACAATTAATATTCTAATTATTGTATGTGTTCAAATTACGTTATTTAAACAAACACTTTATCATTTATTCCGTATACCGTTAAAAAGGAATAATTTCTCAAATCAGTGTAGTCCTCACAACAGAGACCCGTAACAATATCATAATCATTAAGAGACTTAATAAATATATTTTAATTCAATCGTTTGGCATTATCTTTTAACTCCGTAGTTAAATATATCAATCAGATAATCAAACCAATAAGTTTAATGCACAGTATCGTATACTCAACACTTTTTTACGTTTTCAAGTTATAGTATTTGTATCTATTTACATATAATTGTTCGCGAATCGTTGAGAACAATTGAATAGTTCAAAATTTTGACATTCAACTTCATAGACTTTGCTTATCGTGTTGGAAACGTTAATCATACAAGATTAAGTTTAAATTTGATCAGAATTTTCCGGGTCATCACACATCTTTTCAGATGAATGCATCAAATCTTTTAATATTCTTAAAGAAAAACTCACTAATGCGCCGAACATGATAACTCCAAATTGAAATCTACCGTTTGAACTTATGTGCGATGCAAGTGATTATGCAATGGGAGCCGTTTTAGGACAAAGGATTGAAAAACGATTTCAACCTATATATTATGCTAGTAAGACGTTACAAGGAGCACAAACGAATTACACAACTACTGAAAAAGAACTCCTTGCTATTGTCTTTGCTTTTGACAAATTTCGTTCATATCTCGTTCTAGCTAAAACGGTGGTCTATACCGACCATTCTGCTCTTAGATACCTTTTCTCGAAACAAGATGCTAAACCAAGATTAATGCGTTGGATCTTACTCTTACAAGAGTTCGATATTGAAATCCGAGATAAAAAGGGAGCAGAAAATCTCGCAGCTGATCATCTTTCTCGTCTTGAAAATCCCAAATTAGAAGTTCTGAATGAATCGGCCATACAAGACAACTTTCCTGATGAATATATATTGAAGATAGATTATAATGAAATTCCATGGTTTGCAGACTATGCAAACTATTTAGTATGTGGATTCCTTGAAAAAGGATTGTCGTACCAAAAACGAAAGAAATTCTTCAGTGATATAAAACACTATTTCTGGGAAGATCCACATTTGTTTAAAAGTTGTCCCGATGGAATAATATGCCGATGCATATTTGGAGATGAATCTAGTTAAATATTAAACCATTGTCACACAGGACCAACAGGAGGGCATTATGGGCCTCAACTTACAGCAAGAAAAGTTTACGATGCTGGATTCTATTGGCCTACAATTTTCAAAGACGCACACCTTCTTTGCAAATCCTGTTATGCTTGTTAAAGGGCCGGAAAAATAAGTCAACGTGATGAAATGCCACAAAATGTCATTCAAGTATGTGAAGTATTTGACGTTTGGGGTATTGACTTTATGGGCCCATTTCCAAAATCTCATAATAATCTTTACATTCTCGTTGCCATTGATTATGTATCTAAATGGGCGGAAGCGCAAGCTCTCCCAACTAACGATGCACGAATTATAGTCAACTTTTTAAAACGTCTTTTTGCAAGGTTTGGAACACAGAAAGCTTTAATAAGTGATCGGGGTACTCATTTTTGTAATAATCAACTTGAGAAAGTTCTTAAAAGATATGGAGTAACTCATAAAATCTCCACTGCTTATCATCCACAGACAAGTGGACAAGTTGAAAATACCAACCGAGCTTTAAAACGTATTCTAGAGAAAACCGTAGGATCAAATTTGAAGGAATGGTCCATGAAATTGGAGGATGCACTCTGGGCTTTTAGAACAGCCTACAAAACTCCAATTGGAACCACACCTTTTAAACTCGTTTACGGAAAAGCATGTCATCTTCCAGTAGAAATTGAACACAAAGCATTTTGGGCTTTGAAGACATGTAATCTTGATTTACATGAAGCCGGACGTCTACGATTAAGTCAACTAAACGAATTAGAAGAATTGAGACATGAAGCATACGAAAATTCGTTAATCTACAAAGAAAGAACGGAGAAATGGCATGATAAAAGAATCAGAAGTTCAAAAGAATTTAAAGAAGGAGACAGAGTTCTTCTTTTCAATTCACAATTCAAACTATTTCCTGGAAAATTGAAATCAAGATGGTCTGGACCATTTATAGTCAAAAGAGTTTTTCCGTACGGAACAGTAGAATTAATATATTCAAATGGGATTGAATTTAAAGTTAACGGTCACAGAGTTAAACATTACATACATGATCCGATGGAAGTTGACAACGAAGTTAGTCACAATTTCAACACCACAGCTAACTAAGTGTGGGGAGAATCAAGTCTTTTAAGGATAATATGTATTTCTGTTAGAGTTAGATATTCTGTTTTCGTGTAGTTCTCGAGAATGGAATCCGAATGGTCTTTCCCTAGCAGACCCTAAAGAACTAGTCTTCTCCCCCCCCCCCCATTCTGAATTTTTATTTTTTTTAGGTTTTACGAGATGAAGACTTCCTGTGAATTAAACCATGGTCTAATGCTACACGCTTTGATCAATAAATGTAATAATGACACCCTTCCAAGTGAATTGGTATCATTACTCAGAGGCAAATTGGACGGAGTAAGAAAAGAATCCAGGAAGGAAAATAATAAGTTACATTTTGGTAAAGGAAAATCAAAATCCGCAGCGAAAAAAAGAGCACGACACCTTGAAAGATGTCACAAATGCGGAAAATGGTCACACGAAGGTAAATGTTCAAATAATCAAACATATTCAAATACCGAATTTGTTACTTTATGCAGAGATGGACCGTTCATATGTTTCAAAAAAAAAAACGTTGAATGCTCGAGGTTACGCCTATGTAGCTATGGAAAACCAATTAGTCCGACTATCTTATGAGTGGGCTAAAACAGGTCACTGAGAATTCTATTTCACAGGTAAGTATGTACAGTTTTTATTTTATTGCTTTTAACCTTTTGATAATAAACGCTAAATCGTTCGCTATAAAGTATTAAATTGATATTCAATAAAATTAGGTTTTGCGACCGAAATTATTGATATCATACAAAAAATTTATTACATCACTGCGAAATTTACCGTTTATTCTTAAGGTATAAATATCTTTAATCATTCAACCCAAAATATTTCAAAAATTCGTCATGAGTTAAACTAGGTTATGGAACCGAAATTACTTTACGGAAAAGAGGGGCGTATATTTTTGATAATATTTGATTGATTAAAGTGGGATAAAAGACCAAAAAGATTTTTAATTCTATTTTTACTTTATTTTTAAAATTAATATTAAATTATTATTGTAATCTTTTTAAAATCAATATATTTAAGTTTGTAAATATTTGAAAAATTAATATTTTTAATATAAGTTTGTATTTATAAAAACAAAAATATAATATAAGTTTGGTGTGAATTTTTAATAATAATATGAATTTTTAATTTTATGCATTTTAAATTTAAGTTTGGTGTGAATTTAAAAACAAAAATTTACTTTATTTCGCTAAGTTAAAAATTGATTTCTAAAAATTCGTCGTAAGTTGAAGAATAGGTCATTGAACCGAAATTGTTTTACCCAAGGGAGGGACGAGAATTTTTATTATCATTATTTTTAATCTTGTTGAATTAAAGTATGCCAAAAACAATTAAAAAAAAAACTCAAAAATCTTTACTTTTAAAGCCACGCTTTAAATTGACAAATTTTAAAATTTTGTCGAGGGACGGACTAGGACAACGTTCCGAAACGCCCTCATCCTAAAAAGAAACAAATTTTTAAAATTTTATTAACATATGTTTTAAAAGTTATAAGGTTTTTATAATACAAAAAACATAAAAAATAAAAAAAATAAAAAAAAAACGCCAATATGTTTGGAAACTTTGGTAAAATTTAATCATTTTTCTACGCTAATCACCCTCAATAATTTAAATTGTTACTGATTTCTTGCAAATGAGGGTGAAAGAGAGTGATGTGATGAAGACTGCGTTTAGAACCCGCTATGGTCATTACGAGTTTCTCGTGATGCCGTTCGGATTAACCAACGCACCAGCCGTGTTCATGGACCTCATGAATCGTGTCTGCAAGCCTTATCTGGATAAGTTCGTTATCGTCTTCATAGATGATATCCTCATCTACTCCAAGAGCGAAGAAGAACATGAGCAACATCTTCGGTTAGTGCTTGAACTCTTGAGACGAGAGCAGCTTTATGCCAAATTCTCCAAGTGTGAATTTTGGCTGAAGGAAGTCCAATTTCTGGGTCATATCGTGAGTGATCAAGGTATCAAAGTTGACCCCGCCAAGATTGAAGCTATCAGTAAGTGGGACACACCCACTACTCCGACTCACATCCGCCAATTTCTAGGTCTTGCCGGTTACTACAGAAGGTTTAATAAAGGTTTTTCGTTGATTTCGCGTCCTTTGACCGCACTGACTCACAAAGGAAAGAAGTTCGTTTGGGAAACTGAACAAGAAGCAGCATTTCAAACCCTGAAACAGAAGTTAACCACCGCACCTATCTTATCTCTTCCCGAAGGCAGTGACGACTTCGTTGTGTACTGCGATGCTTCGAAGAATGGTTTTGGTTGTGTATTGATGCAAAGAACGAAGGTCATTGCTTATGCATCTCGTCAGCTGAAGATTCATGAGCGAAACTACACTACTCACGATCTCGAACTTGGAGCCGTTGTCTTCGCATTGAAGCTGTGGAGACACTATCTCTATGGAACAAAGAGTACCATATTCACCGATCACAAAAGCCTCCAGCACATCTTTGATCAGAAGCAGCTGAACATGAGACAACGACGATGGATTGAGATGCTGAACGACTATAATTGTGAACTTCGTTACCATCCTGGTAAGGCCAATGTTGTAGCCGACGCTCTGAGTCGAAAGGAGAGAATGGTACCTCTTCGTGTTCGGGCACTGAACATCACCATTCATTTGAACCTCCACAGTCAGATCCGGGTAGCCCAAGAAGAGGCTCTCAAGGAGGAGAACATATCTCGTGAATACCTAAACATCCTCATCTCTAAATTCGAGGTTAAGGAGTCTGGACTCCAATATTATGCCGGAAGAATTTGGGTACCTCGTTATGGAGATTTACGAAGCCTTTTACTTGATGAAGCCCACAAGTCGAGATATTCGATTTATCCAGGAGACGGAAAAATGTACCACGATCTTAAGGAATAGTATTGGTGGCCAAATCTTAAGAAGGATGTTGCAACTTATGTTGGGAGGTGTTTGACTTGTTCGAAGGTTAAGGCTGAACACCAGAGGCCATCTGGATTAATTCAACAACCGGAAATCCCACAAAGGAAATGGGAAGCAATTACGATGGATTTCATCACGAAGCTACCAAAGACGGTGGGCGGATACGATACAATCTGGGTTATCGTTGACCATCTTACCAAATCTGCTCATTTTCTAGCGATGAAAGAAACAGATACAATGGAGAGACTTGCTCAACTGTACATCAAAGAGGTTGTATCTCGTCATGGCGTGCCACTATCAATTATCTCAGATCACGATCCCCGTTTTGCTTCCAGATTCTGGCGTTCCTTGCAAGAAGCCTTGGGAACTCGTCTTGACATGAGCACCGCTTATCACCCACAGACCGACGGTCAGAGTGAATGAATGATTCAGACATTGGAGGACATGTTGCGTGCCTGTGTTATTAACTTTGGAAAGTCTTGGGAAAGGCATCTGCCTCTAGCCGAATTCTCTTACAACAACAGTTATCATTCGAGTACTAAAGCCGCGCCTTTTGAAGCATTGTATGGTCGCAAGTTCCGTTCTCCTATTTGTTGGGCCGAGTTAGGCGAAGTGCAAATCACCGGACCCGAGATAGTCCATGAAACGACGGAGAAGATTTCTCAGATTCAAGCGAGACTTAAGACGGCCCGCGATCGCTAAAAGAGTTATGCTGATCTTAAACGTAAAGACTTCGAATTCAACGTAGGTGACCGTGTGATGTTGAAAGTCGCACCTTGGAAGGGTGTAATCCGCTTTGGAAAGCATGGAAAGTTAAACCCGCGATATATTGGTCCGTTTGAAATTTTGGAACGTGTTGGACCCGTTGCTTATCGGCTGGATCTTCCGACTCAGTTGAGTGTTGTTCATCCAACCTTCCATGTATCAAATTTGAAGAAGTGTCTTGCTCCACCGGAACTTATCATACCATTGGAAGAACTTACGATTGATGACAAACTCCACTTCATGGAAGAACCTGTCGAAATTATGAACCGTGAGGTCAAAACCTTGAAACGCAATAAGATTCCAATTGTCCGAGTTCGATGGAATGCCAAGCGTGGACCTGAGTTTATCTGGGAACGAGAGGATCAAATGATGCATAAGTATCCTCACCTTTTCCCGACTCCAACACCAGCCTCAGCTTAAATTTCGGGACGAAATTTCCAATAACAGGTGGGTAATGTAACGACCCGACTTTTTCGACTTACTTTTGTGCCTTGTATTTTAGCGAAACTGCGTATTTGTGCGTACTGCATTACTTTATACTTTGGAAACTTGATATACGTGGTTTACTTCCAATTATATGTTAAAACGTGCCTTAGAGTACGTAGGATACTTAACTTGTTCAGCGGATGCTTTTATAACCGTTAGTGTTATTTAACGTTTCTGATAAGGCAAAAAAAGAACATATATTTCATAACATTATCCCCCAAGAAAGACAAGATTTTAGTTGCAATTGTTCCATATTCAAGTAATATTCGTTTATATTAAATAAGTGCGAAGACAAAAGGCGAAAATGAAGATTTGAAGACGGAAAGGTCCAAAATGCTCAAATATACAAGATACAAATAAAAAGGTTCAAATTATTGATGAAGAACGTCTAAAAATAACAAGAGTACAAGTTACGGAACGCAAAGTACATGATATAAAATAGTACGAAAGGACGTCCGAAAATCCGGAATCGGGACCCGAGCCAAGAAGAAACGCCCGACGCAATGGACCAAAAATATCTAGTCTACTATGCACATAAATATAATATAATATATAAATAATTATTAAAATTATTTATATTTTATATATATTTAATAAATATGTCGACGAACAAGAAGACAAAAAATATGTGAGCTGTCCAGCGTGGCCATGCGAGTCGCATGGCAAATAGGCATAAACCCATGCGAGTCGCATGGCAGTAAAAATCTGGCCAAATGCCTATAAAAAGGCAGTTTATGCACGAACTCAAACACATCTTTTTCTTTTCCTTCTCTGTAAACATATAACATAAATAAATAATTATAATTTTAATTATAATTTTAATAATTATGATTTAGTTTAGTATTGTAACAAATGATTTACGGGTTTTAAGTCAAGACTCTGCCCGTGTAATACTACGATATTAATACCCACTGTAAGTTATGTCTTTCCTTTTTAATTTAATGTCTAGTAGCTAAATCGTTATTATGCTTATTTAATACCGAAGTAATCGTGATGTTGGGCTAAAATATTAAGAAGGGGTTATTGAACTTTGGACCATAATTAAGGTTTGGGCAAAAGACCGACACTTGTGGAAATTGGACTATTGACTATTAATAGATGGGGGTATTGTCTAATTGAGTGACAACTCATTGGAGTCTGTCGAACCTATCTTCAAATTAATTAACCTAATAATTAATAATGATTATGGTTGTCCTATTTAGTGACGTTCATATGGAATCTGTTATAATCATTTAATTAATCAATTGGGTTGGGTAATTGATTATTCATTCTGATCAAGTGGATGAATTAATATTCATAAACCAATAAAATAGGGGTTGATTACTTTCAAAGGAACTTGGGGTAATTGTTAACAAAGAATTAAAACCTTGGATTACACGCAGTCGATAACCTGGTGTAATTATCAAACAAAGTATTAAGACCTTGTTACAGTTCGGATTCCTAATTAATTGGAATATTTGACTTCGGGTATAAGGATAATTTGTCGAGCATTTTATAATTATAACCGATGAACTATTATGGATAAAAACCATTTGGGTATCAAATAAACCAGGACAAAGGACAATTAACCCATTGAACTAAACTAAAATCTAAAAGTCAAACATCATGATTACGGAAGTTTAAATAAGCATAATTCTTTTATTTCATATTTAATTTCCTTTATTTTATATTTAATTGTACTTCTAATTATCGCACTTTTATTTATTGTTATTTAATCGCACTTTTAATTATTGTACTTTTTAATTATCGTAAGTTTATTTTATCGCACTTTTATTATTCGCAATTTCATTATCGTTATTTACTTTACGCTTTAATTTAAGTCTTGTATTTATTTTATATTTTACATTAGGTTTTAACTGCGACTAAAGTCTTAAAATCGACAAACCGGTCATTAAATGGTAAAAACCCCCTTTATAATAATAATATTACTTATATATATATTTGTATTTTTAATAAAAGTAAACTAATATAGCGTTGAGCTTTGTTTAAAGATTTCCCTGTGGAACGAACCGGACTTACTAAAAACTACACTACTGTACGATTAGGTACACTGCCTATAAGTGTTGTAGCAAGGTTTAAGTATATCCATTCTATAAATAAATAAAAACTTGTGTAAAATTTCGTCGAATTTCGTATTAAAAATAAACACTATTTCATACCCCTCGCGACACACATCAAGTTTTTGGCGCCGCTGCCGGGGAACTCGCCGAAGCGAAACGCCATATTTTTAAATTTTTAAGTTTTAATTAGTTGTTGCATAAATATATATATTTTTGTTTAATTTTAAAAAATATAAAAAAAATATATATATATATATATATATATATATATTTTAAAATCTATTTTTAAGTTTTTCTTTTATTTATAAAGTTATAAAGTATTTTTATTTTATTTTAGTTTTTAAAATTAAGTTTTTATTTTAATTATATATATATATATATTTTTTATTTAAACATAAAACAGAAAATATAAAAATAAATATAAATTAATTACGTGACTTGTCATTTGAACCTGTCTGTTTTGAACCTGCAAAGCAGGTCATGCGAGTCGCATGACCTCTCCCTTTGACCCATGCGAGTCGCATGGTTAATCTGACAAGGTCACATCTTCGCCCTAAAAACGCATTTAATACGTATTAATTTATTATTATTATTTAAACCCTAGTTTTATTTATTATTATTAATTAAGTTTTAGTTATTTAAATTAATTATTACTTTTAACTAGTTTTAATTATATAATACTTAATACTTTAAATTATAAAATATAAATATAATATTTTTATAAAATCTAATATTTTTATATAACTTTTTATTTATTTTATATTTTATATCTTTTTTGTCATTTTAAGCGTAATTTTTGTATTTTCTTCATTCGTACTTAGTTTTTAGTCTAGTTTTTTTTTTTTTTTTTTTTTTTTGACACTTTTCGACGCGCAATCTATTTCTTTCTTATTTCTCGATACTCTAGTTTTTAGGACATAGAATTTTATCTACTTTTTATCTAATTCTCAAACGGAAAGAGAAATTATCTAAGTGGTTAAATTAATGGACGTTGACATTTTTCTGGTTCGTAGTAATAGTTGGATTTGTTAGTGGCTAGTTGTGGGCTTCCGATTTAAAGGGTCCTGGCTACCTGCTGCATCTTTTGGCTATTCGAAACGTGGGCAAAATCAGAAAAGTCTATTAATTGGACAACTTATATAAGTTTTTCTTATTTTTATAACTTATAGGATATTCCTGAACCACTAATCAATCCTCCTGAACTCCAAACCATTAAATCAGAATCCTCTAGTGATTCGGATACAACAAATCCAATCATGGAAAATCTAGAACCTCTAAGTATGGAAGATCGAATGAGAGCTAAACGCACTGGCCAAGGTCACGCCATTATTAAGCCAGAAGTTAATGCGTCAGATTATGAAATCAAAGGACAAATCTTACACATGGTCACTAACCAATGCCAATTCAGTGGTGCGCCGAATGAAGACCCAAACGAACACCTTCGTACATTTAATAGAATTTGTACACTATTCAAAATCCGAGAAGTGGTAGATGAACAAATCTATCTCATGTTATTTCCCTGGACTTTAAAGGGAGAAGCCAAAGATTGGTTAGAATCGTTACCTGAAGGGGCGATTGACACATGGGATGTTTTAGTTGAAAAATTTCTTAAACAATTCTTTCCGGCATCCAAAGCCGTGAGACTTCAAGGAGAAATTGTTACGTTCGCGCAAAAGCCAAATGAAACATTATATGAGGCATGGACAAGATTCGGAAGGATGTTGAGAGGATGTCCTCAACACGGTTTAGACACTTATCAAATAGTACAAATATTCTACCAAGGTGTCAACGTTGCTACACGAAAAGACATCGACATAACAGCTGGTGGTTCCATTATGAAGAAAACCGCGACTGAAGCTTACAAAATCATTGATAACACAGCATCTCACTCACATAAGTGGCACCAAGAAAAAGATATCGTTAGATCATCTAAAATGGCTAGAGCCGATTCTAGCCATGACTTAGATTCCGTTTCCACAAAAATAGATGCTTTCGAAAGACGAATGGAAAAGATGAATAAAGATATTCATGCAATACGAATCAGTTGTGAGCAATGCGGTGGACCACACTTATTGAAAGATTGTAATGTTGAACCAACGATGGAACAACGAGAGAATGTTTCCTATATGAACCAAAGGCCGGGAAATGATTATCAAAATAATTATCAACCGCCAAGGCCGAACTTCAATCGAAATCAATACATTCTTTACAATCCAAAAGGACCCGAAAATAATTCGTATAACCAACAAGGTCCGAATAACCAACCAACTCAAAACAACACTTTCAATCAACAAAGACCTAGCTTGTATAAACCACCACAACAACCCGAAGAGAAAAAGTCAAATCTAGAAGAAATGATAGCAAAGCTAGTTGAATCTCAAACACAATTTATTACATCTCAAACCCAAACGAATGAGAGGTTTGATCAGTCACTTAGAACTCAACAAGCTTCCATTTTGAATCTAGAAAAACAAGTAGGTATTGTTGTTAGATTAATAAGTGAAAGAGAACAAGGAAAGCTACCGAGTAATACTGAAGTAAATCCTCGAAATGAGAATGTTAATATGGTGTCAACAAATTCTGAAAAACCAGCTCCAGAAGATGGGAAGGTTTTAGATGAGAGTAAAAATGAAGAAGTTACACCACCACCACCACTCGAGTATGTAAAGCCAGTGGTAGCACCATACAAACCACCTATCCCATTCCCAAGAAAAGGAGTTGAGTATGAGCAAGTAATAGGTAATAAAGATTGTGATACCTCTGGAAAGAAGAAGAAGAAAAAGAAGAAGAAAGTACAAGAAACAAAAGCCGTAGAAGTAAACCCGGTGAAGACAATTCCACCAAAACCTCCACCTAGGGTAGGTGATCCGGGTGAATTTATTGTTCCTTGTCTTCTTAGTGATTGTGTCATGTATGATGCACTAGCAGATTTAGGTGCAAGTGTAAGTGTTATGCCTCTTTCCTTATATAAGAGATTAGGTATAGGTAAGTTAATTCCAACGGATATGAGTGTTCGATTCTTTGATCAAACTATTAAACACCCAGTTGGAATTGCTGACAACCTACCCATTCAAGTAGGCAATTTAACCTTTCTAGTCGAATTCATTGTCATTGACATAGAAGAGGATCCAAACATTCCTCTAATTTTAGGTTGACCATTCTTAGCGTCCACCGGGGCGTTATTTGATGTAGGAAATGGAAGAATGACACTTAAAAGTGGTGACAAATCGATCACCTTTATGATTCGAAAGTCTAAATCTCCACCAACCAAAACCGTTGAACCGGTAAAAACGATTGGTAATAACCGTGTGGTTTTACCAACTCCAATGATAGTGCTTAGCAATAATGAAACGCCTAAGTGTGGGGAAAATGAAATAACACCTAGTGATGACCTGATAACAAAGAACCCCGTTGTTGATACGAAATTAGATGACCCCGTTATTAACAGTTCAATGAAGAAACTTTTTAAACGGGCTATCGATGCTAGAAGTAAGGGGAACTTTAAGTTATGTAACCGGTTAGTATCCAATCTGTCGCCTAAAGAAAAGAGGAATCTAGTTGAATTATGGGATTTAACGGAAGAAGCCAGGCACTGGTTTAAAGCAAAAGTCACAGATAGGCAAGTTGATTATGGACCAAGAGAAATTGACGATGAAGTTAATCACAATTTCGACACCACATCTACCTAAGTGTGGGGAGATTCAAATGTTCTAAAAAGAAAATGATATCTGGAATTAGTTGTTCTGTTCTCGTGTAGTTCCGAGAATGGAATCCGATTGGTCTTTTCCGCTAGCAGACACTAAAGAACTAGTTTTCTCCCTCCATTCTGATTTTTTTTTATTTTGTAGGTTTTATATAAAATTAATATGCTTTTTAAGTTTTGTGTGATTTTAAATACAAAATTTACTTTATTTCATTAAGTTAAAAAAAAAAAAAAATGATTTCTAAAATTCGTCGTGAGTTGAAGACTAGGTCGTTGAGCCGAAATTGCTTTACCCGAGAGCGGGGCGAAAAATTTTGTTATCATTATTTTTAATTTTATTGATCTAAAGTATGCCAAAAAAAAAAAATATTATATTTTATAAATTTTTGAACGTGGGGAAATATACCCAACTTCAAAAATATGTATATATGTTTGTATTTTATGTTATGTACACAACAGGGTAAAACAGCGCACTTTCAAAGACTGTCATTAAGTTCAACAAAAAGCTACTAATTTTGATGACAAGGCGCAAAATATCAAATGTGATGTAAAATAATATGCTTACAAACTGGGTATTTTTAATCACTTTTCTACACTAATCACCCTCATGAATTTATAATTATAGTCTGATTTCATGCAAATGAGGGCATTGCATGATCTCAAGTGTGGGGAAGGGTTATAAATTCTCTCGGGTTTACACTTAGTTTATTTGCCAAATTTTGTGAAAATTTGAAAAATTTTCAATTAAATGAACTCAAAATCATGTTTATACATATTTATGAACGATGAAAACTAGGTGATAATACCGAAATTATCGTTACCTCGAAAAGGACATAAATTGAGAAACACCCTAAAACGCTTGAATTCATTTAAAATGAAATAGAAGAAAATAAAAAGGCAAAGAAAGAAACTATGTGTGGGAAGAATGTACCAAGTTATTCAATTTAAAACATATATCACATATTTTTGTACAAGATTATTGCAGGTACTTTTGCTTTGGACGATACTAATCAGTTTTACCCGGTTTACTGTAATACATTTGAAAGAAAGATGGATCTACACGATGAATCAATTCCATCATTAAAAGGAAGTAAAGTCTTCCGAAAAAGACACGCCCTTCTTGATTTAGGTCATGAAGTTGTCGTCCAGACCAGCTGTAGGTTGACGAAAAATCTAGAAAAGTCATCTCTAAAATCAGCAGGAAATCCACGGACCTCAGCATCAAACAGGGTCGCCAAGTGGTCAGATTTATCCTAACCATGAGAAGGATTTATCTCGTACAATGGGGAGGCACCGTGCAAATTAGCTTGATAAGACTAATGAATCAGATCCCCAGAAAGGATAATCTCCTTAAAGATTAAAAATCAGCTTTTAAGCCTGATATTACTCAATCCTTGAGATTGACCTTAAAGATTGAGAATTCAAACTCATGGAATTCGATGATATCTAAACTCGAGCTTGAACGAGAAAATATTTTGATCAAATTACAAACCGATTTGTTTTCTGAAAACCCATTTTCAATGCGTTCATTACCATTGAACGTAAAATCCTAGGAATTCACCTAGAATTCATTAGGTCACCTGAACCAAATCGGGTGTCAACCGTAAGAACGGTGGTTGCATAGCATGGTCGGAGACAGGACCTTGTGCCAGACCGAAAAATTATAGGATGATCTTTACTATTGCTCCTACCAAGGATAATACTAGCATCCGACACGTTAAAAGACCATAATCAAATGCATGTCATTAGACATTGCCTTAACAGTTTCTTGTTCATCGCTTTCCTTTACAACCGGACGGTAGTTTACCGAAAGGTAATATACGGAACAAGTAAACTGGATGTGTGCTTTCCAATACCGGGATAGCAGTGGATTACACGAGCCTAAATGTTTTTAGCCAAAATATTGATCCACAAATATATTTTGCAACACCAATGGTGGGTCAAATCAGAAAACTTGTCTAGGGTAAAATCTAGCTTGAATTTTCAAAAGATCAAATGTTTTCATAAAGATCCAATTTCCTTAAGGATCTACATTTTTATAGTCATGTGGGACTGTAAACCGCCTTTCAAATGTGCACTTTGCTTTGGAAACCGAAAGTAAATCGGCTATTTGATTGCAAGTGTCGTTGACCTAAACCCGAGGCAACTGTGGATGACACACCCACCTTTAAACCACATCGTTACTATCATTGTTTATACCGCCATATCAAAATCACTAATGTATAAAGTGTGAAGAATAAAGAAGTGATTTGTGTGATGTATTATATTATTTCAAGACTGTATTGCTTGAGGACAAGCAACGCTCAAGTGTGGGGATATTGATAAGGCTAAAAAGGAACATATATTTTATAACATTATCCCCCAAGAACGACAAGATTTTAGTTGCAATTGTTCCATATTCAAGTAATATTCGTTTATATTAAATAAGTGCGAAGACAAAAGGCGAAAATGAAGATTTGAAGACGGAAAGGTCCAAAATGCTCAAATATACAAGATACAAATAAAAAGGTTCAAATTATTGATGAAGAACGTCTAAAAATAACAAGAGTACAAGTTGCGGAACGCAAAGTACACGATATAAAATAGTACGAAAGGACGTCCGAAAATCCGGAACCGGGACCCGAGCCAAGAAGAAACGCCCGACGCAATGGACCAAAAATATCTAGTCTACTATGCACATAAATATAATATAATATATAAATAATTATTAAAATTATTTATATTTTATATATATTTAATAAATATGTCGACGAACAAGAAGACAAAAGATATGTGAGCTGTCCAGCGTGGCCATGCGAGTCGCATGGCAAATAGGCATAAACCCATGCGAGTCGCATGGCAGTAAAAATCTGGCCAAATGCCTATAAAAAGGCAGTTTATGCACGAACTCAAACACATCTTTTTCTTTTCCTTCTCTGTAAACATATAACATAAATAAATAATTATAATTTTAATAATTATGATTTAGTTTAGTATTGTAACAAATGATTTACGGGTTTTAAGTCAAGACTCTGCCCGTGTAATACTACGATATTAATACCCACTGTAAGTTATGTCTTTCCTTTTTAATTTAATGTCTAGTAGCTAAATCGTTATTATGCTTATTTAATACCGAAGTAATCGTGATGTTGGGCTAAAATATTAAGAAGGGGTTATTGAACTTTGGACCATAATTAAGGTTTGGGCAAAAGACCGACACTTGTGGAAATTGGACTATTGACTATTAATAGATGGGGGGTATTGTCTAATTGAGTGACAACTCATTGGAGTCTGTCGAACCTATCTTCAAATTAATTAACCTAATAATTAATAATGATTATGGTTGTCCTATTTAGTGACGTTCATATGGAATCTGTTATAATCATTTAATTAATTAATTGGGTTGGGTAATTGATTATTCATTCTGATCAAGTGGATGAATTAATATTCATAAACCAATAAAATAGGGGTGGATTACTTTCAAAGGAACTTGGGGTAATTGTTAACAAAGAATTAAAACCTTGGATTACACGCAGTCGATAACCTGGTGTAATTATCAAACAAAGTATTAAGACCTTGTTACAGTTCGGATTCCTAATTAATTGGAATATTTGACTTCGGGTATAAGGATAATTTGTCGAGCATTTTATAATTATAACCGATGAACTATTATGGATAAAAACCATTTGGGTATCAAATAAACCAGGACAAAGGACAATTAACCCATTGAACTAAACTAAAATCTAAAAGTCAAACATCATGATTACGGAAGTTTAAATAAGCATAATTCTTTTATTTCATATTTAATTTCCTTTATTTTATATTTAATTGCACTTCTAATTATCGCACTTTTATTTATTGTTATTTAATCGCACTTTTAATTATCGTACTTTTTAATTATCGTAAGTTTATTTTATCGCACTTTTATTATTCGCAATTTCATTATCGTTATTTACTTTACGCTTTAATTTAAGTCTTGTATTTATTTTATATTTTACATTAGGTTTTAACTGCGACTAAAGTCTTAAAATCGACAAACCGGTCATTAAACGGTAAAAACCCCCCTTTATAATAATAATATTACTTATATATATATTTGTATTTTTAATAAAAGTAAACTAATATAGCGTTGAGCTTTGTTTAAAGATTTCCCTGTGGAACGAACCGGACTTACTAAAAACTACACTACTGTACGATTAGGTACACTGCCTATAAGTGTTGTAGCAAGGTTTAAGTATATCCATTCTATAAATAAATAAAAACTTGTGTAAAATTTCGTCGAATTTCGTATTAAAAATAAACACTATTTCATACCCCTCGCGACACACATCAGTTTCGAATAAACCGCGAACTGCGCGCACGTTTGACTTTTGTCGTAACCGGAATATTTGGGCAGCGAAATATTAATTATTATTTTATAATAATAATTACTTGGGCCCTTGGATGCTTAATTTTATTTATTTAATTGCTAAAGCCCAATAGTTAGTCTTGTTGGACTTTCTACCTTGTTGGGCTCAAGCCCACCCTACTCTAGCTAGTGACCCAATTAATTAGCCCAAGTATTATTACTAGTGATCCATAATAATAAATAAATAAATAATTAATGAGTCATACTAGCATAATGGATAAGGATTATCTATTTGTCACATGGGATTCTAGCATTAGTACACACTTTAGACAACCATTATCCATAAAGCAAAGTTTTGTCTCCCCCTCCCCTCCCTCAAAATCACGGCCATATGGCCTTGTCCATGTCATCAATCCATGTCAATTTTCTTGCTTATAAATACTAGCCATTCACCTCTCATTCAAATCACTTGCTCATTTAGTTTTCACACACACTTGTTCTTTCTTTCTTTCCTTTCTAGCATTACTTGTAAGTCTTCTTTTTCTTCTTCCTTTCCTTTCATTTTCGTGGCCATCATCATCATATTATGGAGATCAAAGTTCCTTTTAGCTTTGATCTTGCTTATATCTTGTTGATTCAGGCATGAATCCTTCAAGAACATTGAAGATTCAAGCTTTTTAGCTTTGAATCTTCACCAACTTTGTAGATCTACTTCTTTTATGCTTTAATCTTGTTATTTTATGATAAAGATTCAAACTTTTGTTTGTAATCTTCATGCATCTTCAAGATCCAAGCTTTATGCTTCAAGATCTTCAAGAACAATCAAGATTCAAGCTTTCTAGCTTGAATCTTCATATCTTGTTGTTGGATCTAAGTTTTCTAGCTTATGATCTTGTTGTTTTGTTATAAAGATCAAAACTTGTGTTTATAGTCTTCATGAAACTTAAAGATCCAAGCTTTATGCTTCAAGATCTTCAAGAACACTAAAGGTTCAAGCTTTCTAGCTTTGTGACCTTATAAATTGTGTGAAAGGGATCCAAGCTCTCTAGCTTAGGGTTCCATCACTTCATTTGACTTAGATCATGTTCATACTTGTTTGATTGATGTAAAGTTTGTAACTTTGTTTGTAAATAGGACTTGTACTTGTGTTAAGACTAAGGATATGATGTAACCTTGGTTCATCATCCATCTAAGACTCTTAAATGAGTTGTGTTACCACTTGGTCTTAAGATATTGTGTATTGATGGTAGAATCTTGGTCAAAAGTGATGCTAAACCATCAACAAGTTGTACACTTGAAGCTACAAGCATCAAGGATGAGAACCGTGATGAGCATCAAGCACCAAGAACCCCACCGGAGCACTTGTCCACTGATTTTCATATCTGATCAGACCACCTGGGCTACTGGAAAGCTGATTTTCAGTTAGTTCGGTTCGATTAGATGATTTTCCATTTAGGCCTCGTCTTAATCCGAGTTACGGTTTAGGATTTATGGCCCTCCGAGAGTCACTACACCCTATTAACGTTGTGCTGAAATTTCTGACCTACTCGCACTTAAACCGTCGCCACGGTCAAACGAAGACGAGTTAGGTTCTGTAAATTGGTCAGTGGTTAGGGGACTCACATACAGAGCCATAGCCACTGACTATGCGTCTTTTAGATTTACGTAGAGGTCGTAGCAGCTGACCGAAGTCAGCCTATTGTTTCGATCTCTATTCTTGTCGAACTTACTTAGCTTTTATGATGATGAATGATGATGATGATGACACTTAAACTTATTTTATGTACTATTAGAATTTATAAAGATAACCTACTGACCTAGTAACCCTTGATTTAGGTTGACGACCTTTCGGACCGACTTACTACTTGCGTACTTTCATTACCGACTTTACCGCTTTTATCACTATGAGTTATAGCATCCATTTTTACTTTAACTATTTTGGGACTGCGAATACATGCGCTTTTTACGTTTTACATACTAGGCACGAGTACTTAAACTTTATATGTGTGTGGGTTATACAACGGCATAAACATTCCCCTTAGCACGGTAACGTTTAGTCATTGGTTTTTGAACCGGTGAACGCGAATCTTAGATATGGATCCATAGGGTTTGACATCCCCACTCGGGCTAGTCGCGCTAGCATTTAACGGGTGTTTAATACTTCGTGAACATACGCACTCGCCAAGTGTACTTTCAGGGGGTTATAAACGTTAAGTCTAGTTAACGGGTGCCCACGGTTATACATATACTTTTCATACTGTTTGTTACACTGAAATCTCGTGGCCTACCTTACGTTACTGTTACAACTTAAACTATAGCTCACCAACATTCGTGTTGACTTTTAAGCGTGTATTTCTCAGGTGCCTAGAGGTTTATTACTTCCGTTGTTAGATTTGCTGTCATGCTGTTATTGAATTGCCGTTAAGGACCAACTGTATTAGTTATCCGCTCCATTACTAGAGATGTCTCATTCATGGAACTTTTCTGTTGCATTCATAGTTTATGTTAATTTCAAACAATGGCTTTGTAACGACCTTAGGGTCAAGTACTTATGTTTATGCTCCTATTCGTAGGATGCATGTTATCTTTTGTAAAACGCTATCTTTTTATGAATGCAATCTGGTTTTCAAACTGCATGTAGTACTTGACCGTGTAAAGATCCTGTTGTTGACGAATCGTACACGATGGTTTTGTACGGGGCGTCACACATCTTGTTAATGTCGATTATCAGGGTTCAATCCATATGAATGATTATTTTTGTCTCTATGCATGGGACGTATATTTATGAGAAATGAAAATGAAAATCTTGTGGTCTATTAAAATGATGGAAATGAATGATTATGATAAACTAATGAACTCACCAACCTTTTGATTGACACTTTAAAGCATGTTTATTCTCAGGTATGAAAGAAATCTTCCGCTATGCATTAGCTTATTTTAGAGATCTTACTTGGAGTCATTCATGACATATTTCAAAAGACGTTGCATTCGAGTCGTTGAGTTCATCAAGATTATTATTAAGTCAATTATAGTTGGATAGACTATGAAATGGTATTCATGCCGTCAACTGTCGATGTAAAGAAAGTTTGTCTTTTAAAAAGAATGCAATGTTTATAAAATGTATCATATATAGGTCAAATACCTCATGATGTAATCAACTATTGTGAATCGTTTATAATGTATATGAACGGGTCCTTTCAAATAAATCCTAATGGTTATTAAAAAAAGGAAGTGAAATGAATTCATAGCACGGAAACAGCGAATTGAAGTTGAACCACAAACCAAGTCAACCATTATGATGGAATTCCAATTCGAACTTAATGGGATGAAATCACTAGAAAAAATAAAGTCCAAACTTATAACAAGTCAAACCTTCAACTTACATCCGATATTTGTAAGCTTAATCAAGTACCTAGATATCTTATATTCTCAATCTACTAATCTCACCTCATTTTGAATTTAATGTCTCAAATATACTTATAAGGGCCCTAAACGTCGATATCATATTGAAACAATCAAACCGAGTTCGAGCTTAACATCTAACGTAACATTTGTCACACGTGTCAAGTAAAAGGGCATTTTTGTAATTTTGACTCCACGATGTCAAGATAAGTGTACTACGAAGTCAAGATCCACACACGTAAAAAGTGTATAAACACTGAATCCATCCATCGTAATAATAATTCATTGAACATAATTCAATAAAATTTCCAACCGGCCGGCGTTAAATCTGAATTTCTTCGTAAGTCTCCGATCAATCAATTAATCAATCACTCATTTAAAATTATTTTTTTTATTATTATTATCTTTTGTTTACTTTACGGTATACCTTTTTACTTTTTGGTTCAATTAATTAATATATTGAATTGAATGAATTATACTTTCATATAATTTGTTGCAGTAGCAGATAACAATGGCATCAGATCTGAAACAATTCGTATTTGATGATGTCAGCAAACACAACAAAACTAAGGACTGCTGGCTTATTATTGATGGAAAGGTATGTTATATTAAATTTTATGCTCTTTTGTAAAATTAAGCGATTTTGATTTAGTAGTTCAATATGTCCTGATCTTAATTGCACGATTCTGTGATGGTACAGTGATTATGGTGATTTGGTTTTGAGGTGATTTTAGTTAGGGTTATGGTGTGTTTTGAAGAATTAGTAATGAATAAGGTGGTTGTTATGAATTTTACTAGAGGATTGAAGCTAATTTAATAAGGAAATAAAGTATGCATTTGACCTAACTAATTGATTGAAATTCACATAATATGATTTAGTTTTAATTTGATATTTACAATTACAATATTTGATTCGAACAAATGGTTGATTTTTTTTTATCTAGATTAAATTGATGGATCTCTTGAAGTGGTAAAGTTCTTTACCTAACAGACTTTAAAACAAACACAAAATGGATGTGTTTTCATTTCCACTACCTTCGGAAAGTAGTTTCGGCTTCGCAATTTAAACAAACACGATGACAAACAAATTTTGTTTCTTTGTTGCGAATATTAATATTTATATTCAATAATAAAATTTGAACATGTTTATTATTTGGCTTAATTGCATTTGAATTCATTTGTATAGCAACAAACTATTACGGAGTACTTTATTGCTAAGTGTAACTTACTATCCTTTTCTTTTTTAGGATATAGGGCTACGTTTAAGCATACCATATATAAGTTTGTTGAATTAATTACAAAGTATGATTATTCCTCTTTTAGTATCGGCTTTCCTTATAAAATTTTGGTATTAATATTATTCATGGTAGGGTTAAGTTATAAATAAGGAATAAAATTATTTTTGGTATTACGGGCTACGTTTATCATTTTCCCATATCATACATATCTAGCTTTATCTTTTTATGTGGATAAAAATAAAAGTATAGTTATGTAGTGAATTAGTAAATAAGGGAATAAGTTGGTTGCCTTAAGTTTGCCTTAAAATAATATTTGCTCAATCAAATTAACATCAAAGTGAATAAGTGATATATGGTTGTTACACTAATAAATTAACCCTTAACTATCTCCTTATTATTGAATCACTGCATAAAATTATTTATTGACTAAATTGAGTTGCACCAGGTTTATGATGTAACACCATTTATGGAGGATCACCCTGGTGGCGATGAAGTCTTGCTAGCAGCAACTGGTAAGTTTTCTTCTAATAACCAATGAATGTGTATAATGGTGAATGTTGATTTATGCTTAAAATGATTTCAGGGAAGGACGCAACGGATGATTTTGAGGATGTGGGCCACAGTGATGATGCACGAGCGATGATGCACAAATATTTGATTGGCAACGTAGACAAGGCAACCGTTCCAACTAAACGTCAATACGTTGCACCTGCTGACAGGGTCTACAATCAAGACAAGACTCAAGATTTTGTTATTAAGATTTTACAGTTTCTCGTGCCTCTTGTCATCTTGGGGTTGGCCTTTGCAGTTAGATCGTACACAAAGGAGAAGTCTGCTTGAGCACTTATTCGAGGTTTAGATTGTTTATTTATCGTGTTGGATGTTAAGTTATTGGTAATGTTTGTGTTGGTTTGTGGTGTCTGTGACTTTGTTGGCTACCATATATTATTATACATGATTAGTTTGTTGTCACTGTTATGTTAAGATCTATTTTCATCGTATCGTTTTTGGTTTATGTGTCAGCTTATAGAGTTTTTGGTTTCTCTAATTTCGTAATGTGAGAGTGCGTCTCAAAATGCGCCAAGACAGTTTCAATGGTTATTTGTCGCTTGTTTGCTTTGTGTTTGGTTTAGTTATTAGTTCAATGTATGTTGGTTAGCGTGGATGTTTTTGATAAAGACAACTTTAAGATGATCTTCATGCTTAAAATGGCTCTAATTTATCACTAATGATGGTAAGGTTGTTACTTCCGTCGAATAAAGAGAGAGATAAGTTTCTCTACTCTTGAGAGTGTTTCACTCTGGGTGAAAAAATGATTTATCTTTATTCTCGGATAGGGGAAGGATTGTCTACATATTACCTCCCCCATACACCACTCATGTGGTATTGGGTATTGTTGTTGTTGTGATGGTAAGGTTGTTACTACTGGTCACATGATGTGACAATAATCCGTGTACTTGTTAGGTATTACATTTTTTTTATACATAAAACTTCATTATTAGTGTCATTATTATTATTAACAAATTCTTTATTCACATGATGTGACAATAATCCGTGTTATAAACACCATGAACCATATGTCATGGTAATATTTATGCATTTACAGATCAAATATATGAAACTACTTATACTGTAATTTCATTCACATATTATTCTTCCAGAATAACTTTGGTTATGGCTCGTGTGGTTAACACTTAACAACTTGTAATTAACGAGATAATCCCGAAGCTGCAGCATTGTCCAGAAACCAAGTGAGTTTCCCGACGGGTGAAACCTTCTCAACGGGAAGTGGAAAACAACACGAATCAGACGTTTTCATTAACGCTGTTTTCACGGCATCTGCTACTTCGTCTCCTGTCACCACCATCGCAATTTCGGACGCCGCGTTAATAAGTGGAAACGTAAACGTGATCCTCCGAGAAGGCGGTTTGGGCGAGTCCATAACAAAAGTGACCCATTTTGTTTTCTCAAACCGCTGATAATGCCAGCAAAATAGTGACGCCACGTGCCCATCTGGACCCATTCCTAACAGCATCAGATCAAAGTTTGCAAACTCGCCTGATTTTTTTAATTTTCCGTTATCAACCAACTGTTTTAGACGTTTTTCATAGTCGTTAGCTGCTTGCTCTGGTGATAATTTGGGATTGATGGCGAATACATTACTCTCAGGTATAGGCACCTACCGTTACAGGTTAAAGGTGATGCGAAATTATACATCGAAACGTAAATATTACAAATATGAAAATATGTTTGTGTATATATACCTTGGAGAGGAAACCATCTGATGCAAGTTTATAGTTGCTAAAAGGGTGATTTAGAGGTACCACCCTTTCATCCAAAAAGAATATCAGCCATTTCGACCAGTCTATCGAATTTATGTAAGGAGGCTCTAGTAATTTTCTGATATACACACAATATGTCGTCATAACATGACAGTGTTGCAAAAGTCGGCTGCCGCCACAACTGCTAGGAGACTTACCGCCTCAATTCAGCCAAGGTCGGTCAACGTGGTCAAAGTCGGTCGAGACGGGGTTGAGACGGGTCGAGACGGTCAAAGTAGGTCAATATTAGTTTTATTCAAAAAATTTAATATTATTTTCGGCTGTGAAAAATTAAGTTTGTTTATTGATGATGTACTTTTGTACATGTTAATCATTTAATCTCTAGTAAAAGTTTTTTACCATAGCTCTTTTCAGTTGCTGTTATTCTTGTATAATATATCTAGGTTTGAAATGTATATGTTTCAAATGTGTCAACGTTTGAAGGTCAACGTTGGTCAACGTTCATCTCGACTAACTCGACCTTCAAGGTCCCGACCGACTCGTCCCAGTCCCGCGACTCTTTCAACTTGTAACATGATATCTCATCTAAAGTAGATGTTACCTGAGAGAATCAATGAGTGTACCTCCGGATAACACAACCGAAAAAGACCCATTTTCTTTTATAAACTTGGCAGATAGATCAGCAACGTATTCGGCCAGAGCTGCAGCTACATCTTCCTCAGAACTCAATTTAAGAACTCGAACTTTACCCTCTCGGTGTTTTTTCCCTCTTTGGAGGGATGTTATAGTCCTAAAAACAGGCAATGTAATAAAAGATAATACAACACAATTAATAGGAATGAACTCCTATTACTTTGAAGTGGTATGTTTATCCACAAATTCTTAACCAAATTTGAAAGGCTTAATAGTATTTATATCATTTTCGCAATACTGTCTTTGTTTTATCTCAGTTCATCTAAAACGGGTAAACAGATAAAGATAAAAGTTTTTCAGTTCAGGTTGGCGAGTTTTTTTTGTCAGATGTACGAGACAATATATAATACATGATACAGCCACAAAATATACGTCTAAAACACCCCCCATATACGTTAACATACCTTACAGTTAGACGGGTCAAAGCAACAACAGCCAACGCAATGATAGTTAATATTAAAGCACTATTCGAAGAAACTGTATTCGCCCAAAATGCATAACTAGACATGTACATGTCAACATAGCTTGAGTCGAGGAACGACATTACTAATGTCGGCTTTATTGCACTCGATAAAATACAAACAACACCCAAAAATAGTCGCACTTTATAAGACAAAATCGAACCAACAAACGCTTGAGAATCTCACTTTGGTATCTTTATTCTTTTCATATTCTCACTTGAAATTAGAGCAAACAAATCTTATTATTCTTTGCTTAAAGTACATTACAATCTTAAACCTGAAACTTATCCTAAACCAACTACGAACGATTCGAGTTTTTTAGAGCTTTGAAGCTGCATCTTTGTCCAAAAACCATGTGAGCTCCCCTTCGGGTTTCACCAATTGAACCGGCAACACATGAGAATCTTGACCATTACCCAAAGTTACATGAACCGGGTGAGCTTTAGCAGATCCAGCTACCACAAGTGCGATATTTGCAGACGAATTTATTACTGGTAACGTAAATGTAATCCTTTCGGGTGGCGGTTTTGGTGATTCGGTGATGAATGTAACCCACTTGTTTTTTTCTTCAAGTAACGGGTGTTTAGGAAATAAAGATGCTACATGTCCATCTGGGCCCATACCCAATAGCATAACATCAAATTTTGGCATCCCGGTTGCCACCGACGTGTTGATTATCCTGTTATGAACCAGATGCTTGATGCAAGTCTCGTAGTCGTCTGCTGCAGCTTCTGCTGACAAGGCGTCGTTAATGGCATAAACATTTCCAGCAGGAATCGGCACCTGTAAAAATTAAAGACATTCAAGACTAAAGTATTACATAATTAATTCTCAAATCATACAAGTACAAACTGAATCAAATTCAAACTGATTATTTCGTAAACTAAGGAATCATAACTTTCATTCCTATTGAGGATTAAGTTATGAGAAAAGTTTATGTTACAAGATACAAAACTTATCGGTATCCAAGATTGAAAAAAGACGTGAGACAGAGACGAGTGGTCAGGACCTTGAAAGGTTGAGTCGGTCGAGACGAAGTCAAGACAAACGTCGACTTTAATATAAGAAAATATTTCAAAAAGATAAATATTTTAATTATAAATGATTTACAAATAAGATGATGTGGTGTTAGTTTAACTAATACGAGTATATAGTTTTTTATAATGTTTCTATATAGTGTATTCATTAATTTATCTTTATGAGATACTATGTAAGTTAGTGTTTTTCCCAGCTAATTTTTAAATGTGCTTGGAATTTTCATTTACATTAGAACAAGGCCAGACAGAAAATCAACTTTTGTCTGACGTTGACCTGACTTTTTCTTTAATTTGACCTGACTTATCAGCGTTGACCGACTAATTAGACGTTTTTTTGCAACCATGTCATTATCAGTATCCTACATGCTCATTGTTACTAATCCCAGTAACATACTTCTACTTTATTCAATTTACCAATCATAGCAACATCTTTCCTCTATTATCTATCACTAATAAGTAATAAGTATGTTCCTATTCTAATAAACTCCAAAATAGTTGCCTTTGTCAATAAAATAGGTAAAGATACAATGGTTTCTTTGTATAAAATGTGCACAAATTTAACTACAAATATCATTACTCCTCACAGAAAGGGAAAAAACGACAAGTATAATAACTCTCTTCATAAGTACCTTGGAGAGAAAACCATCATAAGCGAGCAGATAATTGCTATCCGGATGATCTTTAGGAACCACTCTTTCGTCGACCCAAAACATATGCCATTTCGACCAATCTATAGAATCAATATAAGGTGCTTCCACTAGCTTCCTTATAATTACAATAACAAAAAAAATACCATCAATATTTTAATCAGTTTCAAAGTACACAATTACAAATGCTAATTACATATTACAACCACCTATCAGGAAACAAAATTTGAGGTGTAAAAGACAACTTAACAAAACTAGACAGTGAGGGTATTAACAGAAAAATAAATAAAAAAATTATTTCAAACAGTCATTTTTTCTTTCACCAAGTTCATTATTACTAATGGAATTTAGTTAATAGTATATGTTCTTTTTGGTGCGGAGATGGCTAAATTCGGCGTGTTTATCAAGGACATCTGAGTTCTTTTTGGTTCCTTTATTGCTTTCTTGATTCATTTCATGTTGTAATTGTTTGAATATGCTTTATGTCGTGTCCTTTTCTCTTGTTTTGTTTAGTTTAGTTCCGGTTTAGGTTAGGCGAGGCTCGGTATAGATAGTTGGTTGATAGTCACTTTCTAGGTACGAGCCTCGCCAAGGTCCTCTATTGTACTTCTTCGAAAGCGTTTTCTGTTTTTATAAAGTTCTCGTTTTTTTCGCCAGAAAAAATAAAAATAAAAAGAGTTATATGTTCTTTTTAACACCCATATAGGAATAAACTAACAAGGTAACAATACTAAGTTTAAAGCTGAATCTTTTCTCACTAAAGTAAAATGAGACCAATTTATGTTAATGAGTGGGCTTGAGATCGATAATTTTAGATTATTCTTGAATCGTGAAACACTTTTCAATAACGTATTTCGACCCTATTACTACCCTGGGTTAACGAAATCGATAATGGGATAAGACAAGAACTACAATTTGTACATCGGCAATAAATCAAACCAGATACGTTAAGCACTTACACATCTAACCCAGATTGAAAAGCAGAGAATCAAGAAAACTATATTAAATTAAAAAATAAATCTTTTTTCCACCCAATTAATATAGTAACTCATATCCATCAACAATAAAATGAATTTATACCTGAGCGATTTAATCAAAGATCCACCGGAGACAACAACCGTGAAAGAACCCTTTTGTTTGACGAATTGTTCCGACAAATCGGCCGTGTATTTAGCCAAAGACACAGAAAGGGCTTCTTCAGAATCAAAGACTTGTACCTTTTTATCAGTTGCAGCCATGTTTGCAGAGATTGTCGTTTTTATCTTTAAACGGCTGGTTTGTTTGAGTGAAATTGTAGCACGAAAAGATCGGTTGGTTAACGGACACCACGATAACGGAGATCGTGAATAAATCGGAATACGTGAGTTGTGAGTGTAGGTGTGAGTGCGCAGAGTAGCTGAAAGTGGTTGAACTGAAGATGCCATATACTATGATGTGTGTAAACCTAAAACGTTCACGTGTGTTTTTGATTGATTAGTTTAGTTTGGTCGGCCCGGAGTGCAATCTGTTAGGCGTAAATTACAATGCAATTAGTGAGTCATTTAACGCATTTGATCTAAGCCGTTAGATCGGTTTACATATTGACCGAATGAAAATTCCTTAGGTAATCCGTACCATAATAAGTATTCTGTTTGACTTTTCAGGATTCTTACTTTCAAAATTTTGACTTTAAATATTTTTATTTATACTATGTAGTACTACCTCCGTCTCATTCGCAGTATTCCATTTTGGACTGTCCCATTCTGATAGTCCACTTCCATAATTAGAAAGGAAAGAAGATATTTCATTGGTGGATCTGGAGAGAGAAGATATTTCATTGGTGGAAAAATGAAGTTAGTGGGATATCCTAAAACTGCGTGCTTTTTATCTGTGGACTATTAGAATGAGACGGAGGGAGTATTTGATAAAACTCATATGAATGGATTCGGTTTTAAAATGTGTTTTCATTGATATAAGTATCATCAAATATTATATAACACAAACAAAAATATTGGAAGTCGAAAATTATAAAAGTAAGACTTTGAAAAGTCAAACATGACATTTATTATGGGACGGAGGGAGTAATAATATTTATCGTATTCAACTTACCTAATGAACTTTTTCTTCTAGAGATGTGATATGTTGTTCCGAACTCAAATTGAATTAGAGAACAACTTAGCAAACAATCAAGAATTCAATGAACAAAAATAGATTCTGAAATTGAGATGCCAACGACTTTTATTGATTAAAGTCAAAATTACGGAACTTGAGAGAGAAAGAGTTTGAATACAATCGTAAATTAAAAGCTAATTCCCTAATAGACTAGTGTTACGCTATTTATACAATGATCAGTTGTGGCTAAATCCAACAAATCCCTAACTGCTTCTATTACAAGACATTGGCGCCCAATCCACCTTGCCCTTTGTTCACTTATCTTCATTATTCCAGTTTGAGCTACCATGTTCTTCCCACGTGACCCCTTTGATTGCTAACATGTCACATGAACTGCATGTGACCTGGATAGTACATATCAATACCTCTGTCTCAAAAACATCCTTGTCCTCAAGGATGTCATCTGGCAAAATCAAAATCTGGAAAACGTTGAAGAAGATCATCTGCAAGCTCCCACGTGGCATCATCTTCTGTTCCATTTGCCCATTGAATCAAAACATAAATTCCAACTCCATTATCACACTTCACCATTTTCCTTGCCAACACCATCAATGGAACTGTGGCAATACAGCCATTTGGATCCAAATTAGGTAAAATTGGATTCCCAACTGGTACTTCCCCCTTATGCAACTTCAATTGTGAAACATGGAACACTCGATGAATTAGAGCTGAAGTAGGTAACTGCAACTTGTAAGTAACTGAGCCAATCTTTGCTATTACTTGAAATGGACCATAGTATTTAGGAGATAGCTTATTTAGGAGATAACCATAGTATATTAGCTCTTGGTTCAGACGTTGTTCCTAAGGGTGGAACCGTTATGGATGTCGCCGGATGAGAATGGTTTTGGTGGTGGGGTGTCGTTTGGGGTGTTTGTGAGTGTGGCGGTTTGTTCGGTAGTTGTTTGGTGATTAAGCTCAAAATGGAAGCTCTAAAAACAATAAACGATCACGAAAGCTTTCTTGTAGTACCGCTTCTTGCTCTGAAAATGAGGAAAGACTTGTCGGAAATCGCCTCGCCTTCTTGTTATCCAAAAGCAAAAGTCGGTCAAATCAGTCGGGCCCTGCCCGGAACGTCGAATGAAAATCTTTGTCTCTAACATGAGTTTCAGGCCGACAATGAAAAACTCCACCAAAATTCGGGTAGATTCGGGCCCAATTTGTCGAAAGTCTTCAATGGCTTCCTTATGAAAATATCCATTTTTATTTGAGTATATACGGTATCTCTTTATTCTTCGTGATATTGACCACATTTCTGATCCCTATTTGCAATTATTTGCAATTTAGATAACTGGTTGGAGAATGATTTTCTCACGAGTACTCATGTAGCAGATTTTTTAGTGTCTAGATAAGAGTCATAAACAGTGAACAACCATAACCCATCTTTATTAAAAAACTTGTTACAAATAATAATCTATTTGAGTAAAAAAGGATCATGAGAATTGTACGGTGTGAAGAAGACTTCGGCACTTTCAACGCATTTGACCATCTGTTTTGTTTATTTGACCTGTTTGAGATTAAACACAAGCCAATTCAACCCATTTAGTAACGGGTCAATATTGCACGCTCTATAGAACTACAAAAAATTGATGTTATCGCGTAGCATAAAGTTGGATCTATATGGATGTCATAGGGACTTGAGAAAAGGTGTTAGAAAGTCTCAGTCATATGTTAAATTTGTAAACAAGGTGGCTCATGTTGATACTTACAGTAGTTGTTTTTATCTAAAACATATTGTTTTAACGTTTGTAGGCCTAAGCCGGCAAACTTTGGTTTGACCATATTAAACACCAGTCACTGCCCACTTGTATAATCTGTTAAAAAAAAAAAAAAAAAAAAAAAAAAAAAAAAACTGACTTTCACAATTTCTTTAAATATAATTTGTAAAGATTAAGACTGGGGTAAACATGACTTAAATTAATCTGTTTATATTAGAAAAAAACATTACAAACAAGCTCAAAGTAAAATCTGGAAAAGAATAAACTGACCTTTACAATTTCTTAAGATACACAACGAATCCATTTAGACAAAAAAGAAAAAAAAAATGTAAAAAAATACCAACACGCTATCGTCATCTCATGGGCATATATCGCCCTATCTTTTTTGTTTATGCATCCAAGAATAAACAATCAACAATAATCACCTATTTAATCTCGATTTTACTTAATTAATGATGCCTTGTGGTAGAGCTACGAATAGTCAAACCATGTAAAAGCTTAGCGTATCCAAGAAAGTTGAGTTTTCCGTCTGTACTTCTTATCCAATCCTTCAATATTGAATGCGCTGTTGGCCCAACGTTCATTTCCTGCACCGATGGTTTAGATTTATGAAAAAACAAATTGTTTGAAAGATATATAGTGGCGGAAATTTCAACTCATTTATTACTTATAAACAGGCAAATTTAGTGAATGTTTTATTTCTAAAAGGTAACCGGTAAAAAAAAAAAAAAAAAGTAAACACATACTGATCAAATAAGCTGAAAAGCTTGAAAGTCGCACAAAACGCCTACTGAATAACATTATACAAAGTTAGACTACTTATTTAGTAATCAGTTTCCTAGTTATAATCAAGGTTTCAAAACTCGCTACTCAGGACGGGATTAAGCGGAAACTCGAGGATTAATCGGATTGACTTTTTATACATAATAAATTTAAAATTAAATGTTTAAACATAGAAGAAAACCATTACATAAACATAAACATAACCTTTAACATAATTGTCTAAAAACATAAACATAATTGTATAAAAACATAAACATAATTGTTCATTGATTCAAAAACACTGAAATTCTAGTTTCAATTCATATTCAAATTAAAATTAAATGTTACCGATTTTGACTTTGACCGATTTTGACCAACACTTCCAATGTTGACCCATTAACCGACGTTGACCGATTAACTAAACAGAAATTGAAAATCGAATCGGTATGTTCTTAAAAAAAGTAATTGGGAGTAATTGGGGTTTTTACAATATTGGTTATAATGAAAGCAAAATAACTATAAATTTGCCAAAACTGAAGAGATGAACAAATACCTGGGCTAATGCATCTACAGAAATAACTCTGTTTCCTTCTAGTTCAAAATATTCAAAAGCTGTACTCGCAATCATCTCCCAATTTTCAAGAGCCTCGAGTTGATGCGGGCTGATCGCAGCCGCACAGAACTCTTCAAACGCCATCCGAGTATAAGTAAGAGGCCTCATCTTCAATTATAATTATTATAAAAAAAAATATTATAAATCATTAATTGTTACATCACTTGAACATGTTGACATAAAACTTATAAATAAAAAAATCTTTCTTACCGAGTCCAAAATGTCAAGGACCCTTGATTCTTTCATGGCAGCGGTGGAATGTTTCACAAGAGCCTGCAAATTACACGTACGTGAGATACGAATGTTCGAAATCTTTAAATAGATTAAAAAAGGCGTTAGTCTAACTGACCGTTCTAAAATTTTCTAAAGAAACGTATCCATCTTTTGGTTCCAAAAGATTAAACTGAGCTCTTAAGTATATGACCTCATCCTCCGTCAAAGCTTTCGAGAGAGCCTTGCAACACAAATCAATAAACAAACATTAAGGGTTGTTTGGATGTATGTACAAATCAATAAACAAGCATTATTAGTTGATTTCGGTACCGAATTCGAAAAAATAAAACCGAAAACCAAATTCAAATTTGAAAACTTAACCGAAAACCGAATTAACATTCGGTTTGGTTTTTTCTCGGTTTTTCCGTTTTCGGGTTAATCAGTTTGAAACCAAATATTGAACACCCATACAAAAAACCTCTAGTAAAATAACCATACCTTCAATGCTGCACGTTTTAAAGGTGAGGATCGAAGATATGACTTGACTAACTTGTAGATCAAAATATCCAACGGAACGGCACGGTTTTCATCTCGCAACCATGGGTGCGCTACAGATAAAGTTATTTACCAGTATTGAATTATTATAATGTCCGAACTCAATTTTAAATAGAACAACTATAAAGTCAACGCAAATTCAAAAATAAATAAATAAATTCTTACTCAAGGCTTGAGAAGCGGTAATTCGTTTCCTGTGATCCTTGTTAAGAAGTCTTTTGACAAAATCTTTGGCTTCGGGAGTTACTGAAGGCCAAGGTGAGTCGCTAAGATTTGGATCGGCCCTCAGTACAGAACGGAATATTCCGGATTCGGTCCGTGCGAAAAAGGGTCGACTTCCACATAATAATATATATGTTATAACACCGATACTCCAAATGTCGGCCTCCACGTTGTATGATCTATGGAGTACTTCTGGTGCAACATAGTATGCACTGCCCACAATATCATTGAGCCGAACGTCTGCAAATGCACAAAAGATTTTTTTTTTTTTTTTTTTTTTTTGATAAATTCATAATCAACAGCAGAACAACGATCTCAATATATTTTCTAATAGATGATTTATTGGCTTATGTGACATGATAGACAGTCCGGAAGGGTTCGATAACAAGTATAAACGAGTTCTTGTTGAAACGGGTCAAATTGTTCAAAACAGACCAGGTTGTTTTGGGCTGACCTGTCAAGACCTTTGTTCCACTTTTGACTTTTTTTTTTCCTTGAAGATAATTAATGCAAGAATGCAACATTTATGATTACAAATACAGGATTATTACAATTACAATAGTATTTAAATCTTTGATTTAAAGATCCAATAGGGTGTGTCATGTGTGCAACAACAACATACTTTTAACTAAATTGTTTGATTTGACCTATTTCAAACGCTTGAGATAGAGCACAACACAGATCAACCCATTTATAAATAAATGGGTCAAGAAAGCAATCTTAAAGTTTGCCACCTGTAACTCTTCAATTATCATTGCAACATTAACATAGGCATCTCGGTAACGATATAATTTCCAAAATTAATAGTATTTTTAGGGTTGATTTGTTTCATTGGCAAAAAGGGCATTAATAGTATTCCGACATTAATATAGACATCTCGGTAACGATATAATTTCCATAACGACGCAACAATATAAATGGGGACCAGAAGAAGTCAAGTTATTAAAAAGGAAAAAAATTTACATAAATAGACTACGACTTGCCTGGTCTTGCAAAATCGGATAAACCAAAATCTATAACCTTCAATGGAGATTCTTCATCTCTTGTGCTAAATAAAAAGTTCTGCACCAAAATCAGGTCGTTAAAATTAGTAACTAAACGCACTCGTAACAAGATCCAGTTAAACCTAAATATAATAAATATATACCTCTGGCTTTAAATCACGGTGCACAACACCCTGAAGATGGCAAAAAGAAGCTACACTCAATATTTGAACAACGATTGATTTTGCATCATTTTCTGTATATCTTCCCCCTCTGCAATATTAAAATGGCAATCCCTATGTTAAAACATAACATAACAAATATCAAGTGCAAGTACACAACAAATAAATATTATGGCCCTTCATAATCACCTCGCTAAAATACGGTCAAGAAGTTCTCCCCCTTCACATAATCTGCCAATTACATAATTTATTAGATATCAAAAACCAAATATTGCCTAAAACCGATAAATTCCATCAAGTACGTGCAATTTCGAGTTATAGAAATAAAATCATGGGTATATATACGTGTAATTCTAATAAATGGCTTTACAAATAGATAACCGATAACAAGATAAGACGAAATACGTACTCCATAACTATATACACATTCTGATCATCCTCAAACGCCTCATGAAACTGAACCATATGTTCATGTCCTGATAAACCCTTCAATAACTTAACCTCTCTACGCACATCCTCAATCGATATAGCCGTCGTCATCTACCATATCAAAATCAGATCTTTTAACAAAAAAATACTAAAGTTTACATTTTTATCATCCCAATCTTAATCAACTATATTCTTGTAAACAACAATGTATGCATGATCAATAATAATAATCAAAAAGTAAATAAAATAAACATTACCTTAGCTTTTGAAATGATCTTAACAGCAACAGACTGATTCTTGAAAACACCTTTTTTACATTTAGCCCAACAAGTATGACCAAAATGCCCTCTTCCAATTTCTTTCCCTAATTCATATTTTGACCCAAAATTTCTGCCATAACCAAAAGTTTTATCTAACGCCCTCTCTCCGGTGCCGTCATCTTCCGGTATCGCCGTCCCAGCCGCCGTCGTATTCCCCTTCGCACCACCGTGCCGTTTCAAAATCGCAGACATGATCGGCTTCGCCGGAGACGGCGGCGGAAAGGGCCACTTGAACATCCGTCTCGGAGTCCTCGCCGGCGACGGCGTAGGCGGAACTCCGGCAGGATACGATTGTCCCCATGGGCTTCCGGTGAAGGAATGATTTGGGGTATTACTGTTACTACTTGACCTGCCGTTACCGTTAACGGAGGTAGATGGGGTTCTTGGTTTAGGACTACGAGGTGGCGGTGGTGGTGGATGATGGTGGTTTTGGACGGTGGATCCAGGGGTATTTTCGTCTTTTACAACGGAGCCTTTGCTGCAGCAATGCCCCATTAACCAGCGATTCAAAGTATTTTTTATGTTTTCCGGTGAACTAATAAAAGTCCACTCACTGTTGTTAGGTTATTGTTTGTTGTAGAATACAATAGAAAACAAATTATTATAATTATAATTATAATTATACCAGTAATGAGATAAACTATTTTTCATTTCTTTATATTTGTGTTTAGATTGAAAATTTGAAATTCTTGTGTGTAAATGTAGATGATAACTAGGAAATATTCAATTTGGGTTTGATTTGATTGTGGAATTATTGTTACTTAATTAAGTGTAAACCTATAATAGAGTAAATAGTATAATATTATAATATAATATAATTTAAATTTAATAAAAATATAAATAATTAATACTTAAATAATTAATAAAGAATTAAATAATATAATAATGTAGCCAAAGTAAACTTTATTATTTTGTAAAAGTATGGAGTCAAATACAGATTAGATATTACAAAGAAAAAACATGCCGTAAACTTTGAACAGGCAAACGTTTACATTTCTTACAACCAACTTAAATCAACACCGTCCGATAACAGTTCGATTGTATTAATTTAATCTAATCTGATTATAATTAAATAATGGATTTTGATTATATTATTTCATTTCCTTGTTTCTGGATCAACCTTTTGGACACGTCCCCACTGCTAGTACTTTCGTAGAATTAATTCTTACGTATCACCGGTATGTAAATATTAAATGTATTATTTTTCTAACTACATGTTTTAGGACTGTCATTATTATTCTTAAATGGGTTGTGTATAGCGGTTACATATGACTTCTGCGAGTGTGATTATTATTAATGTTTACAAGTTTTTTATTCACGTCAACAAAACTCTTACGGGTGTCCCTTAAAAAAGTGATACTATTAAACAAGAGTATAAATATTAGTATTATTAAATATTATTAAGTACTAGAAGTCTAGAACAACCTTTTATGAGTCATTAGCTATCACATCAGTACTTCCTTCTCAAAACTAATTACTCTGAACTAAATACTATCAACAGTGACATACTTTCTCAAATAAATTAGAACTCACTTAAATTATTTGATTAAAGAGTTTACAAGTTTTAATGCTAATAACACAAATATCATATACATATACATGTCCACAAACATTTCAAAGAAAGACAAGAAGGGCGGCGAAGGGAAGGAGGGCGGACCTGGACTAGCCCAGGACTATTTGCTGCCAATTGTGTCCTTTTGGGCGGACTTCTGGGCGGAGGGAAGGAACCCACCGTTGGTACTCCTATAGAATCGAGCTCGATTTAATAATTGTAATTTGCTAAGAATTAAGGTTGGGAACTTTTACAGAGCTTGATCATCGAGCTGTTATTTATAAGGCAAACATATTTAAAAAAAAAAACGAATATTGGTTTTAACAAAATATTGGTTCTAATATGTGAAACTTAAGTTTTTCCTTTGTATTTCATGCTTACTTTTAACAAAATAATATTGGTTTGCTATCAATCAAGTTGCAAATACGAGCCTCCTTCATCTTTAGACATTTATTTAGTCTCGTTGTTGTCAAGTAAGTTCCCCACAACTACTAGTATCATGTCTTCCCATATGTTAGACATCAACATCGTAAATTCCAAATATAGATATGTAAGGTTATCTACATTTCTTCTATCGTATTTATTATAAATCGTCTAAAAGGGGCAGACCGCGACAACAATCAAGAACGCCAATGGTGGTCAAATGTTGCATTTAATATGTTGAATGAGTTTGAGGGAGAGTTTTTGTCTTCTAGACACAAAATGTGTAAGTTGTTCTTCAACTTGTAGTTGTTAAACGTCTAATATTAGAAGGTTTGGTATATAGATCCTACTACCTTACTCATTAAGCAACTCACTGATATCAAAGATTTATAATCGACGTATATGTTAGATTAGGTTAGTAACTCATCATTTGTAACACAATGATCCCCAGGGAAAGTTTTCTAATCTAGCCTGATGCGTTGGAACATCCAAGTATATTTTAGAAGATACTCGTAATCAAAAGCTCACTATCTCATGAAACCAACATTATTAACTTGTAGTCATTCAATATTGTAGGTGATCAACATCAAGCGTACGTATTCCGTATAGAAGAGTTTACAACTTGCGTCGAGAGAGAAAAATTAGGATGATTGACAGTTTGCTCTCTAAAGATCGTCTGAATCCTAATCGCGATTTGGAATCTGCGATGGTGGCTAAACGATAAATCGAGTATATGCATCTGGGTTGGAAGTTTGTGTATGTCACTTAATTGTAAAGAGAGAAAATGTGTTTGAGAGAGTGTGTTTGAGTCCGAATATATTACTATACGAAGTAACGTAAAGAGTAGAACACACATCCTATTTTATATATAAATATCTGGTGGTCCAATAACAAGGACGCGAGTGAATCTCATTTTCCTTCAACCACCTAAAACACTAATATATTCTAAAACTATACAACTTAATGATTACGCGCTGAATAATTTATAATCTGAATGATTCAAAGGTTCTGAATGAAGTTAGTGTTAAATGATAATAACATGTTTGATAATCATTATGAATGAACTACGTGAATGATGTAAAATTGCCTTATCAACCATTTGAAAATCCTTGTTCTTGATTTTTATATAAAATATACTAGTAGTAAATAAAAAATATTCACTAACAACTTAAAGTAGACCAAACAAAAAAATCTCTTGCTAGCCACACTATCATATGAACATTTTTAGGGCATTAAACAGCCTGTGAATAAACATCTTTAATCAGCTTGTGCTTTAGCAACTACTAGTAACTCATATTTATCTACACCTTTTTCAG
The DNA here is from genome assembly GCF_046630445.1 of Rutidosis leptorrhynchoides. NCBI lineage: Eukaryota > Viridiplantae > Streptophyta > Magnoliopsida > Asterales > Asteraceae > Rutidosis > Rutidosis leptorrhynchoides. Next base: position 590,503,635 of record NC_092334.1, on the reverse strand, counting down.
ATTACTCATCTTGAAAATCAATTACAAGTTTTTTCAGTCATAAACCATGTTCCAGAATTTAAACAAGTTATTTTGAATTTTGAATCCAAAACAATGCATAAGATATGAACATAAAAGTCAAAAAGTAAGCAGTATTATGTAACCTAACTACGCTTAATTGAATCATTAAGAGTTAAAACGTCTTTGACCCAATAACTTTACAAAACATTCATTGAACTTTTCAGTTTTCACATGGCTTCATAATGTTTTGGATCATTAAGGTCTGCAGTAGAATCCCAACAATAAAACCACACCTAAGGCTAATGAAAATTAATGGTATATCTTTTAAGTATAGAACTACCTTATAGTATAAAGGGTGATTTCGCGAATACATTTCTTCGAAGAATTTGATTTCTGTACTAGGATTGACATTTTACTTTTACGAATTGCAAAGATTCTTCTGATTTCACAAACTGTACTTCATTGATATCACATCTTCTATGTGATTATTTGCAACATTTGGAGAAAAAAAAACATAATTGTCGGTGCATTTTAGACTAAAAAAAATTGTAAAATAGGCAAGCATTAGAACTTATATATGCAGTTTAAAAATATTAAATTTGTTCACAACAATATTTTGTGTCCTTATTCCTAATGTCATAGTGGTTCTGCATGCATATCTTTCTTTAATTCAGGGTTAAAGATTGTTAAAATTGAGATTTAATGATTTTTTTAATTGCATGCAGCAACAAAATGATAAATCATCTACATATTTTATAATCATATAGATCATCACCTAGTACAAATGATCCATAACAACAAAGATGATCGTCACTTGGTTTTATTTCCAATACTGACAGAAAATGTAAATGATAAAATTTCAAAAACGCTAAAGATACCTAAAAACCATCCCAAGGTAGCCCAGTGGTTGGGGCCCCTAACATCCTTGCAAGAGGCCTCAGGTTCGACTCTTGGGATGGCCAGTGAAGGGTTGAAAACAGCCAAGGAGTATTCCTGATGGGCTGCGTACAATAGAGTATGGGGTCGGAGTACTCGCCCTTCCCGGGTAACCCGAACGGGGAAAACCTTACAAATTTTTGCTAAAGATACCTGAAACGAACAAAAAGATGCCCCTTGTTTGTTATCCAACTTTCTCCCTAATCCACCAAAATGAAACAGAAAAGCATAAGTAGCCAGATCTTACGACCTCGATTTGCCTTGTCCGTCACCGCCAGAAGCTGACGCGTCAGAACCCGACCGCCCGTCCATAGGGTTTGTTGCCAGTGCGGACTGCATTGCTTGATGCATGCCCATCATCCCATTTTGGGCACCAGCCCTCATATCCATTTGTGCTTGAAGCTGTTGCTGCTGTTGAAATTGGAGTAACTGCTGCTGCTGATCTTGGGTTCGCAGAGCATTAAGTTGAAACGGAATTTTTGGAACAGCACCTTGTTGCGATTGCTGAGATGCAACTGCCGCACCCTGTTGCTGTTGTTGCTGCATGTAATTGTTTGCCTGCTGAGGAATCAAATTTGGTGGCATCTGCATCATGCACATTAATAGTCGAATTAAAAGGATAAAATGTAGTAAAATATGAGGGCCGGTAGGTTGGGAGATGTGTAAAACAAGGCCGCATCGAAATATCAACAAATATTTGGGTTACTGCAACAAATGGCCAAAAATTGCACCTTTTGTTACCCATTGGAAAGTATTTATATATGAATGGGTAAAAAAGAGTAATTATACAGAACTAAACGGTTAAAAGTTTCAAAAAAAAAATTTACAATGGTAGGAAAAGGCTGCGTATATAGGTAATAATGAATGGTATATTGCTTTGCTAGTGATTCATCGAAGATATGTTATGTGTATTAAATATGATCACAAAATTTATTAGATTACAATAATTCAATTTCGTATACAACGACTTATAATGTTATATGTATATGTATATGATTGATATATACATTAAGCAACTAAAGCTATTTGACCATTTTAAGTATGAAACACCCAAAATGACCCATGGAAAAGTAAATAGGTGGAAGTTACCACATCAGATATTCAGGTAATAACACATTTAAGGTAAAACTCACTTGAGAAGGAGTAGACGTCTGTGGCGTTGGTGTTGGTGGTTGAGCATCCGCAATTGCGGCCAAGTACATTAGGTTCCTTTGTAGAATATTTTGGTACCTGCGTAGTTTCAATTGAACACAATTGATCAAGTTATAAGCATGCTGCAGTTTAGTATAATGATGAACATTAAAATCAATATTAACAGGGACAATACAACAAATACGTTGTAACTTAATGAGTAGTTTGAAAGGAATATAAATATATAATTAACAGAAATCCTTTATCATAGACACGTTAACATAAGATCATACACATCAAGATAGCACGCGAAAGAAAGGTGCATGTTTTCAAAATTTGGATCAATAAATAACTTACTGAGCACACTCCTGATACTTGCCAAGATTTTGATTTTCCATTATAGCCATAATTAAATTTTTGTTGTCATCAAGACACTGCAAAAAAGATGACCATCATTATATAAAATGTGCACTCATTGGACCAAAACCAATGTTACCTTTACGAGTATTTAGTAATGAATATCTGCGGAAACTAAGTTGGGATAAAATTCTAACCAAAAGTGTTGGATTTATTTTCTGAAATTTGCAATTGTAATAGATATCATTGGAGCTTAATATTCGTCAAAGTCTCTAAGTTATATCAATCATAAAGTTGAAAAATTAACCTTGAGACGTAATGTTCATGAAAATCTGATTTTCCCTTAACTAATGAAGGGTAAATGTATTTTATCTTCTCGCAAAAGTGAGACCAGATTAATGATAAATCACATACACTATACATGCATGTGTGTAAAGAAAATATCTACTCTTGAAATCTTGCCCCATAAGAATGTCTATTTTTGTCTTCTTTTTTTTTGTGAATTTTCAAAACTCATACAGTTGAAAGAAAAACAATGCTCCTTTTCACTTGATTAATGTAAGTGAATATAATAGTGTATCTTGAATCATAGTTGAATCACAAATTAACCATAAAGCCCCCACCTTTTTGTACTGAACTGACATAGGTGGTTTATGTACATTAATCTGAATCAGATTTAGGGAAATTGAATGATAAAGTTCGTTTCTTTAATCATTGAATGATAAAGCTCGTTTCTTTAATCACATAGGTGGTTTTTTGTACATTAATCTTAACCAAATTTAATAAAAAAATTTGCTTAAGAGACTAAAAAAAACATCATTTGAATGATAAAGTTCGTTTCTTTTACTTTGGGTGCATAAATAAAATATGAAAGACTCAACCTAAAGATTGAAAAATAACAAAAATCATACATATGATAAACGGAAATGATAATAAAGACTGTAGTTAATTAAAAAAAAAAATGAAACCTTTTGAATCTGTTCGGTGGTGATTGCATTGGGAGGAAAAGGAGCACCGGAATTTAATGTCGGCGGTTGGGGTTGTGATTGCAGTGGTTGCTGTTGTTGCTGCTGCTGCTGCATCTTGTTGAGGGGTTTAATTGATTTCCAGAAGACAAAAAAGTGTTTGTTTGAAAGATGAGAACAGAAGAACCCTAAACTAAACCCTAGATCAAATTATTTGTGTTTGAGATGAAGGGAAAAAATAGAAGGGGGATTAAGAGTTTGAAACTGGTTAAGTCACATAAGATTCGATTTGGTTTGAAATTGTTGTTACCACAAAATCCGACACACCCACGTTTCTAGTTAAACCCAGGTTAGTTAAAGCCCACGTTGCTAATTAAACCCAATCAAGTTTTTGTTATTAGGTTGTGGTTGTTTATGTTTATAGTTTGGTTTTTTAGAAAAAAATTGCACTAACGTTTGTAGATTAGATTATTGGTGTTGTTTGGAGGTCTGTTTGCACCTTTATTTGGGCGGTTTAACCTTTTTAGTGTATTCAACTTGTCTGTTTTACCTTGAACCACCTCCATTACTTTAACCCCTACTGCTAAATTCCCATCTTCCCCTATTGCTATAAAACAAAGCTTGAGTGGCCGAAGGGTTTGAATCTGACGAGTAACAATCGCGAATCTGGGATCCAATTATGAAGATACGATCGAATCTAACAAGTTGTGGTGGTGGTGGTTATAATCAGACACCAACGGATTTACAGTGGCGACGAGTGGTGGTGAGCAGCTTTTCCAGATTCCGGTGGGGTTTATGGTGGTTCACACGGAGGAATGGCGTAAGTGACCAAAAACACAAAATCTAACACGGAACTATGCAGAAATATGCGTTAACACCTCTATGTTTTTAGTTTTTCTAAAACACGCAAAGAATCGACCTAAACAAATCGATTTTAGTCAATATTTTTCTAACTAAAAAAAGTGATCAAATACCCATCAAATGATCGAATTAATCTCTAAATTGAATTCTAGACAGGATTTAAAACTCATGAAAATTTGATTGTGCCATTTTCATGGCGTCTCAATTTTATTTTACTATTGTTTTTAGAAAACAAATTCTTACTTATGGGCCGGAGATCCACTCGGAAGCAATCTCTTTATCCGTCGAATAAAGAGGGATGACTTTCTCTACTTTTGTGAGTGTTTTCACTCTGGGTGGAGAAATGACTTGTTTTTATTCTCGGATAGGAGAAGGATTGTCTACATCTCACCTCCCTCATACACCACTCATGTGGTATTGGGTTTTGTTGTTGTTGTATACTTGTGTTCAGGGGCGGTTTTATGTAGGGGCAATGGGGTGTCTGAAATGTCCCGTTCTTATTGATTAAAAACGTTCCATATTAATTGATTTCGTTGCGGGGTTTTGACCTCTATATGAGACGTTTTTCAAAGACTGCATTCATTTTAAAACAAACCATAACCTTTATTTCATCAATAAAGGTTTAAAAAGCTTTACGTAGATTATCAAATAATGATAATCTAAAATATCCTGTTTACACACGACTATTACATAATGGTTTACAGTACAAATATGTTACAACGAAATAAGTTTCTTGAATGCAGTTTTTACACAATATCATACAAGCATGGACTCCAAATCTTGTCCTTATTTAAGTATGCGACAGCGGAAGCTCTTAATAATCACCTGAGAATAAACATGCTTAAAACGTCAACAAAAAATGTTGGTGAGTTATAGGTTTAACCTATATATATCAAATCGTAACAATAGACCACAAGATTTCATATTTCAATATACATCCCATACATAGAGATAAAAATCATTCATATGGTGAACACCTGGTAACCGACATTAACAAGATGCATATATAAGAATATCCCCATCATTCCGGGACACCCTTCGGATATGATATAAATTTCGAAGTACTAAAGCATCCGGTACTTTGGATGGGGTTTGTTAGGCCCAATAGATCTATCTTTAGGATTCGCGTAAATTAGGGTGTCTGTTCCCTAATTCTTAGATTACCAGACTTAATAAAAAGGGGCATATTCGATTTCGATAATTCAACCATAGAATGTAGTTTCACGTACTTGTGTCTATTTTGTAAATCATTTATAAAACCTGCATGTATTCTCATCCCAAAAATATTAGATTTTAAAAGTGAGACTATAACTCACTTTCACAGATTTTTACTTCGTCGGGAAGTAAGACTTGGCCACTGGTCGATTCACGAAGCTATAACAAATATGTAAATATATATCAAAGTATGTTCAAAATATATTTACAACACTTTTAATACATTTTGATATTTTAAGTTTATTAAGTCAGCTGTCCTCGTTAGTAACCTACAACTAGTTGTCCACAGTTAGATGTATAGAAATAAATCGATATATATTATCTTGAATCAATCCACGACCCAGTGTATACACGTCTCAAGCTAGATCACAACTCAAAGTATATATATTTTTGGAATCAACCTCAACCCTGTATAGCTAACTCCAACATTACTGCATATAGAGTGTCTATGGTTGTTCCAAATAATATATATACATGGGTCGATATGATATGTCAAAACATTTGCATACGTGTCTATGGTATCCCAAGATTACATAATATATTAGAATACATGTATAATACAATATAAGTTAGCTAGGATATGATTTGTATAGAATTGTTAATATTTCCCGTAGCTACAAAAATACAAAATATCCAATCTTGTTTTACCCATAACTTCTTCATTTTTAAATCCGTTTTGAGTGAATCAAATTGCTATGGTTTCATATTGAACTCTATTTTATGAATCTAAACAGAAAAAGTATAGGTTTATAGTCGGAAATATAAGTTACAATTCGTTTTTGTAAGAGGTAGTCATTTCAGTCTAAAGAACGACGTCTTGATGACCATTTTGAAAAACATACTTCCACTTTGAGTTTAACCATGATTTTTGGATATAGTTTCATGTTCATAAGAAAAATCATTTTCCCAGAAGAACAACTTTAAATCAAAGTTTATCATAGTTTTTAATTATCAAACCCAAAACAGCCCGCGGTGTTACTACGACGGCGTATGTCCAGTTTTACGGTGTTTTTCGTGTTTCCAGGTTTTAAATCATTAAGTTAGCATATCATATAGATATATAACATGTGTTTAGTTGATTTTAAAAGTCAAGTTAGAAGGATTAACTTTTGTTTGCGAACAAGTTTAGAATTAACTAAACTATGTTCTAGTGATTTCAAGTTTAAACCTTCGAATAAGATAGCTTTATATGTATGAATCGAATGATGTTATGAACATCATTACTACCTCAATTTTTGTGGATAAACCTACTGGAAAAGAGACAAATGGATCTAGCTTCAAAGGATCTTGGATGGCTTGAAAGTTCTTGAAGTAGAATCATGACACGAAAACAAGTTCAGGTAAGATTTTCACTCGAAATAAGATTGTTATAGTTATAGAAATTGAATCAAAGTTTGAATATGAGTATTACCTTATATTAGAAAGATATATTACTGTAAATAAGAAAGATTTCTTGAGGTTGGATGATCACTCTACAAGATTGGAAGTAAGCTAGCAAACTTGGAAGTATTCTTGATTTTATGAAACTAGAACTTGTAGAATTTATGAAGAACACTTAGAACTTGAAGATAGAACTTGAGAGAGATCAATTAGATGAAGAAAATTGAAGAATGAAAGTATTTGTAGGTGTTTTTGGTCGTTGATGTATGGATTAGATATAAAGGATATGTAATTTTGTTTTCATGTAAATAAGTCATGAATGATTACTCATATTTTTGTAATTTTATGAGATATTTCATGCTAGTTGTCAAATTATGGTTCCCACATGTGTTAGGTGACTCACATGGGCTGCTAAGAGCTGATCATTGGAGTGTATATATGATGTTAAAGCAGAGGGGTATAAAATACTATTAAATTTTAGCAGAAAATACTATTAAATACGATACAATTTTACACAAGATATTTATTTATTTATAGAATGGATATACTTAAACCTTGCTACAACACTTATAGGCAGTGTACCTAATCGTACAGTAGTGTAGTTTTTAGTAAGTCCGGTTCGTTCCACAGGGAAATCTTTAAACAAAGCTCAACGCTATATTAGTTTACTTTTATAAAAATACAAATATATATATAAGTAATATTATTATTATAAAGGGGGGTTTTACCGTTTAATGACCGGTTTGTCGATTTTAAGACTTTAGTCGCAGTTAAAACCTAATGTAAAATATAAAATAAATACAAGACTTAAATTAAAGCGTAAAGTAAATAACGATAATGAAATTGCGAATAATAAAAATGCGATAAAATTAAAAAGTACGATAATTAAAAGTGCGATAAAATAAAATAACAACAAATAAAAGTGCGATAATTAGAAGTGCAATTAAATATAAAATAAAGGAAATAAAATATGATATAAAAGAATTATGCTTATTTAAACTTCCGTAATCATGATGTTTGACGTGTTGATTTTAGTTTTATGCCCATGGGTTAATTGTCCTTTGTCCTGGATTATTCAATATGTCCGTCTGGTTTTTGTCCATAACAGTCCATCAGTCATAAATATAAATTGCAAGTGTCCTTGTCAAATTATTATTATACCCGAAGATAAATATTCCAACTAATTGGGGATTCGAATTGTAACAAGGTTTTAATACTTTGTTTAATGAATACACCAGGTTATCGACTGCGTGTAAACCAAGGTTTTACTACTTTGTTAACAATTACACCAATTACCCTTGAATGTAATTTCACCCCTGTTTTAATTATTCTAGTGGCTATTAATCCATTCCCGTGTCCGGTTAAATGAACGATTATTCGTACATATAAATACCCCGCCCATCGTGTCCGATCGAGTGTATATGGTAATTTATAGGGACGCCCAATTGTAAATCTTTATATTAACATTAACAAACTTTCATTTAGTTAAACAAATATAAAGCCCATTAATAGCCCATAGCCTAGTTTCCACAAGTGTCGTTCTTTTATCCAAACCCCAATTATGGTACAAAGCCCAATTACCCAATTTTAGTAATTAGCCCAACATCATGATTACTTCGTTTTAAATAAGCATAATAATAACTTAGCTACGAGGCATTAATATAAAAAGGTTGAACATAACTTACAATGATTAAAAATAGCGTAGCGTTACACGGACAGAATTTCGACTTACACCCTTACAACATTCGCTAACATACCCTTATTATTAGAATTATAATTAAAATTAAAATATAAATTATAAATATAAATATATATTACTTCGTATGAATGAGAAGAAAAAAATGATGATAAATTCGATCAGAATTCGGTTGGCTTTATAGCCAGAAGTGAAATTTGGGGCTCCGCGACTCGCGGCAAAAAGCCCTTCAAACTCCGCGAGTCGCGGAGAGGTATTTTCAATTCACACCCTTGGAGTTTCTGGCTGCCGACAGTTTTTAATATATATATATAATATATATATAATTAATATAATTAATTATATATTATATTATATTTATATACATAGTTAACTTGTAATTTTTAGTCCGTTGCGTCGAGCGTTAAGAGTTGACTCTAGTCCCGGTTCCGGATTTTCGAACGTCCTCGCGTACAATTTAATATCTTGTACTTTGCGTTTTGAATCTTGTACTCTTGTGATTTCGAGACGTTTCTTATCAATAATTGGAACCTTTTTGATTGTCTTTTGTTCTTTTGAGCTTTTTGGTCGTTTGCGTCTTCAAATCGTCGAATCTGTCTTTTGTCTTCACCTTTTATTATTTAAACGAATATCACTTGTAAATAGAACAATTGCAACTAAAAGCTTGTCTTTCTTGAGGAATAATGCTATGAAATATATGTTTGTTTTTAGCATTATCAAATATTCCCACACTTGAGCGTTGCTTGTCCTCAAGCAATATTGTCTTGAAATACTAGAATCACTTCTTTATTCTTCACACTTTGTACATCAGTGATTTCTATACGGCGGTATAAACAATGGTAGTAACGATATGGTTTACGGTCCCACATGACTATAAAAATTTAGATCCATTAAGGAAATTGGATCTTTATGAAAACATTTGATCTTTTGAAATCTAGTTTTTACCCTAGATAAGTTTTCCGGAATAACCCTTTACCGGTGTTTGCAAAATATTTTTGTGGGTTTGGTGGGTTTCAGATTTGAAAATTTTAGCTCAAAACTTGCGGTTTTGTGTCACCCACTTGCTAACCTTGTATTTGGAAAGCAACACGTCCAGTTTACTTGTTCCGTATATTACCTTTCGGCAAACTACCGTCCGGTTGTAAAGGAAAGCGTTGAACAAGCAACTGTTTAAGGCAATGTCCCGTGACATGCTTTTGATTATGGTCTATAACGTGTCGGACGCAATTACTATCCTTGGTAGGAGCAATAGTAAAGCTCACCCTTATAATTTGTCGGTCTGGCACAAGGTCCTGTCTTTGACCATGCTATGCAACCACCGTTCTTACGGTTGACACCCGATTTGATTCAGGTGACCTAATGAATTCCAGGTGAATTCCTAGGATTTTACGTTCAATGGTAATGAACGCATTGAAAATAGGGTTTTCAGAAAACAAATCGGTTTATAATTTTGATCAAAATATTTTTTCGTTTAAGCTCGAGTTTAGATATCATTGAATTCCATGAGTTTGAATTCTCAATCTTTAAGGTCAATCTCTAGGATTGAGTAATATCAGTCTTAAAAGCTGATTTTTAATCTTTAAGGAGATTATCCTTTCTGGGGATCTGATTCATTAGTCTTATCCAGCTAATTTGCATAGTGCCCCCCATTGTACGAGATAAATCCTTCTCATGGTTAGGATAAATCTGACCACTTGGCGACCCTGTTTAATGCTGAGGTCCGTGGATTTCCTGCTGATTTTAGTGATGATTTTTCTAGATTTTTCGTCAACCTACAGCTGGTCTGAACGACAACTTCATGACCTAAATCAAGAAGCGCGTGTCTTTTTCGGAAGACTTTACTTCCTTTTAATGATGGAATTGATTCATCGTGTAGATCCATCTCTTCTTTTCTTTCATTGGGTAAAACAGTTTAGTTTAGTTCAAAGCAAAAGTATTTTCAGTTATTTGTTACAAATATATGTGGCATATGTTTAAAATAACTTGGTAAATTTTCCCACACTTGGCTTTTTATTTTTCTTTTTATCGTCCTCTATTCCATTTTAAATGAATTTTAACATTTTAGTTTGTTTCTCAATTTATGTCCTTTCCTAGGTAACAATAATTTCGGTGTTAAAACCTAGTTTTATCGTTCATAAATATGTATAAACATGATTTGAATTCATTTAATTGAAAATTTTGAAAAATTTTACTAGAATTGGGTAGTCAGTATATAAGACTAGGGCTGTTCTTTTTTATCAGAGAGCACTAGATTCTAATACAACTACTGCTTTACTAGTATTTTTTCTTAATGGTAACCAAGTGTTTATAAAAATTTTTAAAAAATCCGAAAGAATTTAACCCCTTCCCACACTTAAGATCTTGCAATGCCCTCATTTGCAAGAAATCAGTAACAATTTAAATTATTGAGGGTGATTTGTGTGAAAATGAGTAAATTTTTACCAAAGTTTCCAAATATATTGGCGTTTGTTTGCTGAATGATAAATGGTGCACATCATTTGTTCATTCCGTCTTGTTGTTATTTCACATATATTTAGCATCATTGTCGTCAAAATTTGTTGCTTTTGCTGAACTTAATGCCAGTCTTTGAAAATGCGTTGTTTTACCCTGTTGTGTACATAAGATAAACTGCAAACATATATACATATTTTTGAAGTTTGGTTTATTACCCCACATTCAAAAATTATTAAAATCTAAGAATAAAAGTTAGATAATTATAAAAATGATTACAATATTAACAAAAGTATTAAACATATCAATAATTACAAATTACAAAATAATAAAACAAAATAAGTAAACTAAGGATGATATTGGTACCAATAGGGGTTCCACGCATAACCATAAGTGCTATAGAATGCTTCGGCAGGGTCATACGTAGGATATGGTGGCTGCATCTCTATCGACCAAGGAGGGAAGACGGGTTTCGGAGTAGGAATATAGTTTCTACCTATATGTTGGCAATGCGCTATGATCTGGTTCTGATGAACTTGCCAATCTTCAAATGCTCTCTGTCTAGCATTTTCGTATTCCTGAGAAGCTATAAACCTATGCATTTCTTGCATCTCATTCCCCCCTCCTACATTACCTTGTTCCTGGTTTCTCTCTACCTGTGGATGTCTACCATTGTATCGTACTGCGGCGTTATTTCGCCGCTTCAACACTTTCGCACCATGGTATACATTTAAACCTATAGTGTCGCGGGGTTCCGGCTCTTCTACTAATAATCCCCCCCGACTTATATCCACACCGAGATATTCACCAATCAAAGTAATAAAAATACCACCTCCTATTATGCTATGTGGACGCATCCCTCGAACCATAGCTGATAAATAATAACCCACACAATATGGTATACTTACAGCGCTGTGTGGGTCTCGAATACACATATGGTAAAACAAATCTTGTTCATTTACCTTTTCTTTGTTTTTACCCCTTTGTGTAATCGAATTAGCTAAAAACCTATGTATTACTCTTAATTCGGCTCTATCTATATCCAAATAAGAGTAGTTTCCCCCTTTGAAACGGTGGTGGCTTGTCATTTGACTCCACACACCGTGTGTATCAAAATTCTCATCTATTTTCCTACCGTTTAGTATCAATCCTCTACAATCGGCAGACGCTAACTCCTCAGGCGTATATATACGTAAAGCCTGAGCCATGTCCAGTAAAGACATGTGGCGCATCGAACCGCCTAACAAAAATCTAATAAAAGAACGATCGGTTAAACTAGCTACCCGATCATTCAACTCTATACTACATAACAACTCTTCACACCATACTTTATATACAGGTCTGCGTATGGTGAATAAACATATCCAGTCATTAAAATAAGAATTACCATACCTCTGTACCAGTAATTCCCTAATTGGCCCGGCCAATTCTACAGCTTCCAACGGTCCCCATTCTATGACCCTTGGTACCTCAACAACCTTGGAATGAAGAGTATGCAAACCCCGTTGATATTTTGGATAATCTATCCAAAGTCTGTCAAATCGCAGGTTCGGGTGCAACTGTTCCAAGTGCATATCTGAAAAGGTCATGACTGGATGAGGTACATCCTGCTTGTAGTAGTTATCTACCTCCTGTTGTTCCAAGTTCTCAGCAGGAGCATGGCGGGCTTGGGATGAAGATTCACCCCTTTCATTCTGCAAAACACATCAAACACAAATTTTGTGCATCCAAATATGCATTAGTGTCAGCAAAATCATCAATCAAAATAATTACAATGACATTATCAATTTATATCAAACTTAAGCTCATTTTCACATTTTTATCAAATCTACACTTTTTCAAATAAGCATATACGAAAATTTTCGCCAAGTTCATAAGCATTCAACTCAAATAACATGTCAAAATAATCATTACTAGCAAATAAACAAGTCTCAAATGGCATTATCTTTCAAAAATCAAGTTCATGAATTTTGGACTTGAAAAAGTCCACTTTAATTCTCAAAATCATGTTTAGGCTCAAAGTTTGGATCATTTAACTACCTAGACATGTTACACTACTCAATTTAGCAACAATTCATGACAAAAATCGGCCATAACCTGTTTATATCAAAAAGCCCCAAATTGCTCAAGAACACAAACCCTAGATTATTCAAAATTTGAAGTTTAAGGCTTCTAATCATGTTAAACAGCATCAATCTAGGTTATACAAGCATAATACATAAACAATTTAAGTCTAATTACACTAAAAAGCATCAAAATCAAATTGGGTAAAAATTAGCTCAAGAACACTAAAATTCGAATTAAATGGTGTTTAGGTGTAGAAATTTACCGTTTTTCTTGAGTAGTTCCTAGATATCATCCTTCTCAACATGATTTTAGCAAAAAATTTGGTGATTAACGGTTAAAAATTGAGATTTTTGGGGGTGATTTTCGGGTTTTTTCGAGTTCTTTTTCGCAGTATTTTGGGTGTTTATGTGTTGGTGGGAGTGAACTGATCGTGTGCAGCTGTTTTATTTTTTTTCTGTAATTTGGTCCCTCCGCGAGTCGCGGAGGTTTGCACTGCAAACTCCGCGAGTCGCGGAGTTTACCCTTTTTTTTTTTTTTTTTTTTTTTTTTTTTTTTTATAATCTTTAACTTAAAAAACAATTAAGAAATTAATTTTAAAATTTTGTTTCCCTTGTTATTTAGGACGAGGTCGTTTCGGATTGATGTCCTAGTCCGTCCCTCGACAAAATTTTAAAATTTGTCTTTTTGTAGCGATTGTTTTAAAAGCTAAGATTTTTGGGTTTTTTAATGTTTTTGGCATACTTTAAATCAATAAGATTAAAAATAATGATAATAAAAGTTCTCGTCCCTCCCTCGGGTAAAGCAATTTCGGTTCAAAGACCTAGTCTTCAACTTACGACGAATTTTAAAAATCATATTTTTAACTTAATGAGATAAAGTAAATTTTTGTTTTTAAATTCACACAACTTAAATATAAAATTCAAAATTAAAATTAAAAATTCACACCAAACTCAAAATTTAAAATGCATAAAATTAAAATTTCATATTTTAAAAATTAAAAATTCACACCAAACGTAATTTAAAAATTCATATTATAAATTTACACCAAACTTATTTTAAAAATTCAAATTTTAAATATATTGTTTTTACAAAGTTTACAATATTAATTTAAGATTTAAATATTAAGATTAAAAACATGGTAAAAATAAAATTAAAAATCTTTTTGTCTTTTTATCCCACTTTAATCAGTCAAATATTATCAAAAATATGCGCCCCTCTTTTCGGTAAAGTAATTTCGGTTCAAAGACCTAATTTAACTCATGACGAATTTTTGAAATATTTTGGTTTGATTGATTAAAGATATTTATACCTTAAGAATAAACGTTAAATTTCGCAGTGATGTAATAAATTTTTGAATGATATCAATAATTTCGGTCGCCAAACCTAATTTTATTCAATACCAATTTAATACTTTTTAGCGAACAAATTAGCGTTTATTATCAAAAGGTTAAAAAATAAATAAAAATAAAAACTATACAGACATACCTGTGAAATAGATTTCTTAGTTATATGATCTATTATATTCATAAGATAGTCGGTTTAATTGGTTTTCCATGGCTGCATAGGCGTAACCTCGAGCATTCATTGTCTTTTCTTCTAAACATATGAACGGTCCGTCTCTGCATAAAGTAACAAATTCGGTATTTGAATAGGTTTGATTATTTGAACATTTACCTCCATGTGACCATTTTCCGCATTTGTGACATTTTTCTAGGTGTCGTGCTCTTCTTTTCGCTGCGGATTTTGATTTTCCTTTACCAAATTGTAACTTATTATCTTCGCATCTGGATCCTTTTCTAACTCCGTCCATTCTTTCTCTGATTACTGATACTATTTCACTCGGGAGTATGTCATTATTACGTTTAGTGATCAAAGCGTGTAGCATTAGACCATGGTTTAGTTCACAGGCAGTCTTCATTTTGTAAAAACCTAAAAAAAATAAAAATTCAGAATGGGGGGAGAAGACTAGTTCTTTAGGGTCTGCTAGGGAAAGACCATACGTGTTCCATTTTCGAGAACTACACGAAAACAGACAATCTAACTCTAACAGAAATACATATTATCCTTTAAAGACTTGATTCTCCCCACACTTAGTTAGCTGTTGGTGTCGAAATTGTGATTAACTTCGTTGTCGACTTCCATCGGACCATGTATGTAATGTTTAACTCTGTGACCATTAACTTTAAATTCAATCCCATTTGAATTCATCAATTCTATCGTTCCGTATGGGAAAACTCTTTTGACTATGAATGGTCCAGACCATCTTGATTTCAATTTTCCAGGAAATAGCTTGAATCGTGAATTGAAAAGAAGAACTTTGTCTCCTTCTTTAAATTCTTTTGAACTTCTGATTCTTTTATCATGCCATTTCTTCGTTCTTTCTTTATATATTAACGAATTTTCGTATGCTTCATGTCTTAATTCTTCTAATTCGTTTAGTTGACTTAATCGTAGACGTCCGGCTTCATGTAAATCAAGATTACATGTCTTCAAAGCCCAAAATGCTTTGTGTTCAATTTCTACTGGAAGATGACATGCTTTTCCATAAACAAGTCTAAAAGGTGTGGTTCCAATTGGAGTTTTGTAGGCTGTTCTAAAAGCCCAGAGTGCATCCTCCAATTTAATGGACCATTCCTTTGGATTTGATCCTACGGTTTTCTCTAGAATACGTTTTAAAGCTCGGTTGGTATTTTCAACTTGTCCACTTGTTTGTGGATGATATGCGGTGGAGATTTTATGAGTTACTCCATATCTTTTAAGAACTTTTTCAAGTTGATTATTACAAAAATGAGTACCCCGATCACTTATTAAAGCTTTCGGTGTTCCAAACCTTGCAAAAAGATGTTTTAAAAAGTTTACTACAACTCGTGCATCGTTAGTTGGGAGAGCTTGTGCTTCCGCCCATTTAGATACATAATCAATGGCTACGAGTATATATAGATTATTATGAGATTTTGGAAATGGACCCATAAAGTCAATACCCCAAATGTCAAATATTTCACATACTTGGATGACATTTTGTGGCATTTCATCACGTTGACTTATTTTTCCGGCCCTTTGACATGCATCACAGGATTTGCAAAGAAGGTGTGCGTCTTTGTAAATTGTAGGCCAATAGAATCCAGCTTCATAAACTTTTCTTGCTGTTAGTTGAGGCCCATAATGCCCTCCTGTTGGTCCTGTGTGACAATGGTTTAAAATTTTACTAGCTTCATCTCCAAATACACATCGGCGTATTATTCCATCGGGACAACTTTTAAACAGATGTGGATCTTCCCAGAAATAGTGTTTTATATCACTGAAGAATTTCTTTCGTCTTTGGTACGATAATCCTTTTTCAAGGAATCCACAAACTAAGTAGTTTGCATAGTCTGCAAACCATGGGATTTCTTTATAATCTATCTTCAATAGATATTCATCAGGAAAGTTGTCTTGTATGGCCGATTCATTCAGAACTTCTAATTCGGGATTTTCAAGACGAGAAAGATGATCAGCGGCGAGATTTTCTGCTCCTTTTTTATCTCGGATTTCAATATCAAACTCTTGTAAGAGTAAGATCCAACGGATTAATCTTGGTTTAGCATCTTGTTTTGAAAATAGGTATCTAAGAGCAGAATGGTCGGTATAGACCACCGTTTTTGCTAGAACGAGATATGATCGAAATTTGTCAAAAGCAAAGACAATAGCAAGGAGTTCTTTTTCAGTAGTTGTATAGTTCGTTTGTGCTCCTTGTAATGTCTTACTAGCATAATATATAGGTTGAAATCGTTTTTCAATCCTTTGTCCTAAAACGGCTCCCATTGCAAAATCACTTGCATCGCACATTAGTTCAAATGGTAGATTCCAATTTGGTGTTATCATGATCGGCGCATTAGTGAGTTTTTCTTTAAGAATATTAAAAGATTTGATACATTCATCTGAAAAGATGAATGGCGCATCCTTTTCTAGGAGTTTATTCATAGGAGTGGCAATTTTAGAAAAATCTTTTATGAAACGTCGGTAAAAACCGGCATGCCCTAGAAAACTCCTAACTCCTCTAACATTTGTGGGATGTGGAAGTTTAGCAATTACATCTACTTTAGCTCTATCCACTTCAATTCCTTCTTTTGAAATTTTATGTCCAAGAACGATGCCTTCTTTAACCATGAAATGGCATTTCTCCCAATTAAGTACTAGATTTGATTTTTCGCATCTAATTAGCATTCGTTCCAGATTAATTAGACATGATTTAAATGTATCACCGAAGACTGAAAAGTCATCCATGAATACTTCCATGCATTCTTCTATCATGTCGTGAAAAATCGCCATCATACACCTTTGAAAGGTTGCAGGGGCGTTACAAAGTCCAAATGGCATGCGTTTGTAAGCAAAAGTACCATAAGGGCACGTGAATGTGGTTTTCTCTTGGTCTTCGGGTGCTATTGGAATTTGAAAATATCCGGAAAATCCATCTAGAAAACAATAGTAACTATTTCCGGCTAATCTTTCCAACATTTGATCTATGAAAGGTAAGGGAAAGTGATCTTTTCTGGTGGCGTCATTTAATTTTCTATAATCAATACATACACGCCATCCTGTTACAGTCCTAGTAGGAATAAGCTCATTTTTCTCATTTGTAATGACAGTCATGCCACCCTTCTTAGGCACGCATTGAACTGGGCTTACCCATGGACTATCAGAAATTGGATATATCAAACCTGCATCTAGCAGTTTAATAATCTCTTTCTTAACTACATCTTGCATATTAGGATTTAGTCTTCGTTGGCGTTGCACATACGTTTTATGACCTTCTTCCATAAGGATTTTATGTGTGCAATACGAAGGACTTATTCCTTTAATATCATGAATCTTCCATGCAATGGCTGGTTTATGAGCTTTCAACACAGAAATGAGTTGTGATTTCTCATTTTCAGTAAGAGAAGACGATATTATTACAGGTAATTCAGATTCACCATGTAAATAAGCGTATTCCAAATGGTTTGGAAGTGGCTTTAACTCTAATTTCGGAGGTTCTTCTCTTGATGATTTATATCGATATCTGTCTTCTTCTTTTAGCATTTGAATTTCTTCTGTTGTTGGTTCATATCCATTAGCTATAAGTGTAGCTAACATTTCAGATTCATCAATTGGTTCATTTCCTTCTCCTAAAGAACATTCTCCTGTTCCTTGTAATTCTGGAAATTCTTCTAATAATTCTGCATGTGCATCTATAGTTTTAATATAATAACATGTATCATCTGCAGATTGTGGTTGTTGCATTGCTCTATCAACTGAAAAGGTAACACTCTCATCCTCTATACTTAGGGTCAGTTTCTTACCGAACACGTCTATCATTGCTTTAGCCGTGTTTAAGAATGGTCTTCCTAATATGAGAGGAACTTGAGAATCTTCTTCCATGTCCAAAACAACAAAATCTACTGGAAATACTAAAGTACCAACTTTAACTAGCATGTTTTCCATTATCCCTCTAGGATATTTTATTGATCTATCGGCTAGTTGTATGCTTATTCTGGTTGGTTTCAATTCTCCAAGGTCTAGTTTAGCGTATAGTGAATACGGCATTAGATTTATACTAGCACCTAAATCTGCCAATGCTTCTATTGAACTAAGGCTACCCAGAAAACATGGAATTGTGAAACTTCCTGGATCAGATAGTTTTTCTGGTATCTTATTCAACAGCACTGCTGAACAATTTGCATTCATAGTAACAGCCGAGAGTTCTTCCATTTTCTTTCTATTCGTGATTAGATCTTTCAAGAATTT
This sequence comes from Rutidosis leptorrhynchoides, assembly GCF_046630445.1. Lineage (NCBI taxonomy): Eukaryota > Viridiplantae > Streptophyta > Magnoliopsida > Asterales > Asteraceae > Rutidosis > Rutidosis leptorrhynchoides. The sequence continues at coordinate 590,484,813 of NC_092334.1, read as the reverse complement.
AGCATATCTTGGCATTCCTGAAATTACATCAATGAAAGGAAGATTTACATTTATCTGTTTAAACATATCCAAGAATTTGGATTGTTCGGCTTCAAGTTTTTCCTTCTTCATTTTACTCGGATAAGGAAGTGGTGGTTGGTATGGTTTAACATAAGGTTTATCCTTAGCTGTGTTATCTTCATTAACCTTTTCAACTACCGGTTCTTTTTCCTTATCTTGATCAGGTTGTGGTTCTTGTGTAGTAGGAATAGTTTCATCAGAAGTTACAGGTATTTCAGGTGATTTAAGTGTTGTACCACTTCTTGTGGTAATAGCTTTAGCTGTTTCATTCCGGGGGTTAGCATTTGTATCACTAGGTAAACTTCCCGGTTTTCTTTCACCTATTAACCTTGCTAGGTTACTTACTTCTTGTTCCAGATTTTGAATAGAAGCTTGTTGATTTCTAAATGCTTGAGCATTTTGTTCATTGGTTTGTTTTTGAGATGTGAAAAACTGTGTTTGAGTTTTAACTAGCTTTGTCATCATATCTTCTAAATTCGGCTTTTTATCATCGGTTTGTTGTGGTGGTTTGTTTTGAAAATTCGGTCTTTGCTGATTATAAGTGTTATTGGATACTTGTTGATTGCTAGGACCTTGTTGGTTGTTGTATGGAATATTTCGGTTATAATTCTGGTTTTGATTGTAAATCGGTCTTGGCGGTTGATAATTATTCTGATAATTATTTCCAGGCCTTTGGTTTATGTATGAAATATTCTCTCTTTGTTCCATTGTTAATTCAATACTGAGACAATCTTTTGTCAAATGTGGTCCTCCACACTGCTCACAACTAATTCGTATAGCATGAATATCTTTAGTCATCTTTTCCATTCGTCTTTCGAAAGCATCTATCTTTGCCGAAATGGAATCTAAGTCATGGCTAGAATCGGCTCTAGCTGCTTTAGATGATCTAATGATATCTTTTTCTTGGTGCCACTCATGTGAGTGGGAAGCAGTATTATCAATAATTTTGTAAGCATCAGTTTCGGTTTTCTTCATAATAGAACCACCAGCTGCTATATCTATGTCTTTCCTTGTAGTGATGTCGCATCCTCGGTAGAATATTTGTACTATTTGACAAGTGTCTAAACCATGTTGCGGACATCCTCTTAACAACTTTCCATATCTTGTCCACGCCTCATATAGAGTTTCATTTGGCTTCTGTGTGAACGTAACAATTTCTGCTTGAAGTCTTACGGCTTTAGATGCAGGAAAAAATTGTTTAAGAAATTTATCAATTAAAACGTCCCATGTATCAATCGCCCCTTCAGGTAACGATTCCAACCAATCTTTGGCTTCTCCCTTTAAAGTCCAGGGAAATAACATGAGATATATCTGTTCATCCTCCACTTCTCGGATTTTAAATAGTGTGCAGATCCTATTAAAGGTACGTAGATGTTCATTTGGATCTTCCTTCGGTGCACCACTAAATTGGCATTGATTAGTCACCATGTGTAGAATTTGTCCTTTGATTTCATAGTCTGGCGCATTAATGTCTGGATGGGTAATTGCGTGACCTTGGCCAGTGCGTTTAGCTCTCATTCGGTCTTCCATACTTAAAGGTTCCAGATTCTCCATAATTGAATTTGTTGAATCGGTATCACTAGATGGTTCTGATTTAATAGTTCGTTCCTCAACAATCTCTGTTTGAATGATTGGTGGTTCCGGAGGAAAGTTTAATGGTTCAGGATCTACGAACCGTTCCTGAATATTTTCTGGATTCTCAATTGTGAGGTTTGTTTCAAAAACTGGATTATCGGAAATTTGAACTGAAGTACTTGGTCGACTGGATGACGATTCTAAAGAAAAATCAACGGCGGTTATATTTGTTAAACGATGTCTTGATCGAGTTAAAGGTGGTGAACGTACAAAAGGTGATGAACGTCTTGCTCGGTGCATTCACTGAATATCCTATTAGTTTTAAAAAGGAAAGAAAAATTATAATAAGTTATCCAATTAATAGACTTTTCTGATTTTGCCCACGTTTCGAATAGCCAAAAGATGCAGCAGAGGGGCAGGATTCGTTTGGTCTCAATATAATTGAGGACTGTTTGGCTCCAATAACCCGGTCCACGTACAAATCCAACTATTACTACGAACCAGAAAATTTTGATGTCTATTAATTTAACCACTTAAAATAAATTTCCGTAATTTTAAGAAATTTAGAGAAGAAGTAGAAAAAATTCTAAGTCCTAAAAACTAGAATGGCGAGAAATAAGAGAGACAAAGAGTTCGTCGCAAAAGGTCGAAAAAGAAAAAATGGTTGAAAAATAAAAGGTGACGGAAAAATAAAAGAAACTTAAAAATACTTAACTAATTTAACCTTATTACTACAACTAACTTAAAATTATAATCGCAAATTGAAATTACTAATTGGAATGATAATTGGTACATAGTAAAAGGTGTCTAAAAATATTAAAGCTTACAGGAAAAACTAAATCCCAAATGGAAATAACTTAAAAAGAAACTAAAACTTAAAAAGGCGTCGCAAAATTCTAAAGCACCTAAATCTTAGTCTAAAGAAAAAGCACTTAAGGAATTCTACGGCAAAGCCTAAAAATATAGGAGTAAAAATAACTATAGCAAAAACTAAGTTTAAAATTAAATATGAGCAAAAAAAATACAAATATTACGCTACAACGATTAAAAAGGTACAAAATATAAAAATATACAAAAAGTTGTAAAAATTACAATTTTTATAAAAATATTATTTTTATATTATTATTTAATAAAACTACAAATAATACAATTTTATTAAAACTAATTTAACTAAAATAAATAAAAAGTATAAGTAAAATTAAAACTAATAATAATAATAATAGTAATTAGGTTTTAATAATAATAATAATTAAAAATAACCCGTGATTAGGGTTTTTTTTTGTCCGTGTGTCAGAGGGCCTCCGCGAGTTGCGGTGATAAATGAGGAAAACCCCGCGAGTCGCGGGGTTCAGTAATTCAGTTGACAGGTACTAATTTTTACGCGTTTTCTTTATTTATTTTTTTTTTATTATTTTCTGTTTTCTGTTTTTAATTTAAATAAACGATTTTTAATAAAATTTATATTTTTATAAATTAAAATAAAGATAAAGAAACTTATAAAACTTAAATATTTAACAAAATCCTAAAAATACTTATATTTTTGTTTTTCTTTTTATATTTTTGAATGATTAAAACGTAATTTTTACAAAAACGACTTTTAATAAAAGTAAATAAAAATCTTTTTTTTTTTTTATTAGCGTTGCGCTTCCGGCTTTTAAGAGTTATTTCCCCGGCAGCGGCGCCAAAAATACTTGATGTTAAAGCAGAGGGGTATAAAATACTATTAAATTTTAGCAGAAAATACTATTAAATACGATACAATTTTACACAAGATATTTATTTATTTATAGAATGGATATACTTAAACCTTGCTACAACACTTATAGGCAGTGTACCTAATCGTACAGTAGTGTAGTTTTTAATAAGTCCGGTTCGTTCCACAGGGAAATCTTTAAACAAAGCTCAACGCTATATTAGTTTACTTTTATAAAAATACAAATATATATATAAGTAATATTATTATTATAAAGGGGGGTTTTACCGTTTAATGACCGGTTTGTCGATTTTAAGACTTTAGTCGCAGTTAAAACCTAATGTAAAATATAAAATAAATACAAGACTTAAATTAAAGCGTAAAGTAAATAACGATAATGAAATTGTGAATAATAAAAATGCGATAAAATTAAAAAGTACGATAATTAAAAGTGCGATAAAATAAAATAACAATAAATAAAAGTGCGATAATTAGAAGTGCAATTAAATATAAAATAAAGGAAATAAAATATGATATAAAAGAATTATGCTTATTTAAACTTCCGTAATCATGATGTTTGACGTGTTGATTTTAGTTTTATGCCCATGGGTTAATTGTCCTTTGTCCTGGATTATTCAATATGTCCGTCTGGTTTTTGTCCATAACAGTCCATCAGTCATAAATATAAATTGCAAGTGTCCTTGTCAAATTATTATTATACCCGAAGATAAATATTCCAACTAATTGGGGATTCGAATTGTAACAAGGTTTTAATACTTTGTTTAATGAATACACCAGGTTATCGACTGCGTGTAAACCAAGGTTTTACTACTTTGTTAACAATTACACCAATTACCCTTGAATGTAATTTCACCCCTGTTTTAATTATTCTAGTGGCTATTAATCCATTCCCGTGTCCGGTTAAATGAACGATTATTCGTACATATAAATACCCCGCCCATCGTGTCCGATCGAGTGTATATGGTAATTTATAGGGACGCCCAATTGTAAATCTTTATATTAACATTAACAAACTTTCATTTAGTTAAACAAATATAAAGCCCATTAATAGCCCATAGCCTAGTTTCCACAAGTGTCGTTCTTTTATCCAAACCCCAATTATGGTACAAAGCCCAATTACCCAATTTTAGTAATTAGCCCAACATCATGATTACTTCGTTTTAAATAAGCATAATAATAACTTAGCTACGAGGCATTAATATAAAAAGGTTGAACATAACTTACAATGATTAAAAATAGCGTAGCGTTACACGGACAGAATTTCGACTTACACCCTTACAACATTCGCTAACATACCCTTATTATTAGAATTATAATTAAAATTAAAATATAAATTATAAATATAAATATATATTACTTCGTATGAATGAGAAGAAAAAAATGATGATAAATTCGATCAGAATTCGGTTGGCTTTATAGCCAGAAGTGAAATTTGGGGCTCCGCGACTCGCGGCAAAAAGCCCTTCAAACTCCGCGAGTCGCGGAGAGGTATTTTCAATTCACACCCTTGGAGTTTCTGGCTGCCGACAGTTTTTAATATATATATATAATATATATATAATTAATATAATTAATTATATATTATATTATATTTATATACATAGTTAACTTGTAATTTTTAGTCCGTTGCGTCGAGCGTTAAGAGTTGACTCTAGTCCCGGTTCCGGATTTTCGAACGTCCTCGCGTACAATTTAATATCTTGTACTTTGCGTTTTGAATCTTGTACTCTTGTGATTTCGAGACGTTTCTTATCAATAATTGGAACCTTTTTGATTGTCTTTTGTTCTTTTGAGCTTTTTGGTCGTTTGCGTCTTCAAATCGTCGAATCTGTCTTTTGTCTTCACCTTTTATTATTTAAACGAATATCACTTGTAAATAGAACAATTGCAACTAAAAGCTTGTCTTTCTTGAGGAATAATGCTATGAAATATATGTTTGTTTTTAGCATTATCAATATACCAATAATACATACATCTAAAAGCTGTGTATTGTGCGAGTACGAATACGGGTGCATACGAGTAGAATTGTTGATGAAACTGAACGAGGATGTAATTGTAAGCATTTTTTTTAAGTAGAAGTATTTTGATAAGTGTCTTGAAGTCTTTCAAAAGTGTATGAATACATATTAAAACACTACATGTATATACATTTTAACTGAGGCGTTAAGTCATCGTTAGTCGTTACACGTAAGTGTTGTTTTGAAACCTTTAGGTTAACGATCTTGTTAAATGTTGTTAACCCAATGTTTATAATATCAAATGAGATTTTAAATTATTATATTATCATGATATTATGATGTACGAATATCTCTTAATATGATATATATACATTAAATGTCGTTACAACGATAATCGTTACATATATGTCTCGTTTCAAAATCATTAAGTTAGTAGTCTTGTTTTTACATATGTAGTTCATTGTTAATATACTTAATGATATGTTTACTTATCATAATATCATGTTAACTATATATATAATCATATATATGTCATCATATAGTTTTTACAAGTTTTAACATTCGTGAATCACCGGTCAACTTGGGTGGTCAATTGTCTACATGAAACCTATTTCAATTAATCAAGTCTTAACAAGTTTGATTGCTTAACATGTTGGAAACACTTAATCATGTAAATAACAATTTCATTTAATATATATATAAACATGGAAAAGTTCGGGTCACTACAGTACCTACCCGTTAAATAAATTTCGTCCCGAAATTTTAAGCAGTTGGAGGTGTTGACGTATCTTCTGGAAATAAATGCGGGTATTTCTTCTTCATCTGATCTTCTCATTCCCAGGTGAACTCGGGTCCTCTACGAGCATTCCATCAAACCTTAACAATTGGTATCTTGTTTTGCTTAAGTCTTTTAACCTCACGATCCATTATTTCGATGGGTTCTTCGATGAATTGAAGTTTTTCGTTGATTTGGATTTCATCTAACGGAATAGTGAGATATTCTTTAGCAAAACATTTCTTCAAATTCGAGACGTGGAAAGTGTTATGTACAGCCGCGAGTTGTTGAGGTAACTCAAGTCGGTAAGCTACTGGTCCGACACGATCAATAATCTTGAATGGTCCGATATACCTTGGATTTAATTTCCCTCGTTTACCAAATCGAACAACGCCTTTCCAAGGTGCAACTTTAAGCATGACCATCTCTCCAATTTCAAATTCTGTATCTTTTCTTTTAATGTCAGCGTAGCTCTTTTGTCGACTTTGGGCGATTTTCAACCGTTGTTGAATTTGGATGATCTTCTCGGTAGTTTCTTGTATTATCTCCGAACTCGTAATCTGTCTATCCCCCACTTCACTCCAACAAATCGGAGACCTGGAATTTCTACCATAAAGTGCTTCAAACGGCGTCATCTCAATGCTTGAATGGTAGCTGTTGTTGTAGGAAAATTCTGCTAACGGTAGATGTCGATCCCAACTATTTCCGAAATCAATAACACATGCTCGTAGCATGTCCTCAAGCGTTTGTATCGTCCTTTCGCTCTGCCCATCAGTTTGTGGATGATAAGCAGTGCTCATGTCTAGACGAGTTCCTAATGCTTGCTGTAATGTCTGCCAGAATCTTGAAATAAATCTGTCATCCATATCAGAGATAATAGAGATTGGTATTCCATGTCTAGAGACGACTTCCTTCAAATACAGTCATGCTAACTTCTCCATCTTGTCATCTTCTCTTATTGGCAGGAAGTGTGCTGATTTGGTGAGACGATCAACTATTACCCAAATTGTATCAAAACCACTTGCAGTCCTTGGCAATTTAGTGATGAAATCCATGGTAATGTTTTTCCATTTCCATTCCGGGATTACGGGTTGTTGAAGTAGACCTGATGGTTTCTGATGCTCAGCTTTGACCTTAGAACACGTCAAACATTCTCCTACGTATTTAGCAACATTGGCTTTCATACCCGACCACCAAAAATGTTTCTTGAGATCCTTGTACATCTTCCCCGTTCCAGGATGTATTGAGTATCTGGTTTTATGAGCTTCTCTAAGTACCATTTCTCTCATATCTCCAAATTTTGGTACCCAAATCCTTTCAGCCCTATACCGGGTTCCGTCTTCCCGAATATTAAGATGCTTCTCCGATCCTTTGGGTATTTCATCCTTTAAATTTCCCTCTTTTAAAACTCCTTGTTGCGCCTCCTTTATTTGAGTAGTAAGGTTATTGTGAATCATTATATTCATAGATTTTACTCGAATGGATTCTCTGTCCTTCCTGCTCAAGGCGTCGGCTACCACATTTGCCTTCCCCGGGTGGTAACGAATTTCAAAGTCATAATCATTCAACAATTCAATCCACCTACGCTGCCTCATATTCAGTTGTTTCTGATTAAATATGTGTTGAAGACTTTTGTGGTCGGTATATATAATACTTTTGACCCCATATAAGTAGTGCCTCCAAGTCTTTAATGCAAAAACAACCGTGCCTAATTCCAAATCATGCGTCGTATAATTTTGTTCGTGAATCTTCAATTGTCTAGACGCATAAGCAATCACCTTCGTTCGTTGCATTAATACACAACCAAGACCTTGCTTTGATGCGTCACAATAAATCACAAAATCATCATTCCCTTCAGGCAATGACAATATAGGTGCCGTAGTTAGCTTTTTCTTCAATAACTGAAACGCTTTCTCTTGTTCATTCTTCCATTCAAATTTCTTCCCTTTATGCGTTAATGCAGTCACGGGTTTTGCTATTCTGGAAAAGTCTTGGATGAACCTTCTGTAGTAACCAGCTATTCCTAAAAATTGGCGTATGTGTTTCGGAGTTTTCGGGGTTTCCCACTTTTCAACAGTTTCTATCTTTGCCAGATCCACCTTAATACCTTCTTTGTTCACTATGTGACCGAGGAATTGAACTTCTTCCAACCAAAATGCACACTTTGAAAACTTAGCGTACAATTCTTCCTTCCTCAATACTTCTAACACCTTTCTCAAATGTTCACTGTGTTCTTGGTCATTCTTTGAGTAAATAAGTATGTCATCAATGAAAACAATGACAAACTTGTCAAGGTATGGTCCACACACTCGGTTCATAAGATCCATGAACACAGCTGGTGCATTAGTTAAACCAAACGGCATGACCATAAACTCGTAATGACCGTAACGTGTTCTGAAAGCAGTCTTTGGAATATCATCTTCTTTCACCCGCATTTGATGATACCCAGAACGTAAGTCAATCTTTGAATAAACAGACGAGCCTTGTAGTTGATCAAATAAGTCGTCGATTCTCGGTAGTAGGTAGCGGTTCTTGATGGTAAGTTTGTTCAACTCTCGGTAGTCGATACACAACCTGAATGTACCATCTTTCTTCTTGACAAATAAAACAGGAGCTCCTCACGGTGATGTGCTTGGTCGAATGAAACCATGCTCTAAAGTTCTTGTAATTGGCTTTGCAGTTATTTCATCTCGCTGGGTGCGAGTCTGTAAGGAGCACGAGCTATTGGTGCAGCTCCTGGTACAAGATCTATTTGAAATTCAACGGATCGATGTGGGGGTAATCCCGGTAATTCTTTCGGAAATACATCGGGAAATTCTTTTGCGACGGGAACATCATTGATGCTCTTTTCTTCAGTTTGTACTTTCTTGACGTGTACTAGAACAGCATAGCAACCTTTTCTTATTAGTTTTTGTGCCTTCAAATTACTAATAAGATGTAGCTTCGTGTTGCCCTTTTCTCCGTACACCATTAAGGGTTTTCCTTTTTCTCGTATAATGCGAATTGCATTTTTTTAACAAACGATCTCTGCTTTCACTTCTTTCAACCAGTGCATACCGATTATCACATCAAAACTCCCTAACTCTACTGGTATCAAGTCAATCTTAAATGTTTCGCTAACCAGTTTAATTTCTCGATTCCGACATATATTATATGCTGAAATTAATTTACCATTTGCTAATTCGAGTAAAAATTTACTATCCAAAGGCGTCAATGGACAACTTAATTTAGCACAAAAATCTCTACTAATATAGATTCTATCCGCACCCGAATCAAATAAAACGTAAGCAGATTTATTGTCAATAAGAAACGTACCCTTAACAAGCTCCGGGTCTTCCTGTGCCTCTGCCGCATTAATATTGAAAACTCTTCCGCGGCCTTGTCCATTCGTGTTCTCCTGGTTCGGGCAATTTCTAATAATGTGGCCCGGTTTTCCACATTTATAACAAACTACATTGGCATAACTTGCTCCGACACTACTTGCTCCACCATTACTCGTTCCGACACCATTTGTTCCTTTCGTTCTGTTAACCCCTGGTCCGTAGACCTCACACTTCGCCGCGCTATGACCATTTCTTTTACACTTGTTGCAAAATTTGGTGCAGAACCCCGAGTGATACTTTTCACACCTTTGGCATAGCTGCTTCTGATTGTTGTTGCTGTTGCGGTTGTTATTGTTGTTGGAATGATTGTTGTAGTTTTTGTTGTTGTTGTTTTGCCGTTTGTTGTAGTTGCGATTGATGTTACGATTGTTGGGATTGTTGTTGTTGTTTTGGTGACTCTTATCACCGTTTCCTCCCACTTTCTTTTGACTAGCTTCACGTTGGCCTCTTCGGCCGCCTGTTCTTTAATTCTTCCCTCAATCTGGTTCACTAGTTTGTGAGCCATTCTACATGCCTTTTGTATGGAGGCAGGCTCGTGTGAACTTATATCTTCTTGGATTCTCTCCGGTAACCCTTTCACAAACGCGTCGATCTTCTCTTCCTCATCTTCAAACGCTCTAGGACACAATAGGCACAATTCTGTGAATCGTCTTTCGTACAAAGTAATATCTAATCCCTGTGTTCGTAACCCTCTAAGTTCTGACTTGAGCTTATTGACCTCGGTTCTAGGACGGTACTTCTCGTTCATCAAGTGCTTGAATGCTGACCACGGTAGCGCGTAAGCAGCATCTTGTCCCACTTGCTCTAGATAGGTATTCCACCATGTTAACGCAATACCTGTGAAGGTATGCGTAGCGTACTTCACTTTGTCTCCTTCAGCACACTTACTTATGGCAAAGACCGATTCAACTTTCTCGGTCCACCGTTTCAATCCGATTGGTCCTTCGGTCCCATCAAATTCTGAAGGTTTGTAGGTAGTGAATTCCTTGTAGGAGCATCCTACACGATTTCTTGCGCCGTTAGCTGTATTGCTAGATTCAGAGTTATTGTTGGTATGTAGCGCGACCTGTACTGCGGCTATGTTTGAAGCAAGAAAGACACGAAATTCCTCTTCGCTCATATTCAAGGTGTGTCGAGTAGTCGGTGCCATTTCCTTCAAAATAGTCAAATGAAACGAGTTAATCATATAGAATATCAAGAGTAGTCAATAGTATTTCGTAGCGTAATATGAACTTATTTGTAACAACCCAACCCGTTAACCAACCAATAACGCAGAAAAAGAAATTTTTTTTTTGCTGGTACGGCACATGGCGCGGCGCGCCATATGGCCGCGCGGCGCGCCAAAGTGGCCTGTCCAAAAAGTCATGAAATGCGAAAATGTTTGACCACTTCCCGACGTATTTAGACAAAACGCTTTTAACCATACATTAATATATGTAGAACTAACACGTTCCATTAATAAAATTAGTTTTACGAAGACCGGGCCCACATTGGCCGTTTTACGACTTTCGTACGAAAATACAAGTTTTCAACCACATGACTATTAACACAAAATAAAGCCGAGCATGGCGATTGGGGATACGCTACCCCATCCTAATCAATCCAAAAGCAAGCCTTCTAAAGCAACTACGCGAGTCCACTAGTCCCCGCTTACCCGAACCTCCGCATCCATGCAATCTATAAAAAAAGTCAACAACGAGAGGGTAAGCTAACGCTTAGTGAATGATAATATACTACATACATATATATGTATAAAATGAGATCGCCACACAAATATCAAATACCGCATACCGAACAACCAAGCATAAAGGCAAGCTAGTCTAGGCGTACCGTACAAACACTAAGCACGAGCTAAGATACAACAACGAAATATAAGTTCACCAACGACGATGTGAACAACGCCAAATAGCTACACCCGGAGGGTTAGCTACAACACAACAATACATTAATATACGTATACAATATATATATAACAACGCGTAAAACTCCCAAGGTTAACCATAACGCTATGGTGCTACCGGCTCGTGGTTCACACCATACGCAATTGAGTCATACTCTTTTATAGTGCTACCGGCTCGTGGTTCACACTCGATGCTACCGGCTCGTGGTTCACATCAATTATTTTATAGTGCTACCGGCTCGTGGTTCACACTCGATGCTACCGGCTCGTGGTTCACATCAATTATTTTATAGTGCTACCGGCTCGTGGTTCACACTCGATGCTACCGGCTCGTGGTTCACATCTTAGTTTATAGTGCTACCGGCTCGTGGTTCACACTCGATGCTACCGGCTCGTGGTTCACATCTTAGTTTATAGTGCTACCGGCTCGTGGTTCACACTCGATCACACACATGTTATGGCACTACCGGCTCGATGGTTCATACCATAACACCCACAAATAAATACGTCATATACACATACGTATAATTATTCCACTCACAATACTACCCTTCGCCATTGGGGTTATATCTAAGTCCGCATCACAATATTAACCCTTCGCCATTGGGGTTATATCAACCACATCACAACCACGTGTGATAATGTACACGCGAACGCGTACTTCGCCAAAGGTGGCCAACTAAAACGCACAACCGTGCCAATTGGACCTATACACAAGTCCATCAAATCCACCTATATGTGAAGTGAGCTCTATAACCAAGAAACACTTCACCCCGACCCGCACCCATCCTACACATACATATGCACATAGGATATTAACACTCACCTTGAAGTCTTGAAGAATGCTTCCAAGTAAGCTGCAACTCGTCAATGGAAAGTACCTATTCCATTATCACAAATTCAACAACACACTTAGATTGGATTTACAAACCAACCCAATTTGACACTTAGTGCAAATTCGACCCAAATGCACTTCCAAGTACAAACCGCGCCCAAAATTAACCAATAATCACTAACACAAGTGAAAATGGTCTTAATACGCCAATTAAACCCGATCATAGGTGTTAAACACCTATCTTGCCCAAAAAGACACTTAAACCCTAATTTGACCCATAAGAAGTCAATATCACGCCATTAGCAAGTTTTGACATCAAAACATATTTAACTCGGTTCTATGCTTCAACTTAATCCATTTTAAGTTTATAAACCTTATTAAATCGACAATTGGGTCATAACCGTCACCAAACCCTAATTTTGACCCATACTCAAAATTAGTCAACCAAATAACCCTAAATGGGTTCCAATACTTCCATAATCACTAAACCTAGTGATTAAACCCAATTACAAGTCCTAACCATGGCCAATTAGTTCACCAACACAAAATCCACCAACAATAACAATAAACCCGATTACTAGCATCCACAAACTCAATTCAAGAGTTTGAATGGGTTTATTAACAATTTAAGTTCAAACCCTAACTTGAATATCAAATCACTAAGATGAAATTCGGAGTTAGAACTTACCAATACCGCTAAAATGATGCCGTTGACGAGTAGAACAACTTTAATACCCGAGACTTGACCCGAATCAAACTTCTTCTTCTCCAAATGGAGCTTTCTCTCACTTAAAATGGGTTTCTCACTCTAGGGTTTGATGAGAGTGTTTGATGAGTGAAATGTGGTCCAAAATGATCAATGGATCAGTTTTGATGACCCCAAACTGACCCTAAATGAAAAGACCAAAGTACCCTTCATTTAAACCTTTAAAAAAGGCTGAAAATTGCATCAAACGGGTTCGGCGCGCCGCGCCGAAAGGTGGAGCGCCGCTCCAACCTTCAGGTCAGTTTTCAGTTTCTTGTTTTGGCCATAACTTTTTGACCGTAGCTCCGTTTTCGATGAATCAAATATCGTTGGAAACGTGATAAGATTTCCTTTCCAATGGTAAGGCTTTGGAACATCAACACAAACTTTATTTAGGGTTGAAAGGATACGTACACACCTTCTCACTTTAGACAACGTCCAGTTTCCTTCGGCGTCCGAGCAAGCAACACGTAAACTTCATACACGCATCGTATACCATAAATACATTATGTACAATAAATATTTGGGTCTTACAACTCTCCCCCACTTAAACTCGATCACGTCCTCGTGATCTTCTCCACTTAACCAATCCGGAACTACTCAACGGCCCTCAATCCTAAGTTCCAATCCGAACTTTCCTAGACAATTCTTCCCAATGAATCACCTTTAACAACTAAAATTGTCACCCGCGATTTATCAAAACCACTATCCGAGCACTAAAACCTGCTCTTTTCCCCATATCGGGATAAACTCAACTAATCTCGTACCGAGATATCAATTCCTTAGCGTACCTTTACCAAGGACAACGCTATAAGTGACCAAGTCTCATCCTAAAGTCAACAATCCGAACGTTGAAGATCGAACCACATGAATCCTTATGGATTACACTTACCACTAAACATCCTTTGTAGTACGCAATATAACCAATACGCCACTATCCTAACATCATAAGCAACGACTAAAACCAAAAGCGCCCAAAACGACTATGGCAACGCTAATCCTAAGGTGTCCAAAATCGACTATTGTCACACCCGTAACAACACGTGAGCGAAACACGGCTATCGCAATCACTAATCACACAACATGGTCCTCACGATCCCACCATCGGTGTATAAAACAACCAATAGATCACTCAACACCGGATGAAGTCAGCGGACCCCGAAGGTCATGCTCCACCAATCAAAAATACTATGATGAAGTCAGCGGACCCCGAAGGTCATGCTTCACCAATCACAAATACTATGATGAAGTCAGCGGACCCCGAAGGTCATGCTTCACCAATCACAAATACTATGATGAAGTCAGCGGACCCGAAGATCATGCTTCACCGATATAACACCACGCTCATGATGAAGTCAGCGGACCCCGAAAGTCATGCTCCACCAATCACGTATTCCCATGATGAAGTCAGCGGACCCTAAAGATCATGCTTCACCAAACAACCATACCATAATCGAGCAAGAACCACCTATACCAAACATAGGTACCAAACAATAATTCTCCACAAGAGAACCCGACACACACCTCCCTTAACCGGAGGATTTCACCTTGCTCGCCAAACACGTCCATTATCTCTCAACGAGATTTACCACGTTACCACCTCGGTGATGATTCAAATCCAAACCATAAGTACAATCTATCTGAAATTGTACTCTACCACAAATTGACCCAACCAGGTCTCGACAACACTTTACGGATCTACCAAAAGCATCATCCGAAATCTCACACTAAAACTTCCTCGTGCGGGAGTGTAACTCCCCCACTTAGAACCACGTTCTATATCCACAACTCGTATGTAGTGACCCGAACTTTTCCATGTTTATATATATTAATTGAGATTGATATTTACATGATTAAATGTTTCCAACATGTTAAGCAATCAAACTTGTTAAGACTTGATTAATTGAAATATGTTTCATATAGACAATTGACCACCCAAGTTGACCGGCGATTCACGAACGTTAAAACTTGTAAAAACGACATGATGATATATATATATGGATATACATATGGTTAACATGAGATTATGATAAGTAAGTATCTCCATAAGTATATTAACAACGAGTTATATACATATAAACAAGACTACTAACTTAAGGATTTCGAAACGAGACATATATGTAACGATTATCGTTGTAACGACATTTAAATGTATATATATCATATTAAGATATATTAATATATCATAATATTATGATAATATAATAATTTAACATCTCATTAGATATAATAAACAATGGGTTAACAATATTAATTGAGATCGTTAACTTAAAGGTTTCAAAACAACACTTACATGTAACGACTAACGATGACTTAACGACTCCGTTAAAATGTATATACATGTAGTGTATTTAGATGTATTAAAATACTTTTGGAAGACTTCAAGACATATATCAAAACACTCATACTTAACGAAAATGGTTACAGTTACTTTCCCATTCTTTTCTTTCATCAAGAATTCTAGTCGTATTCTTACCCGTATTATACACAGCTTCAAAACGTACTTACTATAGGTATATACCAATAGGAACTAGCATGGGATTCCACTCTTGATTATGTCATGTATGACTAATCAATTTTAACTTCTACCATGAGCTAGTCAACTAACTAGAACTCCTTTTAACCCCACTCACCACTCACCAATTAACACTCATCATTCACTCCATTTCACTTCCAAATCTCTTTCTAATTCTCTCTCAACACACCCACACTATTATGAACGTATTTTTCCAGTAGTTAATCATCATCTTCATCAAAAATCAATTCAAGAATCAAGCTATAATCATCATAGGAAGAACACTTCAAGAATACTTCAAAAATCCCTTCAAGTTTACTAATTTACTTCCAAGCTTTCTAATCCATTCCAAGTAATCATCTAAGATCAAGAAACCTTTGTTATATACAGTAGGTTATCTTTCTTATTCAAGGTAATATTCATATTCAAACTTTGATTCAATTTCTATAACTATAAACTATCTTAATTCGAGCAAAAATCTTACTTGAACTTGTTTTTGTGTCATGATCCTACTTCAAGAACTTTCAAGCCATCCAAGATCCTTTGAAGCTAGATCATTTATTGTCACTTCCAGTAGGTTTACCTACTAAACTTGAGGTAGTAATTATGTTCATAACATCATTCGATTCATATATATAAAACTATCTTATTCGAAGGTTTAAACTCGTAATCACTAGAACATAGTTTAGTTAATTCTAAACTTGTTCGCAAACAAAAGTTAATCCTTCTAACTTGACTTTTAAAATTAACTAAACACATGTTCTATATCTATATGATATGCTAACTTAATGATTTAAAACCTGGAAACACGAAAAACACCGTAAAACCGGATTTACGCCGTCGTAGTAACACCGCGGGCTGTTTTGGGTTAGTTAATTAAAAACTATGATAAACTTTGATTTAAAAGTTGTTATTCTGAGAAAATGATTTTTATTATGAACATGAAACTATATCCAAAAATTATGGTTAAACTCAAAGTGGAAGTATGTTTTCTAAAATGGTCATCTAGACGTCGTTCTTTCGACTGAAATGACTACCTTTACAAAAACGACTTGTAACTTATTTTTCCGACTATAAACCTATACTTTTTATGTTTAGATTCATAAAATACAGTTCAATATGAAACCATAGCAATTTGATTCATTCAAAACGGATTTAAAATGAAGAAGTTATGGGTAAAACAAGATTGGATAATTTTTCTCATTTTAGCTACGTGAAAATTGGTAACAAATCTATTCCAACCATAACTTAATCAACTTGTATTGTATATTATGTAATCTTGAGATACCATAGACACGTATACAATGTTTCGACCTATCATGTCGACACATCTATATATATTTCGGAACAACCATAGACACTCTATATGTGAATGTTGGAGTTAGCTATACAGGGTTGAGGTTGATTCTAAAATATATATAGTTTGAGTTGTGATCAATACTGAGATACGTATACACTGGGTCGTGGATTGATTCAAGATAATATTTATTGATTTATTTCTGTACATCTAACTGTGAACAACTAGTTGTAGGTTACTAACGAGGATAGCTGACTTAATAAACTTAAAACATCAAAATATATTAAAAGTGTTGTAAATATATTTTGAACATACTTTAATATATATGTATATATTGTTATAGGTTCGTGAATCAACAGTGGCCAAGTCTTACTTCTTGACGAAGTAAAAATCTGTGAAAGTGAGTTATAGTCCCACTTTTAAAATCTAATATTTTTGGGATGAGAATACATGCAGGTTTTATAAATGATTTACAAAATAGACACAAGTACGTGAAATTACATTCTATGGTTGAATTATCGAAATCGAATATGCCCCTTTTTATTAAGTCTGGTAATCTAAGAATTAGGGAACAGACACCCTAATTGACGCGAATCCTAAAGATAGATCTATTGGGCCTAACAAACCCCATCCAAAGTACCGGATGCTTTAGTACTTCGAAATTTATATCATATCCGAAGGGTGTCCCGGAATGATGGGGATATTCTTATATATATGCATCTTGTTAATGTCGGTTACCAGGTGTTCACCATATGAATGATTTTTATCTCTATGTATGGGATGTGTATTGAAATATGAAATCTTGTGGTCTATTGTTACGATTTGATATATATAGGTTAAACCTATAACTCACCAACATTTTTGTTGACGTTTAAAGCATGTTTATTCTCAGGTCAATATTAAGAGCTTCCGCTGTTGCATACTAAAATAAGGACAAGATTTGGAGTCCATGTTTATACGATATTGTGTAAAAACTGCATTCAAGAAACTGATTTCGATGTAACATATTTGTATTGTAAACCATTATGTAATGGTCGTGTGTAAACAGGATATTTTAGATTATCATTATTTGATAATCTACGTAAAACTTTTTAAACCTTTATTTATGAAATAAAGGTTATGGTTTGTTTTAAAAATGAATGCAGTATTTGAAAAACGTCTCATATAGAGGTCAAAACCTCGCAACGAAATCAATTAATATGGAACGTTTTTAATCAATAAGAACGGGACATTTCATCGTACAACCGCACAATGCTACCACAGGTAGACTTTACCAACAATTGGGCTCACACGACCCATTACCACATCTTGCTCCAACCTCGAGCACACGAAGGATTTTAACCAACCCTTAAACACTTTGTACGAAAAGTGTACCGCAACACAATCGGAGTCGAACACCACGCTAGTAGGTATAAAAGAGGCACCTAATGTCGCGTCATAAAGACTCCATTACCAACACACATCGAGATTTAAAACACTCGATCTCAAGGGTTCCAACCAACCGACGAACCTCACGATTCGTCACTTCAACATAAAAGCGAACACGCGCTTAACAACCAAACACCAAAACCATTTCCGTGGCTTGGTAGAAACGTTTCCCAAATACTAAGGAATGCTTGGTTGCACCAAGTCTTACGCCCTTCGCCCGTCAATCAATCATCAACATAGGGTACTTCCATTAGGAACGTCACCCATAGCATAACATGCACAACAAAGGCACGCAACTCAAACTCAACAGCAACGAACATTCCCAAGACTTGTGACCCCTCATGCCACAATTGTAACATCTAGACGCGCTCGAATTCGATATGCTCGTCTGCGTACCACCCGTTCTCACGCTCGGACCCTTAGTCCTCTTACTCGGAGCACCATACGAAACACCCTTCTCTCGCTTGAAGGCTCACTCATCTTCGATCGCGAGTATGACTCGAAACTCCTAGTCAAGTCGAATAATTCCGAAAACAATTTCGCTTGACCCCGACAAATTTTACTCTTCATGTCATCATTCAAGGTCCGATAGAAATCCCCCATTAACAAACGATCATTCCCCAAATACTCCGGGCAAGAACGAGCCTTCGCCATAAAGGTCGTCTTGAGAGTACTCAAATCCATAGACCCTTGTCGTAAATTTTGCAGCTCATTACGCAATTCCCACAAATCGGCCGAAGTCCGGAACTCCCCGAAAAATTCCTCCTTAACTCGTCCCACGATAAAGCCATAAACGTCTCGCCACCGATAAGATCAATCTTACCATCCAACCAATCCCTTGCCCTGCCCCGCAACAAACTAGTAGCGAGTCTCGTCTTTTTCTCGGGAGGGCAATCAATCGTACGAAAACACCCTTCGACATCCGAAATCCAAGTTGCGCTCACCAATGGATCCGGTTTCCCATCATACATCGGGGGTTTAGTCCTCATGAAGCTCTTAAGATAACGCTCCATTTCACCACTACTTTGAAGTTCGGAATACTTCCTATCCATTTCTCCTCGAAACGCTCTCATTTGCTTCGCAACGGCTGCCGCAACTCTAGCGTTAAACTCCAAATCATTCGTCTCGATCACGTTTCTCGTCGCCATTCAGAGGAATGCAAAGTGATTAGATCACGAACGTATAAGACCGCACGCACAACACTGTCCCATCTTGCTAAACACTCGTCGTACATCACTTGTTAGACACGATTTGCACCCGTAATAAGGTTTGCAAGTCCTTATTATGCACACACGCCGCATCTACTCGTTAGTACAACGACCGCCTCGCTCGATGATAGAAACAAACACAAACAAAATTCTACGCGACACAAACACACGCGAGAATAATTGCCACAACACAAAAGCATATTAATAATATCCGCATTACTAATATAAATGTTAGTCAACCTATAAACAAGGCACTAACTAAACCCATTCTGACCCGTAATCCTACAAGTCCCGCAACAAATTAAGCACACACACAAGTCTAAGTCTAGGCACCTATCTCAAGTCACCTAAATCCCTTAGACCATGCTCTGATACCACTTGTAACAACCCAACCCGTTAACCAACCAATAACGCAGAAAAAGAAAAAAAAATTTGCTGGTACGGCACATGGCGCGGCGCGCCATATGGCCGCGCGGCGCGCCAAAGTGGCCTGTCCAAAAAGTCATGAAATGCGAAAATGTTTGACCATTTCCCGACGTATTTAGACAAAACGCTTTTAACCATACATTAATATATGTAGAACTAACACGTTCCATTAATAAAATTAGTTTTACGAAGACCGGGCCCACATTGGCCGTTTTACGACTTTTGTACGAAAATACAAGTTTTCAACCACATGACTATTAACACAAAATAAAGCCGAGCATGGCGATTGGGGATACGCTACCCCATCCTAATCAATCCAAAAGCAAGCCTTCTAAAGCAACTACGCGAGTCCACTAGTCCCCGCTTACCCGAACCTCCGCATCCATGCAATCTATAAAAAAGTCAACAACGAGAGGGTAAGCTAACGCTTAGTGAATGATAATATACTACATACATATATATGTATAAAATGAATACGCCACACAAATATCAAATACCGCATACCGAACAACCAAGCATAAAGGCAAGCTAGTCTAGGCGTACCGTACAAACACTAAGCACGAGCTAAGATACAACAACGAAATATAAGTTCACCAACGACGATGTGAACAACGCCAAATAGCTACACCCGGAGGGTTAGCTACAACACAACAATACATTAATATACGTATACAATATATATATAACAACGCGTAAAACTCCCAAGGTTAACCATAACGCTATGGTGCTACCGGCTCGTGGTTCACACCATACGCAATTGAGTCATACTCTTTTATAGTGCTACCGGCTCGTGGTTCACACTCGATGCTACCGGCTCGTGGTTCACATCAATTATTTTATAGTGCTACCGGCTCGTGGTTCACACTCGATGCTACCGGCTCTTGGTTCACATCAATTATTTTATAGTGCTACCGGCTCGTGGTTCACACTCGATGCTACCGGCTCGTGGTTCACATCTTAGTTTATAGTGCTACCGGCTCGTGGTTCACACTCGATGCTACCGGCTCGTGGTTCACATCTTAGTTTATAGTGCTACCGGCTCGTGGTTCACACTCGATCACACACATGTTATAGCACTACCGGCTCGATGGTTCATACCATAACACCCACAAATAAATACGTCATATACACATACGTATAATTATTCCACTCACAATACTACCCTTCGCCATTGGGGTTATATCTAAGTCCGCATCACAATATTAACCCTTCGCCATTGGGGTTATATCAACCACATCACAACCACGTGTGATAATGTACACGCGAACGCGTACTTCGCCAAAGGTGGCCAACTAAAACGCACAACCGTGCCAATTGGACCTATACACAAGTCCATCAAATCCACCTATATGTTAAGTGAGCTCTATAACCAAGAAACACTTCACCCCGACCCGCACCCATCCTACACATACATATGCACATAGGATATTAACACTCACCTTGAAGTCTTGAAGAATGCTTCCAAGTAATCTGCAACTCGTCAATGGAAAGTACCTATTCCATTATCACAAATTCAACAACACACTTAGATTGGATTTACAAACCAACCCAATTTGACACTTAGTGCAAATTCGACCCAAATGCACTTCCAAGTACAAACCGCGCCCAAAATTAACCAATAATCACTAACACAAGTGAAAATGGTCTTAATACGCCAATTAAACCCGATCATAGGTGTTAAACACCTATCTTGCCCAAAAAGACACTTAAACCCTAATTTGACCCATAAGAAGTCAATATCACGCCATTAGCAAGTTTTGACACCAAAACATATTTAACTCGGTTCTATGCTTCAACTTAATCCATTTTAAGTTTATAAACCTTATTAAATCGACAATTGGGTCATAACCGTCACCAAACCCTAATTTTGACCCATAGTCAAAATTAGTCAACCAAATAACCCTAAATGGGTTCCAATACTTCCATAATCACTAAACCTAGTGTTTAAACCCAATTACAAGTCCTAACCATGGCTAATTAGTTCACCAACACAAAATCCACCAACAATAACAATAAACCCGATTACTAGCATCCACAAACTCAATTCAAGAGTTTGAATGGGTTTATTAACAATTTAAGTTCAAACCCTAACTTGAATATCAAATCACTAAGATGAAATTCGGAGTTAGAACTTACCAATACCGCTAAAATGATGCCGTTGACGAGTAGAACAACTTTAATACCCGAGACTTGACCCGAATCAAACTTCTTCTTCTCCATATGGAGCTTTCTCTCACTTAAAATGGGTTTCTCACTCTAGGGTTTGATGAGAGTGTTTGATGAGTGAAATGTGGTCCAAAATGATCAATGGATCAGTTTTGATGACCCCAAACCGACCCTAAATGAAAAGACCAAAGTACCCTTCATTTAAACCTTTAAAAAAGGCTGAAAATTGCATCAGACGGGTTCGGCGCGCCGCGCCGAAAGGTGGAGCGCCGCTCCAACCTTCAGGTCAGTTTTCAGTTTCTTGTTTTGGCCATAACTTTTTGACCGTAGCTCCGTTTTCGATGAATCAAATATCGTTGGAAACGTGATAAGATTTCCTTTCCAATGGTAAGGCTTTGGAACATCAACACAAACTTTATTTGGGGTTGAAAGGATACGTACACACCTTGTCACTTCAGACAACGTCCAGTTTCCTTCGGCGTCCGAGCAAGCAACACGTAAACTTCATACACGCATCGTACACCATAAATACATTATGTACAATAAATATTTGGGTCTTACATTATTTATAAAAGCTCTTTCTTCATATTAGCGTTTTATACTCTTTAATTCGGGTAGTACCTACCCGTTAAGTTCATACTTAGTAGCTAACATACCATTTCAACTACTACAATTCTATATGAAAAACTAATCACAAAAAAAAAAAAAAACATATTCAAACTTTTATACAATAACTTGCAAACTTACAATACCGCTATTTTACATATAGCATGAAATATAGCACATAAAACTTTGATACAAAGTAGTTGCGAAGATAATTTTAGTTAATAAATAAGGCGTTCAGTAAAGGCAATAAAGACACGTAATTCATACGTCCAGAAACAAGTCATGCATTCTGGTTTTACTAATACCACTTCCCATCCTTGGTTTTGTGGAATATAACCGTTGTGACCGATAGTAAGACAATGTGTTGTAACATCGTCAAAAGGATGAAGGTTACGTAATGACCAACAGTCTCGTAATAACCTAAAAACCTCATTTCTTACCCCAATTACCGACTCAATCACTTGTGGGAACGTTTTGTTTAATAGTTGTAGCCCGATGTTCTTGTTCTCACTTTGGTGAGAAGCGAACATTACTAACCTGTAAGCATAACATGCTTCTTTATGTTGCATGTTAGCCGCTTTTTCTAAATCACGAAGTCCTATATTCGGATATATTGAGTCAAAATAATTTCTTAACCCGTTGCGTAAACTAGCATTTGGGTTCCCCGCAATATATGCGTCAAAGTAAACACATCGTAACTTATGAATTTCCCAATGTGATATCCCCCATCTTTCGAACGAAAGCCTTTTATAAACCAAGGCATTCTTGGAACGTTCTTCGAATGTCTTACAAACTGATCTCGCCTTAAATAGTTGTGCCGAGGAATTCTGACCGACTCTAGACAAGATTTCATCAATCATGTCTCCGGGTAGGTCTCTTAAAATATTGGGTTGTCTATCCATTTTGTATTTTTATACTGTAAAATAGACAAGAGTTAGATTCATAAAAAAATACTTATTAATACAATCAATTTTTACATATATCATAAAGCATAAGCACACTATATTACATATATTACACCACACGAATACAACTATCTTATTCCGACTCGCTCGTTTCTTCTTCTTCTTCGGTTTTGGTTCGTTTTGCCAAGTTTCTAGGGATATATGATGTTCCCCTAGTATGAGCCGTCGTTTTCCACATTGGTTTAGAAAAACCTGGTGGTTTAGAGGTTCCCGGGTTATTGTCACAACTTAAGAAATACGGGTGTTGACGATATATATAAAGTTTATCGGGTTTGGAATCAAATTTCTCTACTTTTTTGCCATTTCCCTTATTGTTCTCTTTTGCCTTATTAAATTGTGTTGGGGTAATTTCCATCATCGGAATCCTTGTCGGGATCCGATTCATCGGAGAATTGGTAATCCTCCCAACACTTTGCTTCCTTGGCGGAAACACCATTGACCATAATTAACTTTGGTCGGTTGGTTGAGGATTTTCTTCTACTTAACCGTTTTATTATTTCCCCCACTGGTTCTATTTCTTCTTCCGGTTCCGATTCTTCTTCCGGTTCCGACTCTTCTTCCGGTTCCTCTTCCGGTTCCGATTCTACTTAACCGTTTTGTCAAAGGACGGACTAGGACATCGATCCGAAACGACCTCGTCCTAAATAACAAGGGAAACAAAATTTTAAAATTAATTACTTAATTGTTTTAATTAGTATAAGATATATATAAAAAAAAAAAAAACTGAAAGTACTGTGATCGCATGGGGTTTGCACTTGGAACCCATGCGATCGCATGGGGACCAAATGCAGGCCAGAAACAAATAGCTCAGAGAGCTGAGTTCTTCACACCACAACACACAAACATACGAAAATACTCCCAAATCACCTCTAAAATTCGCTATTTTTCACCGTAATTCGTCATTTTTCTTGCTCTAATCATGCCTAGATTCTCATTCTTCAGCAAAATGGTAAAAATTACACCCCTAAACTCTATAAATTCCTAGTTTTTGTGATAATTACCAATTTTTTACCTAATGCAATTTTGTTAATTTCTAGTGTAATTAGTGTTAAATTGTTAGTATTTTATGCATGTATAACCTAGATTGATGCTATTTAACATGATTCGAAGCCAAAAACTTCAAAAATTTTAGAAATCTAGGGTTTGTGTTCTTGAGCAATTTGGGGCTTTTTGATATAAACAGGTTATGGCCGATTTTTGTCATGAATTATTGCTAAATTGAGTAGTGTAACATGTTTAGATAGTTAAATGATCAAAACATTGATCCTAAACATGATTTTTGGAGATTAAAGTGGACTTTTTAAGTCCAAAATTCATGAACTTGATTAATTTGATGTAATTGCCATTTGAGACTTGTTTAATTATTAGTAATGACTATTTTGACATGTTATTTGAGTTAAAAGCTTATGAACTTTGTATACATTTTCATATGTGCTTATTTGAAAAGTGTAGAATTGTAAAAAATTGTGAAAATGTGTATAAGTTTAATTTTGATTTAACATGTTATAGTGATTGTTTTAAGTTGTTATTTTGCTAACACTAATGCATATTTGGATGCAAAAATTTTGTGTTTAATGTGTTTTGCAGAAAGCCAATACTGGAGGTTCAGGAGCATCATCATCTAGACGAACAGCACCAGCACCAGAACCAGAAATGCAACACGAACAAGAACCACAACAAGAACCACAACAACAGCCTGATCAGCACATACCTTATTATGATCCGGTACAGTTTGTTGATGAATTCATAGTATTCTCAATGAGGCCGCCAGTAGAATTCCCAACGATTCCTGAGCACACTCTACATCCTAATCTGAGATTTGATAGAAGATGGAGAGATTACGAGACATATCAAAGGAACAAATTCAAATTGGTAACAAAAAATGTAGAGGTGCCAAGGGTAATCAATTGGGCCCCTTTGGAAACGGTCCATATAGCTGACCGTGTTAGACAGCTTTTGGTACAAAGGTATGGCAGTTCTTCTTTTACAGATTGGGAACGTCTTTTCACCATTCGTAGACCTGTATATAAGGAATGGTGTGTTGAGTTGATGAGTACTGTATCACTTGATACAAATATAGTTAGAATAGATGATAGAAGATTTCTTAGGTTTATCCTTGGCGGTAGGATGTACAGAATGTCCATGCTGGACATGGCCAGGGCCTTACAGATATATACTCCTGGTGAGTTGCTATTACCCGATTGTACAAATTTGATTCATTATGGTGAAAGGGTAGATAGTAACTTTGACGCTGACGCCATTTGGAGGCGTATGTCACATTTTGATGTTTTTACACGAGCATGAGGACACTCCTATACACATATTGACAGAGCCGAGCTTCGTATTATTCATAGATTTTTGGCTAACTCGATTACACAGAGAGGTCATAATAAAGAAAAAATTACCTTACATGATTTATTCTACCTAAAGTGTATTCGGGATCCTAGAAGCTTTGTCAATATCCCTTATTGTGTTGCTTTTTATTTATCTAAAATGGTAGAGGGAATGCAGGACGGGAGTATAATAGGAGGAGGTATTTTTGTTACTCTCATTGGAGAGTATTTAGGTGTTGATAGGAACCAAGGGGGTCCATTACAGCTTTGTAGAGAACATGTTGAGCCCTTAGGATTGAAAGTTTATGTGGGTGCTAAGGTATTGAAAAGTAGACGTAACCAGGCAGTACCCTATGAGGGATCTCATCCTCAGGTAGAGAGAGGCTCAGACGAGAAAATGGAGGAGGCGAAAGACATTAGGGATGTCTTTCGAGATGCTATTCTTGACGTCCACGTTCGTATAGATGAGGAAGCAATGACGAACGTGGCCAGACATAGTATGTACGAGCAGTGGAACTCCGAGCGAGTATACGAGGATTATAGGCGACGCCAACACGATAGCTGGGTAGTTCATCAGCACCAAATCATGAGCCAGCTATCATATCAGGTACCAAATAATTACGTACCTACTCGACCTGCTCATTTTCCGCCACATAGCCCCGATATCCGACCACCCTTTAACCGGTATGACTATAACCAAGCCTATCAAAACACCTATAACCAACAATGGAACCCACCTGACGAGATGAACTGGAACCCATATCCAGACTGATTTAGTTCCATTTGGTTATTTATATGATTTTTATATTTTTATCTTTTTACTTATTCATGTTTAAACTTATGTTATTGAATATACTTATGTAATCTTTATCATTTTTATTATTATTGTGTACTAATATTTCACATTTAGGATTTGAAAGTGGGATATTAAGTCCCATTTCAAATTGCCATGCATATTTATATTTGTATGTATGTATATTATAAATTGTACAAAACAGGGTAAAACAGCGCATTTTCAAAGACTGGCATTAAGTTCAGCAAAAGCTACTAATTTTGACGACAAGATGACAAATAAATGTGATGTAACAACAGACGAAATGAACAAATGATATGCACCATTTATCATTCAGCAACCAAACGCCAATATGTTTGGAAACTTTGGTAAAATTTAATCATTTTTACGCTAATCACCCTCAATAATTTAAATTGTTACTGATTTCTTGCAAATGAGGGCATTGCAAGATCTTAAGTGTGGGAAGGGGTTAAATTCTTTCGGATTTTTAAAATTTTTATCTTAAACACTTGGTTACCATTAAAAATACTAGTAACGTAGTAGTTGTATTAGAATCTAGTGCTCTCTGATGATAAAGAACAGCCCTAGTCTTATATACTGACTACCCAATTCTAGTAAAATTTTTCAAAATTTTCAATTAAATGAACTCAAAATCATGTTTATACATATTTATGAACGATAAAATTAGATGTTAACACCGAAATTATTGTTACCTCAGAAAGGACATAAATTGAGAAACAAACCAAAATGTTAAAATTCATTTAAAATGGAATAGAGGACAATAAAAAGGAAAATAAAAGCCAAGTGTGGGAAAAATTACCAAGTTATCTTAAACATATGTCACATATTTCTGTAACAAATAACTAAAAATACTTTTGCTTTGGACTAAACTAAACTATTTTACCCGATGAAAGAAAAGAAGAGATGGATCTACACGATGAATCAATTCCATCATTAAAAGGAAGTAAAGTCTTCCGAAAAAGAAACGCGCTTCTTGATTTAGGTCAGAAAGTTGTCGTCCAGACCAGCTGTAGGTTGACGAAAAATCTAGAAAAGTCATCACTAAAATCAGCAGGAAATCCACGAACCTCAGCATAAAACAGGGTCGCCAAGTGGTCAGATTTATCCTAACCATTAGAAGGATTTATCTCCGTGCAAATTAGCTGGATAAGACTAATGAATCAGATCCCCAGAAAGGATAATCTCCTTAAAGATTAAAAATCAGCTTTTAAGCCTGATATTACTCAATCCTAGAGATTGACCTTAAAGATTGAGAATTCAAACTCATGGAATTCAATGATATCTAAACTCGAGCTTGAACGAGAAAATATTTTGATCAAATTATAAATCGATTTGTTTTCTGAAAACCCATTTTCAATGCGTTCATTACCATTGAACGTAAAATCCTAGGAATTCACCTGGAATTCATTAGGTCATCTGAACCAAATCGGGTGTCAACCGTAAGAACGGTGGTTGCATAGCATGGTTAAAGACAGGACCTTGTGCCAGACCGACAAATTATAAGGGTGAGCATTACTATTGCTCCTACAAAGGATAGTAATTGCGTCCGACACGTTATAGACCATAATTAAAAGCATGTCAGGGGACATTGCCTTAACAGTTGCTTGTTCAACGCTTTCCTTTATAACCAGATGGTAGTTTACCGAAAGGTAATATACGGAGCAAGTATACTGGATGTGTTGCTTTTCTAATACAAGGTTAGCAAGTGGGTGACACAAAATCACAAGTTTTGAGCTAAAATTTTCAAATCTGAAACCCACCAAGCCCACAAAAAAAAAAAAAAAAATTTGCAAACACCGGTGAAGGGTTATTCCGGAAAACTTATCTAGGGTAAAAACTAGATTTAATTTTCAAAAGATCAAATGTTTTCATAAAGATCCAATTTCCTTAATGGATCTAAATTTTATAGTCATGTGGGACTGTAAACCACATCGTTACTACCATTGTTTATACCGCCGTATTGAAATCACTGATGTACAAAGTGTGAAGAATAAAGAAGTGATTCTAGTATTTCAAGACTATATTGCTTGAGGATAAGCAACGCTCAAGTGTGGGAATATTTGATAATGCTAAAAACGAACATATATTTCATAGCATTATTCCTCAAGAAAGACAAGCTTTTAGTTGCAACTGTTCTATTTACAAGTGATATTCGTTTAAATAATAAAAGGTGAAGACAAAAGACAGATTCGACGAATTGAAGACGCAAACGACCAAAAAGCTCAAAAGTACAAAGTACAATCAAAGAGGTTCCAATTATTGATAAGAAACTTCTCAGAATTACAAGAGTACAAGATTCAAAACGCAAAGTACAAGATATTAAATTGTACGCAAGGACGTTCGAAAATCCGGAACCGGGACCAGAGTCAACTCTCAACGCTCGACGCAACGGACTAAAAATTACAAGTCAACGGAGTACAAGAATATAATATAATATATAATTAATTCTTAAAATTAATATATATATTATATTATAAAACCGTCGGCAGAAGAAAACAACCAAATGTGAGCCTCCCCAGCTGGCCATGCGATCGCATGGCCTAGAAGGCATAAATCCATGCGATCGCATGAGCCCCAGTTCCAGCCCACATGCCTATAAAAATCGAGCTTTGGTGCACCACAAAAACACATCTTTTTCTTCTTCACTCAACGTAGTATATGTATATATAATTTATATTTTAATTTTAATTTTAATTTTAAATCCTAATAATAAGGGTGTGTTAGCGAATTTTGTAAGGGTGTAAGTCGAAATTCTGTCCGTGTAACGCTACGCTATTTTTAATCATTGTAAGTTATGTTCAACCTTTTTACATTAATGTCTCGTAGCTAAGTTATTATTATGCTTATTTAATCCGAAGTAATCATGATGTTGGGCTAAAAATACTAAAATTGGGTAATTGGGCTTTGTACCATAATTGGGGTTTGGACAAAAGAACGACACTTGTGGAAATTAGACTATGGGCTATTAATGGGCTTTATATTTGTTTAACTAAATGATAATTTGTTAATGTTAATATAAAGATTTACAATTGGACGTCCCTATAAATAACCATATACACTCGATCGGACACGATGGGCGGGGTATTTATATGTACGAATAATCGTTCATTTAACCGGACACGGGAATGGATTAATAGCCACTAGAATTATTAAAACAGGGGTGAAATTATGTACAAGGACACTTGGCATAATTGATAACAAAGTATTAAAACCTTGGGTTACACTCAGTCGACATCCTGGTGTAATTATTAAACAAAGTATTAAAATCTTGTTACAGTTTAAGTCCCCAATTAGTTGGAATATTTAAACTTCGGGTATAAGGATAATTTGACGAGGACACTCGCACTTTATATTTATGACTGATGGACTGTTATGGACAAAAATTAGACGGACATATTAAATAATCCAGGACAAAGGACAATTAACCCATGGGCATAAAACTAAAATCAACACGTCAAACATCATGATTACGGAAGTTTAAATAAGCATAATTCTTTTATTTCATATTTAATTTCCTTTATTTTATATTTAATTGCACTTCTAATTATCGCATTTTTATTTATTGTTATTGTATTTAATTGCACTTTTAATTATCGTACTTTTTAATTATCGCAAGTTTATTTTATCGCACTTTTATTATTCGCAATTTCATTATCGTTATTTACTTTACGCTTTAAATTAAGTCTTTTATTTATTTAATATTTTACATTTTGTTTTAACTGCAACTAAAGTTTTTAAAATCGACAAACCAGTCATTAAACGGTAAAAACCCCCCTTTATAATAATAATATTACTTATATATATATTTGTATTTTTATAAATTTAAACTAATATAGCGTTAAGCTTTGTGAAAAAGATTCCCTGTGGAACGAACCGGACTTACTAAAAACTACACTACTGTACGGTTAGGTACACTGCCTATAAGTGTTGTAGCAAGGTTTAAGTATATCCATTCAATAAATAAATAAATATCTTGTGTAAAATTGTATCGTATTTAATAGTATTTCCTTGTAAAATTTAATAGTATTTTATACCCCTTAGCTTTAACATCATTAACCATGATTTTTGGATATAGTTTCATGTTCATAAGAAAAATTATTTTTCCAGAAGAACAACTTTTAAATCAAAGTTTATCATAGTTTTTAATTATCAAACCCAAAACAGCCCGCGGTGTTACTACGACGGCGTATGTCCAGTTTTACGGTGTTTTTCGTGTTTCCGGGTTTTAAATCATTAAGTTAGCATATCATATAGATATAGAACATGTGCTTAGTCGATTTTAAAAGTCAAGTTAGAAGGATTAACTTTTGTTTGCGAACAAGTTTAGAATTAACTAAACTATGTTCTAGTGATTTCAAGTTTAAACCTTCGAATAAGATAGCTTTATATGTATGAATCGAATGATGTTATGAACATCATTACTACCTCAAGTTTTGTGGATAAACCTACTGGAAAAGAGACAAATGGATCTAGCTTCAAAGGATCTTGGATGGCTTGAAAGTTCTTGAAGTAGAATCATGACACGAAAACAAGTTCAGGTAAGATTTTCACTCGAAATAAGATTGTTATAGTTATAGAAATTGAATCAAAGTTTGAATATGAGTATTACCTTATATTAGAAAGATATCTTACTGTAAATAAGAAAGATTTCTTGAGGTTGGATGATCACTCTACAAGATTGGAAGTAAGCTAGCAAACTTGGAAGTATTCTTGATTTTATGAAACTAGAACTTGTAGAATTTATGAAGAACACTTAGAACTTGAAGATAGAACTTGAGAGAGATCAATTAGATGAAGAAAATTGAAGAATGAAAGTGTTTGTAGGTGTTTTTGGTCGTTGGTGTATGGATTAGATATAAAGGATATGTAATTTTGTTTTCATGTAAATAAGTCATGAATGATTACTCATATTTTTGTAATTTTATGAGATATTTCATGCTAGTTGCCAAATTATGGTTCCCACATGTGTTAGGTGACTCACATGGGCTACTAAGAGCTGATCATTGGAGTGTATATACCAATAATACATACATCTAAAAGTTGCGTATTGTGCGAGTACGAATACGGGTGCATACGAGTAGAATTGTTGATGAAACTGAACGAGGATGTAATTGTAAGCATTTTTGTTAAGTAGAAGTATTTTGATAAGTGTCTTGAAGTCTTTCAAAAGTGTATGAATACATATTAAAACACTACATGTATATACATTTTAACTGAGGCGTTAAGTCATCGTTAGTCGTTACATGTAAGTGTTGTTTTGAAACCTTTAGGTTAACGATCTTGTTAAATGTTGTTAACCCAATGTTTATAATATCAAATGAGATTTTAAATTATTATATTATCATGATATTATGATGTATGAATATCTCTTAATATGATATATATACATTAAATGTCGTTACAACGATAATCGTTACATGTATGTCTCGTTTCAAAATCATTAAGTTAGTAGTCTTGTTTTTACATATGTAGTTCATTGTTAATATACTTAATGATATGTTTACTTATCATAATATCATGTTAACTATATATATAACCATATATATGTCATCATATAGTTTTTACAAGTTTTAACGTTCGTGAATCACCGGTCAACTTGGGTGGTCAATTGTCTATATGAAACCTATTTCAATTAATCAAGTCTTAACAAGTTTGATTGCTTAACATGTTTGAAACAATTAATCATGTAAATAACAATTTCATTTAATATATATATAAACTTGGAAAAAATTCTGCTTTCGCCATTGCTTGTGTTTACTTTACTCATTTGAACACTTGGAGATAAATAAAACCCAAGTTAACCCATAATCACTCATGAATGGATTGTAAATTGCCACATGTAACTACAGGTGTGTAAGGAATTTTGTTAGGGTAACCTTAAGCACAAAATAATGATATAGTGTACTTGTGTAAGTATTGTATGTCATTTCATTAATAATCAGTAACATTCTTTTAAAAATGTTCAATCATATAAATAAAAAGTAATTGTATCAACCTTGCGAAAATGAGAGTATATATAGTTATTTTTGTGCAACTACTCTAGAAAAGATACATCGAATACTTGCAATGTAAAGCAAATGACATTATCATTGTTGACAAAAGATAAATACCTTACGAGGATTATGCCCCACTAAGTAGGAATTTTTTAATGGATAGTGGTTATTTAAAAACGTATTTATAAGACTCCTGTACTTCTAAAAATATTTTATGTATCTAGTTTGTTTCTTCGTTTCTGCTTAAGAAAGTTGCAAATTATCACACTTAGATTACACATTTTCTTGCACGGATAGTCCTATAATTTGTAATTCTTGCACGAATAGTCCCTACGTTTAACGAGCGTCAACTGTTTTCATTAGATATAATCACGTGCCAGGCATATCTCCATCTTCATCACCGCTTTCATCATCCAAACAAATAAATCCAACTTTTCATCAAAACTCATATTACAATCTCATCTCATTATTATAAATACACTTATTACTATTATTAATAGACTTTTTTGCTTCGTTGGTCCTTCAATTATACACGAAATTGCAATCTGAGTCCCTCAAGTTTTTTTAAGATTTTCGAGTCCTTAATATTGCAAAATTTTGCAATCTGAGTCCCTCCGTCAGTTTGACGTCTAAATTAGCCTTTAACCCTTGACATGTGCCATGCATGTGAGGGTAAAATTGTCTTTTTACTCTTTTCTTCGACTTTTTTGCTCCGTTGGTCCTTCGTTTATAGACAAAATTGTAATCCGACTCCCTCAAGTTTTTAATTCGACTTTTTATATGTTTCTTTCATACACTTCATCTCCTTCCTTTACAATTAATTATTTATGAATCCATATATCATTCACATAATTAATTGTAAAGGAAATAGATGAAGTGTATGAAAGAAACAGATAAAAAGTCGAATTAAAAATTTGAGGGACTCGGATTGCAATTTTGTCTATAAACGAAGGACCAACGGAGCAAAAAAGTCAAAGAAAATAGTAAAAAGACGTGTATAAATGAAGTACCAACGAAGCAAAAAAGTCTTATTAATATTAATATAAATAACACAAAATAATATTTAGCGATGTTTGATTCTTTTATAACATACACATAATCACACACTGTAAGTAACTGGGGGGGTAGGGGGGGTAAATAGTTACTTAATACGTTTTTAACACTTTTTCGATTAATCACTAATTTCGATTTAACTTTGATCTGTTGGGAAAGTTAATCTGATGAGTCAAAGTATTTTGCAGATTTTAGAGTCTGATGATGTTAGAGTCTGAGGAGCAGATGATGTTAGAGTCTGAAGTTATCAAAAGTCAACTGCCGAATGATTTCTTGTTGATAAAGCCATTTGAAGATTCTGGAAGATCTCTTTTATATTTAGAAGATATATGATGATGCGTTTTTGTGTTTATCTTCCAGAATTAATCTCCTTAAGTTTAGCTTTGATCCTTGTATATCTTTTCCTATTTTGTAGAGTAGTTTGTTAAGAAACCAAATCTGGAAGATTTGGTTCTTCTTGTATAAATACACGTTTATGTTTGCAGTTTATATATATATATCAAAAACACGATTGTGCTTAATATATTATTGGTTTTCTTCTAATTCGTGTTCTCTTAATTTTCTGCACTTTAATTCCTATTGTTTGTGTGAAATTAAGAGTCTGGTGTTCATAGTTGAATTACTGTGAACTAATAACTGGTATCAGAGCGGGTAAGGTGTAAATCCGTCAAAGGTAATCTTTAAAACGATCTATTTTTCATCTTTGAAGAAATCAAGATGTCTACCAGTACAATTGTTACTCCAGTCATGGCTGGAAAAGGTGTGCCGATTTTTGATGGCACAGACTTTGCAACATGGAAGCTAAAAGTTCTATGGTTTCTTGGATCTGTTCATGAAGATGCAGAAACTGTCCTTACCACAGGACCCATTACACCAGGTCAAATGGTCGATGCTGTTCCTGGATCAGATACTGTTGCTGCACAACCTGCTTATTTTCGTTCAACTCCAAGAGAAAGATGGACAGAAGCAGAAGCTATAAAGTTTAAGCTTGACAGCAAAATAAGAAGTATTATTGGTAATGCTGTCACTGTTCCTATTCTCAGGAAAATTAGTCATGCCAAGACTGCTAAAGCTATGTGGGATCTTTTACTTAATGATTATGAAGGAGTCACAGTTGTTAAGACTCAAAAGAGAAAGAATCTGATCAGATGCTATGAAAACTTTGCTGCTGAGCCTAAAGAATCCTTAAGTGATCTCCACTCAAGGTTTCAGGTTTTGATAAATGATCTTGAAAGTGTTGGTATAGAAAAGACACAACAAGTTTTGTGTCAAAAGTTCATTGAATTACTACCTTCAAACTTTGAATCAGTTATTACTTCTATGGTAATAAGTGAGAAGATTGAAGGGTATGAGCTAAGTGAGTTGTTTGGTATTCTATCAAATTTTGAAGAAACACAGTTGAAGAACAAGATCAATGTTAAGAAGGTTGCTAAAGATCCAGAGGCAGCTTTGGTGGCTACTACAAAGAAGAACAAACAGTTGTTCTCCAGTTACTCTAGTAAGGTTGAATCTGAGGATGATGAAACTTCTGATGATAGTGAATCTGAAGAAGATGAGGAAGATGATGATCTGGAGGCCCAGATAGCTCTTTTGGCTCAGAGAGTTGAGCAAAGAAAGTTTGGTTTTAAGAAGGGTAAAGGTAAGAGTTCATTTGATCCAAAGAAAGCTAAGTGTTTCAAGTGTGGTAAGATAGGGCATATAGCTGCTGATTGCTGGTCTAAGGTTGAAGGAGGTTCAGATTCCTACAAGTCTGTTGACAAAGCAAGAAAGTACAAGTTGAAGTACAAGAAATTAAAGAATGAAGCTGAGAAGGCAAAGGGTAAAGAACAGGAGAAGGCTTTGTATACTGAAACATGGGAGGATGAAGATTCATCATCAGATGATGAGGAAGACAAGTGTTTTATGGCTTTAACTGAAATGGTTGGTGGATCCAGTAATTTTGAAGAGGATCTGAAGGCTATTGAGAAGATGGATATGGATAGTTCTTGTAATAAAATTTCTGCCTATAAGGTACAAAACTTTGTGAACTATTTTGATAATGAAAAAGTGAGAATGTTTCAGTACTTGTTGCTTGACTTTAAGTGGTGTTTAGAAGACATTGATAGGTTAAGAACACAAATCTTTGATCTTAAACAGTCAATTATGGAAAAAGATGCTGAAATTAAAGGATTAAAATCGTGTGAGGCTGAATTAGACACTTATAAAATGGCATATGCTGAAGAAACTAAAAGATTAAATACAGAATTAGGAAGATCAATTAAAAGGTCAAAACATTATGAGTCAATTTGTAGATCTTGGTGTGTATCTTCTAAAAAGAATTCTGATGCTATTGCCAAACAAATTCCAGATGATGTTAAGGCTATATTAGGTGAAAACTACATATTAGACAATAATGTGGAAGCTGATCCTAATAGATTTAAACCTGATATTTTACCAGATACTTTTGTAAAGTTTGATGGTGATAAAAAGATTTTGACAAATGCTTTTGTAAAATCATTAGATCCTGTTGAGCCTTTAGACATCATTGTACTTGAGAGCAGAGATCCTTTAGAGTCTGAAATTTTGTTACCATCAGACTCTAACTGGTCAGAAAGTAAAAGTCAATCAGAGTCTGAACTTGAGAAATCTTCAGACTCTAACAGTTTAGATTTGAAAATTAAAAGTGAATGTTCTGACCAGGAGTCTATCACCCATGAGTCAAGTTGCAAGGACATATCTGATTTATCTTCTGTTACTAGTACCAGTCCAGATTCTAAAAGGTCAAAAAGAAAGTCAAAGTCCAAACAGACTAAGACTATTCGAAAACTTAAAAAGGAAATTTCAAAACTTAATAATGTAATCAAAAGTAAAGAGAAATCTCCTGTTAAGAGTACATGTTGTCTTCCAAAGAGAATTGAAAAGTGTTGGAAACCCAAAGTCTGTGAAAGTGAAAGTGTTTTGAAATCTGTTAAAGACAAGTTGATCTGGATTGGTAACAAAGCTTTTGTATGGAGAGTAAAAGATTCTCCTATTGAACCCACTGAAAAGTGGGTTCCCTCCAAGAATTAATTGTGTAGTTGTTTGTGTCTTGTGTAGCAGGGTAGTAAGTGGTATCTGGATAGTGGCTGCTCAAGACATATGACTGGATGCAAAGAACATCTTGTAGAGTTTGTAGAAGAGAAGGGTCCTCCTGTGAGATATGGTGATAATTCTGTTGCAAAGACAGTTGGTTATGGTACTGTGAAAGCTGGTAGTGTTACTTTGATGAAAGTTGCCTTAGTTGAAGGGTTGATGCATAATCTGCTAAGTGTTAGTCAAATTGCTGATGAAGACTGTGAAATAAGAATCAGAAAGAAAGCTGGTATTATTTATGATCCAAAAGGTAGGCCAACACTTGTGGCCTGGAGACATCAGAATGTGTATGTATTGGATCTGAATTCTGTTAATTCTGGTATTGAGACATGTTTGTATTCTCAGACTGTAAATGAGCTAAATTGGCTGTGGCATAAAAGACTTTCTCATCTTAATTTTAAGAATATAAATGAGCTGTCTTAGAAGAAATTGGTGAGAGGTCTTCCACAGCAACCCTTTAAGAAAGATAAGCCATGTTCTGCTTGTATTATGGGTAAACAAACCAAAACCAAGTTTCCTTCAAAAACCCTGGCTACCATTTGTGATCCACTTCACATGCTTCATATGGATCTGTTTGGTCCAATGAATACTAGTAGTTTGGGTGGAAAAAGGTATACTCTTGTGATTGTTGATGAGTATTCCAGATTTACTTGGGTTATTTTCTTGGCTGCAAAGAGTGATGCTCCTGAAGAAATCATCAGGTTGATCAAAAGAGAGCAGGTTCAAAAGGGTATTCTTGTTAAACAGTTAAGAAGTGATCATGGTACTGAGTTCAAAAATGTTACTTTAATTGATTTTTGTGAAGAATCTGGAATTGGTCAAAACTTCTCTGCTGTAAGAACTCCTCAACAGAATGGAGTTGCTGAAAGAAGAAACAGAACCCTTATTGAAGCAGCTAGAACTATGCTATGTCAATCGAATATAGCTTTAAGGTTCTGGGCTGAAGCTGTAAACACAGCATGTTACACTCAAAATAGGTCACTGATTGTGAAGAAACATGGTAAAACTCCTTATGAGTTATATCACAAAAAGGTGCCTACTATTCATTATTTTCAAGTTTTTGGGTGTAAGTGCTACATTTTAAATCAAAGAGATCAGCTTGATAAGATGAAGCCAAAGTCTGATGAAGGTATTTTTATGGGATATTCTTCTGTATCTAAAGCTTATAGAGTTTACAATCAGAGGAGAATGAAGATTGAAGAATCTATCAATGTTTCTTTTGATGAAAGCTCCTTAGAAATGGATCAATCATCCAATTCTGAGAATTCTGCACTTGAAGAAATGTCTAAGTTAATTTCAGAGAACATTGTTCAGACTCTGGATTCAGAGTCTGAGTCTGATGAACAGTGGTCAGACTCTAAAAATATTATTGCTGAAGGTGTTCATACAGAAGAATCTACACAAGAAGAAGAGATTGTTGTTAATCAAGAGAGTGGCCAATCATCAGATACCACCTCAGATCCCATTGTACCTATCAGAAGATCTTCAAGAAGCATAGTTCATCCAAAGCATCTTGATGATTATGTTGTGGATACTACAGGGTTACCCAAGACTAGTTCTTCTAATCAGGCTGCTGTGTCTGAATCTGCCATAGCTAATTTCTGTTTGTTTTCAAGTTTTCTTTCACTTATTGAGCCTAAGAAGATTGATGAGGCACTAGGTGATGATGACTGGAATGAGGCTATGACTGAAGAACTTACAGAGTTTGAAAGGAATGAAGTATGGGAATTGGTTCCAAAGCCTGATGATAAAACTATCATTGGCACAAAATGGGTATTCAGGAACAAGGTGGATAAAGATGGTATTGTTATCAGAAATAAGGCAAGGTTGGTTGCTCAAGGGTACAGGCAAGAAGAAGGGATAGATTATGATGAGACTTTTGCTCCTGTGGCTAGAATTGAAGCTATCAGATTGTTTTTGTCTCATGCTGCTCACAAAGGGTTTAAGGTATCTCAAATGGATGTGAAGAGTGCTTTCTTGAATGGAGTTTTGCAAGAAGAGGTGTATGTGAAACAACCTCCTGGTTATGTAAGTAAGAAATTTCCAAAACATGTTTACAAATTGAAAAAGGCATTGTATGGTCTGAAGCAAGCTCCAAGAGCCTGGTATGATACCTTGTCAACATTTCTTCTAGAAAATAATTTTTCCAGAGGAGCTATTGACAAGACTTTGTTTGTCAAAAAGGACAAAGGTGATGTGCTACTTGTTCAAATTTATGTAGATGACATTATATTTGGGTCTACTAATCCTAACTTGGGAAAATGGTTTTCTGATATTATGTCAAAAGAGTATAGAATGAGTAATTTGTGTACATTAAACTATTTTCTTGGGTTGCAAATAAAACAAAGTTCTGAGGGTATTTTTATAAACCAGAGTAACTATATTGCTAACATGTTAGACAAATATGGTTTCAAAAATTGTTCTTCTATAAGAACACCAATGAGCATTTCTGAAAAACCTGATATAATGTTTGCTACATGTCTTTGTGCACGTTACCAATCTGACCCTAAGGAGTCTCATTACAAAGCTGTGAAAAGGATTTTTAGGTACTTAAAAGGTACCCCTAACCTGGGTCTTTGGTATCCCAAAGACTCAGGGTTTGATCTAATTGGTTACACAGATGCAGACTATGCAGGTTGCAAGTTAGACAGGAAAAGCACTTCTGGTGGATGTCAATTGTTAGGTGGAAAACTGGTTAGCTGGTCTAGTAAGAAGCAAAACTCTGTTGCTACTTCTACAGCAGAAGCTGAATATGTTGCTGCAGGAAGCTGCTGTGCTCAATTACTTTGGATGCAACATCAACTTTTGGATTTTGGGTTGACATTGTCCAACACTCCAATCATGTGTGACAATGAGAGTGCAATTGCTATTACTGAGAATCCAGTGTTTCACTCAAGAACAAAGCACATTGAAATCAGACATCATTTTATAAGGGATTGTGTTGAAAAGGGCAAAGTGTATTTGAAGCATATTGGTACAAAGGATCAATTGGCAGATATTTTTACTAAGGCACTTAATGAAGAAAGGCATTTTTATCTTCTTGGACAACTTGGAATGTTAAATCCATCTAGTGAAATGTTGTCTAGTGATGACTCTTCCGGAGTCTGATGTTTTAATGAGTCTGGATGAGGTAATGCTATTTCAGAGTCTGAGATGGTGTGACTCTGGTGTATTTTTGATGTAATTTTGTGTAAATTATTTTCTATCTTGAGTCAAATAAAGTTTTTTTTTCTTGTTCTGTTTTAGGTAAGTTTATTTTTCTTTATTCTATTTCTTATAATAAAAGGGTCAAAACTGTAACTTTTTGAGGAGGTAAATGGTAAAATTTTTGGCGGTGTCAGAATTATTTAATAGGGTTTAAATTTTAAATTTTTTTGTCAAATCAGTCGATCATCTCAAAACCCTCATCTGTTTTTCGAAATTCTCTTGCGATTACAATGGCGAACATGAAATTCATCCCTTTTGTTCTGGAACCAACTGAAAGGATGCATCGAGCAAAGGATTTTAGAGGTAATAAGGAGGTACAGGTATCGGTGAACAATAGGGTAGCTTGTGGTAGAATTCCAGAAGGGTTTGCTAATGAGGGATATGAGGAATTGATGCTGTTTATGAGGAATCATCCTTTGAAGGATGCCTTCTTTAAGACAACGGTGATGTATCCTGAGATGCTGGCTGAGTTCTGGTACACTTGTAATGGGAACAGAGAAGCAAGGTCAATTACTGGTACTTACAGGAATGGTAACAACACCTTAACAATTACTGAAAATCATTTAAGGGCTGCTTTAAACCTTCCTTTTAATGAGAATTTTGTTCGAACAGCAGCAAAATCTGCTGTACGAAATTGTTTTAACCTAGTTGGTCAGCCCTTAACCAATTCTAGTGTCAAAATCAGTATGTTCAGTCCAAGGTGGATGTTTCTATTGTCAAATATAATCAGAAGTTTGAGTTTTAAATGTGGGAGTCTAACTGAAATAAATGATTTTGAGGCTCATATTTTTGATGCCATGGTAACAGGGAGAAATATAGACTTTGCACGTCTGTATTTTAATGAACTCTTAGTGCTTACTGAAAAACCTTTAAGAGATCACAATGTGCCATTCATAAGATTTATGAGTCTAATGTTTGAACAAGCAATGACACCAATTTTGTACAATGGTTTGCAAACTTTTAATGTCTATGAGTACAGGTATTTACCTGAATGCAGTGTCAAAATGTTTCATAGGCACATTGATGATGGTCAAGAAGTCCCTCTTACAGCTGCTATGATGCATTGGGTCAATTTGGGCCGTGCAGACCAACCTGCAGATCCTGAGCAATCAGAATCTGAAGGGGCATCTTCTTCAGGATCTGAGCAATCAGAATCTGAAGAAGGTCACAACAATGGTCAACAACATTCAACAGAATCTGAACATTCAGTTTCTACCCCCCCAATTACTCCACCCCATATTGTCAATCAAACAGAGCAGGCTGAAGATATGGTTGAAGAAACACCACTTCAATCTAACCCATCTTCACCCACTGCTACTGAGCAAATATCTTCATCAAACAACCTTATGAACTCACCAGTTCATACAGAGAATACCACCATACTTGAACCCTTAGATGATTCAGCACCTGTGAATTCACCATTACAATTCACTAGGCAAGATGGTGCTAGTACTGTTTCTTCACCTCTGCTAGAGGTTGTTGCAAGCAGTGCTTTGACCTTAACCAAACCTGATAGGTTAGTTAACTTGGATACCCACATTACAGTTACTGATGCAACCCCCTCAGTTAACTTACAAACAGAGGTCCCAATCCTGGACTCATCAAACCAAATTCAACAACCTACTGAAATGGCCAAACCTACTTCTACCTCAGACTTAAGTCTGTCACTACCTTTCCAGAGCATGTCATCCTTACACACTCTTGCACAGGCTGCCAATGCCACACTCATGTCACAGGGTGTGGTACAGGCCTCAACACCTTCTTTATCCAAGGATTGCTTTTCTTCACAACAGGAAAGTCATGAGGATATACCAACCATACCCACATCTATTGACACTGCAGGTCAGACTGGGGCACCAGTTGAATTGGTTGGCTTGAATAAGGCTTTGACTAATTTGACTAAGAAGTTTGATGACAAACTATCTGTTGTGCAGTCTGATCTTTCTAAAAACTTTAATAATAATTTTGTTTCAAAATCAGAGTTGATGGAGGTGAGGAGGTTGGTTGGGGAGTTGCAGGGTGGTGCTGGTAATTCAAATTCTGTGGTGATGTTTAATGACAGGTTGGATGTATTGGAAAAGAAAGTTGATGGGGTAGAAAGTTGTTTTACAGGGTTTGCTTCTGATTTGGTTACTTTAAAAAATCAACAAGCTGAAATCTGGGAAATCATATCTTCTCTTCAGGTGGATGATGTCAAAAAGGGGGAGAAAAGAAAGAGAGTTGATGATGCAGAGGTTGCTGGTGATAAGAATAAGAGAGCTGCTGTTGAGGGGGAGAATCACATTGTTATTGATGAGGTTGTGGTTTCAGAAAATGTGGTTGAGAATGTTACTGTTGGTGATGAAATTGTTGCTGGTGGTGTTAAGGATAAGGGTAAAAATGTTGCAGCTGTTGGTGAGATGATTGCAGAATCTGCTGGTGATATTTCTGAAAATCCTGCGGTCTTGAATGATCTGAGAGCTAAGTTGAATAAAAGGTTTAGATTTAGAAGGTATGAAGGAGAAGTGTTGAAGGTTGAAATTGATAGGACTGAGTATGATGGAGTGTGTTTGTTTCTGACTTTATCTCATGCTTCTGATAAAAGATTAAGGGTGAAGTTGAATCAAATATTGAGGTTAGGATTTTGTGAATGGAGAGGAATTGCATTTGGTTTGAGAGGTTGTGAAGGTGACAGGGTGATTTTAAGTGAGGTGTTTAAGAGGATTTTTATGTTTGTGCATCTGGTGTTTGAAGAAGGGTTTATTAGTTTGAAGGATTATGAAGTTTTCTGTGAAGCCTTTAATTTGAGAAAGAAAGAAAGAAGGGTCAAGAGGATAGTTGATACATATGCTGTTCCTGAACATATGGAGTTTATAGATGATTTTTATGTTGAGTATTTGGATGCATTGCTGGTTAAAACTTCTAATGGAAGGAGAATGTTGATTAGAGTGGATCAGTTTGAGGATGCTAATATTGAGCTGCTATTAAGTTTGATGACAAGGTGTGAATCTCTGCAGACCTTACCTTTTCGAAGAAAGTTGTTGATGCACTTGTACAGCAAGATCAGTATGATGAAGAAGATCTCACACAGGAAGCATAAGTGCAAGCTGATTGAAAGAGAGGTCAAGAAGTTGATGGGTTAGTAGCTTGAATTGTTTTGACATCATCAGATAGGGGGAGATTGTTGGGAAAGTTAATCTGATGAGTCAAAGTATTTTGCAGATTTTAGAGTCTGATGATGTTAGAGTCTGAGGAGCAGATGATGTTAGAGTCTGAAGTTATCAAAAGTCAACTGCCGAATGATTTCTTGTTGATAAAGCCATTTGAAGATTCTGGAAGATCTCTTTTATATTTAGAAGATATATGATGATGCGTTTTTGTGTTTATCTTCCAGAATTAATCTCCTTAAGTTTAGCTTTGATCCTTGTATATCTTTTCCTATTTTGTAGAGTAGTTTGTTAAGAAACCAAATCTGGAAGATTTGGTTCTTCTTGTATAAATACACGTTTATGTTTGCAGTTTATATATATATATCAAAAACACGATTGTGCTTAATATATTATTGGTTTTCTTCTAATTCGTGTTCTCTTAATTTTCTGCACTTTAATTCCTATTGTTTGTGTGAAATTAAGAGTCTGGTGTTCATAGTTGAATTACTGTGAACTAATATGATCAACCAACTCAACTCAAACTTGATGTGTACAGTGTATATGTTCAAAATGATAAATGAAGTAATGTAAAGAACATAGACACAAGGATTTATAGTGGTTCGGGTGGATGTTAACTAATCCACCTTAATCCACTCCCCGATTACACTAATCGGGATTGCTGCTAAGCGGCTAATGTGTTTTTAGAGTGAGAAAGAACTGTGTGAGAGAGAAAGTGTACTTCTCTCTGACTGAAGTTCAGATCAGAATGATGTGAAATGTGGTGACCCAGGGGGTCTATTTATAGGCGTAGAATGTCCGAAATTCACGGGATACACGTGTCAATCACTGAATGGTTCTGTTACGTGAAGTATCCAGAATGTCGGTGGCGTGTGCTGATGTGGCTGCGTGCCGTTCACGCGCTGAGTAGAA
Source organism: Rutidosis leptorrhynchoides (assembly GCF_046630445.1). Classification (NCBI taxonomy): domain Eukaryota; kingdom Viridiplantae; phylum Streptophyta; class Magnoliopsida; order Asterales; family Asteraceae; genus Rutidosis; species Rutidosis leptorrhynchoides. The sequence goes on along the minus strand of NC_092334.1, from coordinate 590,440,688 downwards.
GGGCTTATGCATAGAAGCTGTATGCAGGACTTACGCTTGACGCTGGGCGGTCTGCTTGACGCTGGGCGTCAAATACTGAAAGCCACCAAATTTAATTATCTTTTATGCTCTATGATCAATTTTTCTATATGACAATGGTGCTTTTATGCGTGTATCCCCTAAAATACACCATTAATGTGCTAATAACGAGTCTTTTGTTAAACTTTTCTATCATAATTTAAACTCGAAATAATAATTAAGAATGTAAGTTTCCTTGCTCGTTTTTTTCTCACATATTTCTCACAAACTTACCAAATACGATCTTATCATTCGATATTTCCCATAGACTACATAAACATTCAACAATAAACCCATCCAGATAAATCCATAAATACATCATCGTTTCCAAAGTTATCGTCTTAATAAACCCCATTTATCACCCACTCATTCTTTCAAAAAAATCAAAAATCCCAAATGGGCCCACATCAATTCTTCATCTTCTTCACCCTCCTCATCACTTTTACAGCCACCGCCGCTGAAATCCGGTTCACCCGGATCCGATCCGACTCCCGCTCCACCGTCCCATTAGACGAATTCGGATTCACTCATTTCGGCCGTCTCCATCTCAATATAACCCAAATCTCATTCTCCCCACCCGAACCCGATCTCTCCCGAATCGGATTCTTTTTATCCACCCGCGACTCCATCGGCCACGTCATCGAACAGCTCCAATCCAAAAAGATCACTTGCCCGTTAGACTCCTCCGCTGTCAAAACTATTTTCACGTTCAACCACCTTAAACCCACCACCACAACACCTTCATACGACGCCGTTTTCAACGTCACCGATGCCGATCAATTCACCCTCGTTTTCGCTAATTGCGCCGGCGATAATGTCAAAGTCAACGTCAACGTTATATCCGTTATGTATAATGTAAACCCTAGAAACAATCACCGTGATTACTTATCAGCTGGTAAAACAAACTTACCCACAATCTATTTTTTACTTTTCTTGATTTATGCAGCTTTAATTGGAGTATGGATTTATACGCTTTACATTCGAAATTCGTCGGTTTTTAGGATTCATTACTTTATGTTAGCTGTATTGTTGCTAAAAGCCCTAAACTTGTTGTGCGAAACAGAGGATAAATCGTATATTAAGCGATCAGGGTCACCGCACGGTTGGGATGTTTTGTTTTATATATTTAGTTTCTTGAAAGGTATCACATTGTTCACTTTGATTGTGTTGATTGGTACTGGTTGGTCATTCTTGAAACCTTATTTACAAGATAAAGAAAAGAAGGTATTAATGATAGTGATACCATTACAAGTTGTTGCGAATGTGGCGCAAGTTGTAATTGATGAAACCGGCCCGTTTGGGCAGGATTCGGATACGTGGAGACAAGTGTTTTTGTTGGTGGATATTGTATGTTGTTGTGCTGTTTTGTTTCCGATTATTTGGTCAATTAAGAAATTGAGAGAAGCTGCTACGACGGATGGAAAAGCGGCTGTGAATTTGATGAAGTTAACGTTGTTTAGGCAGTATTATGTTGTTGTGATATGTTATATTTATTTCACGAGGGTGGCGGTTTATGTTTTGGAGACGATTACTTCATATCGGTATGCGTGGACGAGTGTGTTGGCTGCTGAAATGGCTACACTTGCTTTTTATGTGTTTACTGGCTATAATTTTAGGCCGACAGCTTATAATCCTTATTTTGCTATTGATGATGATGAAGAAGAAGCTGCTGTTGAGGCTTTGAAGTATGATGATGAATTTGAGTTATAAGGTTGGATTTTATATCCTCTTTGTTGTAGTTTTATACTTTGAAAGAAAGAATTATTTTATGTAGTGATTAAATATTATGTGCAACAAAAGTTTGATGAATATAAGAAAGTTGGTTTGAGTTTATATGAGTATATGGCTATGTTGGTACAAGTTTTATGAATATTCTGTTTTTGAGTCATGTAAAGTTCTGTTACCTAGAAGATTTACTAAACAGGGGTTTTAATAGATTTTCTAATTCAACTGTGTGACTGAATCTAACGATATTCCCGTTCGTTGGCTGGAACAACAAGAATGAATTTTCTGACAGCCGTCTCTTGTTAACGAGGACTAGGCTGTATTAACTGCAGTCGTTGGTTCCTGGTTAGTGGATATGGCCATCGTAACGTCATTTAGGTTTAGACGAAAGAATGGTCTTGGACACAGTTTATGGATGAGGATTTATTCACCAATGAATTAGAACCCATTGAACTTTTCTTACATTTTTTTGATTATGATTGTCAGTATATTAGCAACTCAGTAAGATTTTGTTTTGGTTCATACAATCGTGTGGAATATAATATTTAGTTTGTCTGTCGTACCAAGGTTGTCGCTGCCTCGAACGGTAGTCGGTGGTGGTGGTTGAGGCGGTTTTTTCCATTGATCTGGCGGGTGGATCATTACCTGTTGACGTGGAACCCCGTGGTTGGTGGACGATGGTTTGTGGCGGTGGTAGGCGGGTTTTGGTTGAAGGTGGAGTTGCGATTGCCGTGGTCTTCATTGCTCGGGTTCGTCTTTTTCCGGTTGCTTTCTCGGGGTACTACCAGGCGGCGATCTCGCTGTTGGAGATGTGGTTTCTGTCCCGAGGATGGGATCGGTATTTTTGCAAAAGAATTCATGCCGGCTTGTCGTGGCTTTCGGTGACCGAGCGGTCTTTGTTCCTGCTTTTCGGCGGCTCTGCGACTTTTGGCGTTCTCCCGAAGGCTCAAAGCTTTGCTGGGAATAGTTTAGTTTATGTTTATTTGTCAGCTATGGTGGCGGGTGGCGTTCTCCCGCCCATCACCGATGTTTTGTTCTTTTTAAATTATTTGGGGCAGTCGAGTCGTTTGTTTAGGTATCTTATGGTTATGTATGTTCATGGTTTGTTTATAGTTAACGGTTATTTTCACCATGTTGGTGGGACCCTTAGTGATGTTACAGCTAAGTTTGGATTTCTTGATGTATCGATTGTACTTTTTTTGATTTTCGTACAGCTTATCTTATTAAGTCTTTTGCAAAAAAAAAAAAAAAAGGTTATACAGTATATTTTAGCTGTGCATTATTGAATTGGTACATAATGTTAGCCTTTAAAGTAATATAAAAATAAATTTATTTGTTATAAGACTATTTTTAACCGTGCATGTGATATCAAAGACTTGGTGTAAAAATGGGTTTTTGTATCATATATTTGTAAGATGGTGTGGTAAAATCTAATTGAAAATTGGGGAAAGAAAAATAAATTAAATATCGAAAGGGTTTTACCACACGCGATGGATTTGTCGTGGGGTTTCTTTTTGAGAGGCGGTAGAACGATAATAGTTCGATTAGAACGTTCGGAACCTCATCAGCAACTCAGCCGTCGTTGGAAAAAAAAATCACAAACGAACTCTAAAATATATTAAAAAGGGCGAATAACTTACAAGTTAAACCATTAACGAGCAGGACACATGCCCCTTAACTCAAAATGACACTCACCAAATTACTATTATGAAATTAACAGAATGAAAAATATGTTTGAGAAGATAGTATAGAAAATAAACCAATACGCCAGTAAGGCTACATCTTTTTAACACTCCGCCAAAATCGTCATTGACGCAGATGTTAACTCTGGTCCCAGTGCTTGGCTTGACTTCTAAGTAACAGCAGAGTTCTACAGCGAAAGCAATATATCTAAGTACCTGAGACAAAACATGCTTAAAGTGTCAACACAAAGGTTGAGTGAACATCATAGGTTTAACAATTATAAAAAGTTTTAGACCACAAGATTTAGTTATAAAGATTAATCAGTTCGTTAGTAGTGCTGAGGTATATGATATCGAAACTAACCATAAGTTACCCTAAACACATCACGTTCGTGTCGTTGAATCATTACTATGTATCCATTGACCAACGGTCATCCGATTAGAGACGGTACTCTCAATAGCGCTATTCACAATAACTAAGCTTGCCAAAATTCCAGCAACTAACGATATCATGGCAGGGATTTAGCATGAATCAAAGCATGTTAGCACAGTTTGAACTAATCAAATTAAAGTTTGAGTACTTGCGTCTAATCGTAAAACAGTTTAAAAGCAAGCATGTGTCTCACCCCAATGTTTAAAATAAGTAAATAGAGAAAGTTAAAAAGTGGGGCTATGAAGTTCACCTTAGTAGCAAGTAAGATATTCCACGCAAGAAGTATGAACGGAGTATGAAATCGGAGATCTCAACCTAGAGTTATAACGTTTGGTCAGTTATTGTCTAACAGACAAAGTTTGTTTATTATCTTTTACTAACTAACATGTAATCTTATCATCTTTATTTTACATGTTTATCAAATCACTATATCATTAACTTTATTATCATGTTTATACAAATATTATAATCATATTGATACTTATAATTATAACCATAATTATATTCATAACATAATGTACTTTCCTTTAATCAAAATCAATTTTACTTCACATTAACGTCAAGTTTATGATCAAAATTATATTCATAACTTACCTTTATTAATAACTTTACCCCATAATCTAAATCATAATCTCTCTTCTTATTAAAAGAGGAGCTAAATTATGTAATAATTTTTTGAAATATTTAATCTTGACCGTCTATTTTAAAAGAAAAATAAAATCCAACCGCTGATTTCAATCTCGAAAATATTATTACATAATAGATTTTCAATTTGAATGACAAAAGACATCAATACCCTCATTTTAACTAAAAATTACTTTTTAGTATCATATTTCAAAATATCACATTAAATTCGGTGTACTGCATATATTTGAATTTGAAAATACCATTAAATTCGGAAATGTTATAAAATATCTAGATTGGATGTTAATTTTATTATTATTATATTTCTTGCATAGTAATATTTTATACTATAAATAGACATGTATGGTAGCCATTTAAGGTGCACCATTTCTCTTGAAATATCAATATCAATATTTCTTCTCTCCTTCTTCTCTCTTTTTCTCTCTTTGTTCTTATAACCATTAAAGGTAGTTATAAGCCTACTGAATTATAACACGTTATCAGCACGAAGAGCTTAGTGTAATCAAAGGATATCTCAAACGATCACGAGTCACTAATCAAGGTGTGAAATTATTAATAATTTTCAGACTCGGACATATCAAATTTTGGACTACTAACATTTTGAACTACTGATTTTTATTAAGTTCTTAGTGCATTTGTATTGTTCTTATTATATGGTTGGCTCTGCCACCTAAATTATATATGGTCGACACTGTCGCCTAACTATCATTTATGTTTACTAACTTTTATTAACTTCACTAACATTTATATTTATGTTATTTAAGTTATATATGGTCGGTTATACCACCTGAATTATATTTCTGTAATCTAACTTTTACTAACTTCACTAACATTTATATTTATGTTATTTAAGTTATATATGGTCGGTTATACCACCTGAATTATATTTCTGTAATCTAACTTTTACTAACTTCACTAACATTTATATTTATGTTATTTAAGTTATATATGGTTGGTTATACCACCTGAATTATATTTTCTGTAATCTAACTCTTATTAACTTCACTAACATTTATGTTAATAAGACCTCATGATTGTACGCAACACGTCATTTGACAACACGGTACTTTATGTACGCAACACGTCATTTGACAACACGGTACCATGGGTCGAGATTAATTCCGATCAATACGAATACGACGGGGTCTTTATATGTTATCTAACATTTATGATTACTTATGCAATTAATCATTATTTATTTCATGCATACTAATGTTTATTCTTAAATTTATAATTTTAAAAGTTAAAATAAAAAATAGTTTGTATTTTTATTAAAAGTAAATCTTAAAAGTTAAAATAAGAAAAAGTAGTTTGTACTTTTATTAAAAGTAAATCTTAAAAGTTAAAATACAAAAAGTAATTTATATTTTTATTAAAAGTAAATCTTAAAAGTTAAAATAAGAAAAAGTAGTTTGTATTTTTATTAAAAGTATATCTTAAAAGTTAAAGTAAGAAAAAAAAGGGATGGTAAAATGGAATAGTTTTTTTTGTCAAAAATGAAGTATTGAAAATGAAGTGGTCTCCTTCTATAACTAAAAAAAAAAATACTTTTATCAAATGAATTTTTTTGTGGCCGACAATTTCAAACACGAGTCCGTGTTTAGTTTATCAAGAATATCTCTTGCTTTGGTGAAAGGTCACGATCACGATATCAGGTGTTGTGAAAGAATTAAAAAATTGGTTAAGTGGCCTTTTAAAAACTAGAAAAAAAAATTTTAACAAAAAGTTTTTTTTATATATTTATAATTTACGGGTAACGTAAAAAAAAGGAAGTTTTTTTTATAAAAAAAAAAACAAAGAAAGTGTTTAAATGAGTTTTGCAGAAAGGGGGAAAGCAAAGGAAAAAAAAAACTTTTTTCCAAACAAAGGTAAATGAAAGTAGGACTTAATACAAGAAAAAAGTAAACATCTCCTAGACGTGATAAAATCTATCAATGATAAGTATTAGACTTGATGAGCTAAATGTGACAAAAATGTTTCAACATGTCTTATGTTAATTTTCTAAAATAAGTTATTATTATTCCGAGTTTAACACATATACATATGTTAATTAAAAACAACCTTTTTGTTGTTATGTAGTGTTGGGTTGCAATTTTGGTTGTATGCCATAATTCCATCCAGTAGAGTGACAATAGAAAACTTTTGATGATAATCAATAAATTTTTTTTTCCAAACTTGTCAAATGTTTTGTTAAAAACGTGACCGTTGAAAAAAGGAGGCTGAATAATAAAACTTAAAAAACAAATTATTTTTTTAAGAGTGTGCATCAAAATGGCCCGTTTAATAATGGGGAGTAAAAATATAGTCAAATTGTTTCAACGAACAAGGGTTCAATTGGATGTCTCTTAAAAAAAAATCCGCGGGTACGGGTGATGGATCCAATGGATCCGCATCCACGACCCGCGGGTGCTATCCCTAATTGTGACAAGTACAAATCAACTAAAAGTCTAAAAAATAAATGCTCTTATAGGGACCAAATGTTCACAATAATTGCCTAAGCTAGATATGAAACAAATAGTTCATAAAAAAAAAAAAAGGTCGTTGTGCGTTTTCGGGATGATAGCCGAAATACACTTACAAAAGTAGGTCAGCCGTCAATTCTTTATGGCCATATCAACGTAGATCAATAAAATCATTTATGGTTTTGATAAAAGATTAATTAAAAATTAATTGTTTTTTGGTCTTGGATTCTCGGTAACAAAAGCAAAGGTTGTTTTTGGTTGCCACAACAAACAAGACAGAGGTTGTTGACTTTTGTTGTTAAACATGGCACAAGTGAACAATAACAATAGATTATTGTTTTTTGAAAAGAATAATGATGCGTTAATTTTATTGTATAAAATAAAATTAAAGAAAATGGTTTTCATTGATGACTATGAACAAACGCAAACAAAGTATTTGTGGTATTTGGTGATTAAAAAAAAAGTGCATCTAAAGCTTCTACTGAAAATAATATGCATCTAAAGCTTCTACTGAAAATTAATATGCAAGGTACAACGTATAACTATATGGTCAAATTCATTTGAGCCTTCGGAGTCACAAGTATATGATGTATATATATATTACTCAATTAACAAAATAGTAAATCTAAATTAATTCATATGAATAGTAAAACGAAATTAATTAATTTACTATTCACATAAAAAAGCGCATATGATAAAAAGCGCATCGCATATGATAAGCGCATATGATAAAAAGCGAATATGATGAAAAGCACAACGCATATGATGAAAATCGCATATGATTAAAAGCGCATATGGTTAAAAAACACAGCGCATATGATTAAAAGCGTATATGGTGAAAAGGATATATGATAAAAAAAAAGCACATATGGTGATTTATGAAAAAAAAAAAAAAAACATATGTTGATTAATGGAAAGCACATATGATTATTAATGAAAAGTATATTGTGAAAAAGAATCACAAATGTTTCTTGAAAGAATTCAAGGTAAGATATATGAACCAATTCATCCATCATGTGAACCATTTTGATATTTCATGGTTCTAATAGACGCATCTAGCGGATGGTCTCATATTTGTATGTTATCAAGCCGTAATATGGCATTTGCAAAGTTTCTTGCACAAATTATTAAATTGAGAACACATTATTCTGATTACACCATTAAAAGGATGAGACTTGATAATGCTGGTGAGTTAACATCTCAAGCATTTAATGATCATTATATATCTACAGGGATTGTTGTTGAACATCCAGTTGCTCATGTGCATACACAAAATTGGTTTAGCTGAATCAATAGATAAACGCTTACAGCTAATAACTAGACAATTGATAATGAGTACAAATCTCTCAATATTTATATGTGGACATGTAAATTTACATGCTGCGACATTAATTCGCATTATACCATGTGGAAGTCGTAAATATTTTCACTTAATACTTGATTTTGGCCAAGAGCCAAATATTTTCTACCTTAAAACATTGGTTGTGCAGTGTATGTTCCAATTGTATCACCACAACACAATAAAATGGTTTTTCAAAGAAAGATGATAATATATTTTGGATATAAAACATCTTCAATCATAAGATATATTGAACCCATGATGGGTGATGTTTTTACAGCACGTTTTGCTGATTGTCATTTTAATAAAACATTGTTCCCTAGATTAGGGGGAGAAATAAAAATAAAAAATAAAATGATGCTTCATGATGTGAACATCAATTAAGGTATATTGAACTCGCACAAAAGAATGTGAAACGAAAGTTCAAAAATAATGCATATGCAAGAACTTGCAAATTAATTACTTTATGCATTTACAGATATAAAAAAGTGACTAAATCATATATACCAGCGATAAATGCTCCAGCTCGAACTGAAATTCCAAAAGCTGGCAATAATGTCACTGTTGAGTCTTTGCCACGCATCAAACGTGGAAGATCAATTGGTTCCGAAGATAAAAATCCTCGAAAAAGAAAATCAGCTGATAATGAGGTAAGAGAAAGTGTTCAAGAAGAACCACAAATCAATATTCCTTCTGCAGAGGATATTGATAAATGTAAATACTAAAATTGCGATAAATTATGCAATATTATGGAACCGAAATGAAACTAAAATCTCTATGAGATATTTTCATATAATGTTACAATGACATCATGAATAAAGATGATGATCTGGAACTAAAATCTGTCATTGAATATACAAAATGTACATGATTGAGCTCAATGGAAAGGAGCAATAAGAGCTGAATTAGAATCGCTCGATAAAAGAAAAGTTTTCGGATCAATCGTTATCACTTTTAAAGATGTGAAACGTATGGGATACAAATGAATTTTTATCCGAAAAGAAATGTGCAAATGAAGTTACAAGGCAAAACTAGACTTGTAACTCAATATTTCCCACAAAGACCAGAAATGAATTAGGAGGAAAAATTATCCTCCTGTAATGGATACAATTACTTATTAGATACTTAATCAACCTGGTAGTTATTTAAATGCATCTCATGAATGTTGTTACTACTTATCTGTATGGATCACTTAATAGTGATATATATGAATATATCTAAAGGGTTAAGGTATCATAAGCATCTAATGTAAAACCCAAGGGAATATATTCCATTAAATCACAAAGATTTCTAAGTGGGTTTATACAAACGGGACGTATGTGGTATAACCGATTAAATGACTACTTGATAAAAAAAAAGGGTATAAATATAAACTTATTTTGCACGTATATTTTATAAAAACAATGTTCGGATATGAGATCGTAGTTGTTTATGTCAATGTTCTTAACATCATATGAACAAATAAAGAGATCTATGAAATCATTCAACTTCTAAAGAATTATTTTGAAATGAAAGATCTTGAAAAAAACCAAGTATTACCTTGGATTGCAAATTGAGCATATGCCTAATGGTTTACTTGTACATCAAACAACTTATACCGAAAAGATTTTAAAACATTTTTTTTAAAGACAAACTCATTGTTGTTAGATCACTCAATATTGACACTGATCTATTTCATCCCTGCGAAGATCATGAAAATTTTAACAGATCGGAAGTTCTATATTTTAGTGCAATTGAGGTTCTTATGTATCTTATAGATTATACAAGATCTGACATTTCTTTTGCAGTTAATTTGTTGACAAGGTTCAGCTCAGCCCCTACCAAAAGACATTGGAATGGGATCAAACAAATAGTTTGATACCTTCGGGGAACTACTGATTTATAATTATTTTATTCTAACAACTCGAAACAAGATTTGTTTGGTTATACAGATGCAGATTATTTATCCGATCTACATAAAGCTAAATCTCAAACTGGATATGTATTCCTAAATGGAGGCACCGCAATATTATGACGTTCTCAAAACAAACACTTGTTGCAACATCATCAAATCATGCCGAAGTGATTGCATTACATGAAGCTACTCGGGAATGATTTTAGTTAAGATCAATGATACAAATCATTATTGATTCTTGTGGACTAGAACGCTATAAAAGCGTAACAACTATCTATGAAGATAATACAGCTTACATAATACAAATGAAAGAAGAGTATCAAAAATGACAGAACAAAACATAAATGCTGACGAGGCGCTAAAGCTATAAACGGTCTTAACAGTCATAAGTTTGATGGAAAAGAATGGTATATTGGTAAGGCTCAGAAAAGACTACAAGGGAATATGAATTGAAACAAGGGTTTGAGCAAACCATGAAGGAGATTGTAGACAAATCACAGGGGCTAAACTTCTAAATAAAAGATTTAGATGATACAGTTTCAGATGAAAACCTCAGATTCTTCTCATATACTCAAGATCTCGTAAAAGACAACCAGATTAAAATGAGATACGTTCAATCAACAACTCTGCTGATCTTTATACCAAAGCACTGCCAACTGCTATTTTCAGAACACACGTTCATAATATTGGCATGAGGCATGTTCAGAAGATGTAACAACTCAGGCGTTGCCTACTTGAGGGGGAGTCAACTCTATGCTGCACTCTTTTTCCCTTAGCTAAAGTTTTATCCCAATGGATTTTCTTTAGCAAGGTTTTTAACGAGGCAGTACTAGTTATTCTCTAATAAAATTGTCATCCAAGGGGGAGTGTTATAAAATATCTAGATTGGATGTTAATTTTATTATTATTATATTTCTTGCATAGTAATATTTTATACTATAAATAGACATGTATGGTAGCCATTTAAGGTGCACCATTTCTCTTGAAATATCAATATCAATATTTCTTCTCTCCTTCTCTCTTTTTCTCTCTTTGTTCTTATAACCATTAAAGGTAGTTATAAGCCTACTGAATTATAACAGGAAATTATTTTAATTTAGGTAATTATTTAATTTAATTGTCATTTATACCAATAGATGCACTTATTTTGAAAATTGGTATACATAGTCAAAATCCCCTAAAATTGCTCAAATTTTTCTTCAACCACACCTTGATCATCGCTCATATAATCTAATCACATTATAGCAGACATCTAATTTATTCAAATACGTTAATTATATCCATCAATACTGCAATGCGTTCAATATTTGTGAAGCAAATCGCATCCTTCCAACACTACTGATCCGCTAGCTTTTTCCCATCTTTTTTTTTATCCGCTATCTTCGATTCGTCCACAAATCAAAGATATAACAACTGCTTTTATTCGTGTTAGTATTAGGTGGATGTGTGAATTTGCCTTTAAAAAACGACTTCTTTTAGATGATGATTCATGTTATGAAAAAGATTAGAACAACGTTCAACCGGTGAAAGAATCAAATTAAATCAAAGAACTACACTTGGATGCATGTTCAGATGTATATTTTGTTATCATTTAAGCATTTCCATTTCAATTTATATATATTTCGATCATATCTCAACAGCATCATCATGTTTTCATTATAGCAGAATATAATATTTAATATTAGGGGTAAAATCGCACCTAATGTTATAACTACGTTGGCACTCGAGCGTGCTGGAGTTACATGGTAATTTACAGGTGAGATAGGAAATCAACGTATATAGTTGCCATTTCATTTACCTTTTGAATTTTAATCCCTCTTCTCAAATTTACGAGGTTTGTGTGTAAATTTACAGGTGATTGAAATTTTATTTGGGTTGATGGTCCAAGAATTCATCTTTCAGAAGCAGAGTGATAGCATTTTAAAAAGGTAAGGTAAGTAAAACATATACAAATTTTACTACTATTACATATGTTCAAGGGTTTGATGTAATTTGTTGTTTTACTTGACTTTTAATAGGAAAAAACTGATATCAATGAGGTTCATGTTTTAACTCTTTTATATACATACAAAGTTATACGTACCATTGCTTTATTTGATGTTGTTCATCCACACCAGATATCTTAACGGAAAAACAATACTTAAGTATCATTATAGTTGGGCAAGAAATCCTCAAGACTAATGGCAAGGTTTGTACAATAGACTATCATATAAAATCTTCGTTACAGTTATCATTTTTATTAATTATTAAACTTTGATTGTATTAATTGTTTACTTTCAGCTAATTTGTTAGCTCTGTTGTGTTAATATGTTGGGAAAGTGCAAGCTTTGTACCCATAACTATTGTGAAGATGCATATGATATACTTCAAAATCAGTTCTAACTCATGGTATGTTACAGTAAGTTATTTGGGATGCGTATTTCATAAATGATGTTATATTTCTTTCAACCGTCATATTATAGTTCGTTTAAAATTAATCACATCATTATTCCACTTTTTGAACCATCATATCATATATTATAATATATAATATAATATGTTGAAAACCATGTTGTCTTGCAAAATCTTCGATTATGAGCAAGTTTTTACCTATGCTTAAGTTTATCACAATATGTAAATTATCGTGCAGGTATATTACTAGAGGTGCAAACTATATTGTAAGACTATTACAACTAAAGATACTTAGAATGCACGATTACTTTCCGTTGGCTCTGCACCCAAGTAGGGAAATAGTTTTTATGGAATGTGGGTTTCTTTGTTTAAACTCTCTTTAAACTTAAACATTGTTACCTACTCATTAAATTACCACATTTCTTAACAAAATGACAATTTTATCCTTTGTAGTCGTTTATTTGTCTCTAAACATCCATATTTCTTATAGTTGTTCAACTTTTTAGTGGCATAAACATTCTTTGAAGCTTTAAGGAAGAATTATGGGAAGCCTCCAAATGAGTCAAGCCAACATACGATGCTTTAAGTAAGTTTTATAATTGTCGACTAAAATTAGTCAAACTTAAAGCTTGATGACTGCAGACTATTTATGCATGATGACTGCAGACTATTTATGCAATAATAACGAGAAAATTGTAACATGAATCATCAATTTCTCTCCACTCTCGTGAATAAGGTTTATATATTGATCAATATATAATAATGCCTTCCACTGTAGTCACTAAAATCATTGTGATAAACTGAGTTTGATTTAGTCTTATTCTGGCCCATAATTTGAAACAATTACACACATTTGATGCTTGTCCTTAGCATGTACTGTGACAAAGAAGGGTACTCACGTGATAAAGTTTGACTAATTTTGGTCACATGAGCTTTCCAAGGTCAAATCATGGCACAATTAAGTTGGGAGTGTTAATGGATGATGTGTTGAGGACCCAAGATCAATCTGACTTAACATGCAATTCACTTATCGGTTTTGACATTGCTACAAACTGAGAGATATTGTTCGGATTTATTTAAGCAATTCTTGAAACTATATAAGAGGTTTAGTTGTTGCTTATGTTTTTTAACTTTTGTGTTATTCATTATGCAGAGACCTAAATGTGTGGTAAGAGTGGATCGTGGTTTGATGTTGAATTCTCCTTTAATAGCTGTTCATGTTCATAATGATAATTAGAAATGGTTCAAGCCTGATCGTTTCAGTATGCCATTATTGGACCCTCAATATCTTAGGTAAAACTAAATATTCAACTTTGGCTAAGCCCATTTAACCGACAACCTGTAAAATGCATGGTCTCGGATTCTTTCTTTGGGTTGTAGGTTGACTATCATGGCTTCAGATAAACTGCTGATCTTACAGCTACATAATTGGGCTTTGAGTAGGGATTGTGGCATGATGATGTTCTATTGTATGTATGGATCTTTACTTACAGTATCCCAGGTGTGATAAACATTTTACATATCCAATCATGTATTTAGTGGCATTTTCTTGAATTGTTACTATTATACCAATCATTTACGTATAGGCACTTAATGGTCAGAACGAATCTGCCTCTACTATATATATATATATATATATATATATATATATATATATATATATATATATATATACACACCAAAGAGAACCAAACCAAAGCTTTTGGGTCCCTTTGACCTAAAAAACATGAATGGATCACAATGTTATCTTGGCCTTTGCTGATCGGTTTTGTGAAAACTGATAGATGTTTGGTATATAAAGGTATAAATTTCTCTTTATATTTGAATAAGTATATGTATGTATTAGAGTAGTCTAAAAAATTAATATTACATGAATTTTGGCATTGACAAAATGGGCGGGAGCAGGTGTGTGAAGAGTTAAAGTTGATGGGTTTAATAGACAAGTAATTTATCAAATGTATTGTATTGTACCTGATATGAAAAATGGCGGGTCTAATATACAAGTAAATTATCAAATGGGCAGGAGCAGGTTTGTGAAAGAGGTAAAATGGGCGGGTCTAATATGTAAGAAACCATTAATACATTTTAAATAAATTATAATCAAATTGTTCAATATTCCATGTTTCCCCTATTTTAACTTTCATATCGTTTTTACATATCGATGGATTACGTATTTCTACTTTCAAAAAAAATCCAAGACATACTCTCTATAAGAAAAACATCAAACATTGATGACATTACTCATCGTTCACAACTACCTAACTACCTAAAAAGATTGAAGTCGTTTAATTACCAATGAAAACTTAAGAAGCTATAACTATATAGTGTTTATTTAAATTTTTTAGTAGATATTTAATTTTGAAATTGATTATTGTGTTCCAACATGTTACATTTTGATTTGATTGTTGTTTCATGCTATTACTACTTTACTATAACAAATTTCTTTAAATAAAACCCGCGAATTCGCGGGTCTTTGACTAGTATTTAATGATATCATAATCATATTATAATCATATTCATCTTATTAATATTGTAAATTTGTAATACTATTATTATATCATCATCTTCATAATCTTTATCTTCATGATCTTCAAGTTTAATTCATAACCATATTCTTGATCGTATTGATATACTTATGATCATATTTTACTCTCATATCAAATTCCTAATATCTCAATACTTACATCTTAATCATGTTCGTAATCTTTTATAAAATTATTATCATATTAATGTTTATGTTCATAAACTTTTCATAACCATCATCCACTTCATATAGTTATAGTATAACTAGTATAATTTAAATCTTAAAGTTCATGTTGTACCTTGGGTTGATGAACGAAGAAAAGGATCGAGAAAAAAAAAGTGTGCTTGGTCTCAGCTCAAACAGAAACAGAAGCAACAGAAGCAGAAACATCGGCAACTTTGCAGCAGCAGCTAAAACGCAGCGACAACAGCGGTTTTTGAGGGGTGTTCGAGTAGCAAAAACAGCAGACATTGAGGCTCTTATGGGTGGGTTTTGATCGCCGAACAGATGCAACAAAGCAGGGACAGCAGCAGCCCAAAAGCTTCGACTTTTTGGGTGCGTTTTGCGGGAAGAAATAGCAGCTCACAGCTGCAGTTGGTGGTGGTTTTCAGCAGCTTTTAGGGTGGTGTTTTGGGGACCGAAAACAGCAGCAAGGAGCTGCAAACTGGCGGACAGAAAAACAGCAAAAACACAGCAGCAGTAGCTCGATTTGGGACTGTTTTTGGATCACGAAACGAAGCAGCAACTGAGGTGTGTTGGTGACGGTTCTTCAGCAGCCAAAGGGGCTGCTCGATGGTGAGAATAGGCTGCCAAATTCGCAGCACAAGGTGGCGGGGTGGTGGTGTTCTTCAGGCGGCCGAAGGGTAGTGGTGTTGGGGTGTTTGAGCCGTGAACAAGGAGAGGAGAGGGAGAGATTTTGGAGTGAATTGGGAATGAGATTTGATGCACCTCAAGGGTTTCTTTTATAGTTGGATTACTAGAGTCCTATCCCAATTAGGAGTTGTAGATGATAAGGTTAAAGGGTGGTTTAAGATATATATTAGTCTAGAGTTTGAGTGAGGTTAAAAGTCCAACAAGTTTAAGATAAAATCAAATGGGGTTAGAAGTTAGAATGAGCGATCTTAAGACTTACATATAAATTATAAGTTTCCAAATATTAATAGGTATAATATGATATTTATCACTTTAATAACTTTAGTGACGAAACATGCGGTTATGAGTTATCATTGCAAGTGCTACTTACTGATCAATGATCCAAATAAACTTAATAACGAGGGTTATAATTAATCTATTACTAATTAACTAATATATCCTAGTTCTTTTAGTTTTAGTTCATACTTAACTAATTATATCAACTATTCATTATAATTAACGTTTTCGTCCTCGAATAGTTTAGGTTCGTTTATTTGTTTCACTTTAGTTTATAGTGATGACCACAGTCGTTAAAAAAAATTCCTAGCCTACTAACGTTCGTCATTTATTTGACGGAAAAAGTCGAGTTATTACAGTACCTACCCCTTATTGGAAATTTCGTCCCGAAATCTAGTTGTTGCCATCGATCGGCGTTTTGTTCACAAACAGTGAGATTTCTTTATGTTCGAGTTGTTTGACCTCATGGTCTCGAGTTCCTATAGACTTAATTGTTAAGAAATAAGGGTTGTCATCTAAACGAATTTCGTAAAATCTTCTTCTCTAGGCGTTCCTTGTAGTTAAAAGTTTTGTGAAAGAGTTTGCTCTCGCGGAGAAATGCTAGGATAATAAGTGTAGGGTTCCTCCTTATTGTGAAATATGAAGAAGGCGATTTCGTTACACGGAAAGTATGATAGAAAACAACTTAAATGAGTACAATGAGGACATAAATGTTTGTTTTAAAGTGGCCAAATCGAGCATCTTGGTGAAAACGAGATAAAATGAATATCTTTGCTTGAAATACGAGGATGTTTTGTTGATGTCAAAAAGTTAAAAGCCTCTGATGATGTAACATCTAAAATTTATGATTTAAATAATTATAGGGAAACTAAAGGAGTTACGTAACATGGAACATGGTAGTAATAAGGTTGATCAAGCCCTGTCACTATCACGATCCACTAGAACTTCGGTATGATTTACCGTAATATAACCACGTTGATCAGGCGCCATTATATTACACTAACTCATACTTCCATCCCAACTTCACTCCATAAAGTCTAAAAGTATATCGTTACAAAAAAATAAATTAACAAGGTATAATAACATTTCGAATAAAATTCCATTTTTAGTTAAAAGAGTTGGTACAAACTTTCAAACGTATGTGTTTTTAAAGGAAGCGAAGTTTTGGGTAGTTCATGTAAAAACATTTTCGGTAATGTCTTCAAAAATATGTTTCCTAGAGAAAACAGTAAGGATGTAGTATGATGAGGCGACTTTCAAGTCAGTTGAAAAAGTTTGAAGTTGAGTTTTACAAGCGGCATTTAAAAGAATTCGTCAATGTATTGTACTATTTGAGTGTCCCATCCGGCTATCATACTAGGACGAGTCTGAATAAAGATTTGGGTTCGTAGCATTGTATATTGTTTCTCAAAGGTGTATCTGGTGCGAAATCTGATACAAGGTTCACGAAAAGATAACGATTCTCCTTGGGTAAGGTGGTTGTTCAAGAAAAATAACGGGTAAAGTTGGTTTTAGTAAGTTATTGGCGAATAAGGATCCCCATAGGGTTGCGTTTTTATTCAAGGTTGTAGCTTCGAGTTAAGTAAGATCGGAAAAGTAAGGTGCAGTGACAAGTAGTGAATATTTCGCTACAGGTTCATTCTCCAACGGAACGTTAGGCATCTATCAATGGTCCAGGCACTCCGGTAACTCCGAGTTAACGTTCTTTTTAGACACGTCGTTATTTTACGCAAGTATGAGTAGGAGTAGACGTCCTAATTTAGTGGAAGATATGTTTCTAATAGTAGTATATATTAATATGGTAAAGCAAACCTAAAGTACGTAAGGCTTCTAACTAAGGCAAACAGTAAGTTCGGTCGTAGTCTAGACTTAATGCATCCTATGTCAGACACACTAAAGTAGCCTAGTTCTCTACAACATGGCTCTGATACCAACTTTAACACCCCGCCAAAATCGCCATTGATGCGGATGTTAACTCTGGTCCCAGTGCTTGGCTTGACTTCTAAGTAACAGCAGAGTTCTACAGCGGAAGCAATATATCTAAGTACCTGAGACAAAACATGCTTAAAGTGTCAACACAAAGGTTGAGTGAACATCATAAGTTTAACAATTATAATAAGTTTTAGACCACAAGATTTAGTTATAAAGATTAATCAGTTCGTTAGTAGTGATGAGGTATATGAAATCGAAACTAACCATAAGTTACCCTAAACACATCACGTTCGTGTCGTTGAATCATTATTATGTATCCATTGACCAACAGTCATCCGGATAGAGACGTCACTCTCAATAGCGCTATTCACAATAACTAAGCTTGTCAAAATTCCAGCAACTAACGATATCATGGCGGGGATTTAGCATGAATCAAAGCATGTTAGCACAGTTTGAACTAATCAAATTAAAGTTTGAGTACTTGCGTCTAATCGTAAAACAGTTTAAAAGCAAGCATGTGCCTCATCCCAATGTTTAAAATAAGTAAATAAAGAAAGTTAAAAAGTGGGGCTATGAAGTTCACCTTAGTAGCAAGTAAGATATTCCACGCAAGAAGTATGAACGGAGTATGAAATTGGAGATCTTAACCTAGAGTTATAACGTTTGCTCAGTTATTGTCTAACAGACAAGGTTTGTTTATTAATTATTAACAGTGACAGTCATTGATAGAAAGTTTCTACTTTTGAAAAGTTTTCACTTAAAGTAGGTTTCTATTTTTAGAAAGCTTATAAGTTTGGGCTATAATTCTTCACTTTTTATGTGCGTATAGGAATACGACACTTTATTATTTATAATAGTTATTCATGTCTTTAATATTTTTACTACTTAGTATAATATTATAATTAAAATGTTTTAGTTTAATAATAATTTATATGCTTATTATTAATATCATTATATTGCTATCACTTTTATTAAACCTTTAAATCTTACCTAATTAATAACCTATGTGCTTTCAAACTTATCACCATCTTATTATCTTTATTACTTTTCATTATCATTATTATTATCTTTTACTAACTAACATGTAATCTTATCATCTTTATTTTACATGTTTATCAAATCACTATATCATTAACTTTATTATCATGTTTATACAAATATTATAATTATATTGATACTTATAATTATAACCATAATTATATTCATAACATAATGTACTTTCCTTTAATCAAAATCAATTTTACTTCATATTAACGTCAAGTTTATGATCAAAATTATATTCATAACTTACCTTTATTCATAACTTTACCCCATAATCTAAATCATAATATTTAATGATATCATAATCATATTATAATCATATTCATCTTATTAATATTGTAATACTATTATTATATCATCATCTTCATAATCTTTATCTTCATGATCTTCAAGTTTAATTCATAACCATATTCTTAATCGTATTGATATACTTATGATCATATTTTACTTTCATATCAAATTCCTAATATCTCAATACTTAGATCTTAATCATGTTCATAATCTTTTATAGTATTATTATCCTATTAATGTTTATGTTCATAAACTTTTCATAACCATCATCCACTTCGTATAGTTATAGTATAACTAGTATAATTTAAATCTTAAAGTTCATGTTGTACCTTGGGTTGATGAACGAAGAAAAGGATCGAGAAAAAAAAAGTGTGCTTGGTCTCAGCTCAAACAGAAACAGAAGCAGAAACATCGGCAACTTTGCAGCAGCATAGTCGACCATTCAAAGGGTCAAACTCAACCCAAATAGCAGCAGCTAAAACGCAGCGACAACAGCGGTTTTTGAGGGGTGTTTGAGTAGCAAAAACAGCAGACATTGAGGCTCTTATGTGTGGGTTTTGATCGCCGAACAGATGAAACAAAGCAGGGACAGCAGCAGCCCAAAAGCTTCGACTTTTTGGGTGCGTTTTGCGGGGAGAAACAGCAGCTCATAACTGCAGTTGGTGGCGGTTTTCAGCAGCTTTTAGGGTGGTGTTTTGGGGACCAAAAACAGCAGCAAGGAGTTGCAAACTGGCGGACATAAAAATAGCAAAAACACAGCAGCAGTAGCTCGATTTGGGACTGTTTTTGGGCTGTTTTTGATCACGAAATGAAGCAGCAACTGAGGTGTGTTGGTGACGGTTCTTCAACAGCCAAAGGGGCTGCTCGATGGTGAGAATAGGCTGCCAAATTCACAGCACAAGGTGGCGGGGTGGTGGTGTTCTTCAGGCGGCCGAAGGGTGGTGGTGTTGGGGTGTTTGAGCCGTGAACAAGGAGAGGAGAGGGAGAGATTTTGGAGTGAATTAGGAATGAGATTTGATGCACCCCAAGGGTTTCTTTTATAGTTGGATT
Source organism: Rutidosis leptorrhynchoides (assembly GCF_046630445.1). NCBI lineage: Eukaryota > Viridiplantae > Streptophyta > Magnoliopsida > Asterales > Asteraceae > Rutidosis > Rutidosis leptorrhynchoides. The sequence goes on along the minus strand of NC_092334.1, from coordinate 590,420,073 downwards.
ACTAGAGTCCTATCCCAATTAGGAGTTGTAGATGATAAGGTTAAAGATGAAAAGACCCATCCTAATCCATCCGGACGAAGTCCATATCGATTATAAACGATTCACAATAGTTGATTTCATCGCGAGGTACTTGACCTCTATATGATACATTTTACAAACATTGCATTCGTTTTTGAAAAGACAATCTTTTACATTACATCGAAAGTTGATGGCATGCATACCATTTCATAATATATCCAACTATAATTGACTTAATAATAATCTTGATGAACTCAATGACTCGAATGCAACGTCTTTTGAAATATGTCATGAATGACTCCAAGTAATATCTCTAAAATGAGCAAATGCACAGCGGAAGATTTCTTTCATACCTGAGAATAAACATGCTTTAAAGTGTCAACCAAAAGGTTAGTGAGTTCATTGGTTTAACATAAATAATCATTTCCATCATTTTAATAGACCACAAGAATTTCATTTCCAGTTCTCATAAATATACGTCCTATGCATAGAGACAAAAATATCATTCATATGGATTGAACACCTGGTAACCGACATTAACAAGATGCATATAAGAATATCCCCTATCATTCCGGGAAATCCTTCGGACATGATAAAAATAAATTCGAAGTACTAAAGCATCCGGTACTTTGGATGAGGTTCGTTAGGCCCAATAGATCTATCTTTAGGATTCGCGTCAATTAGGCGTGCACTAATTCTCAAAATTAGTGATGTTCCATATTTCTTAGGCTACCAAGCTAAAAGGGGCATATTCGGCTTCGATCATTCAACCATATAATGTAGTTTCAATTACTTGTGTCTATTTCGTAAAACATTTATAAAAATTGCGCATGTATTCTCAGCCCAAAAATATAAAGGGTAAAAAGGCAAATGAAACTCACAATACTGTATTTTATAGTAAAAATATATATGACGGCATTGAATAACTGGACAATGCATGGTTGGCCTCGGATTCACGAACCTATTATTCAATCATGTATATTAATACTTGTAATGGTAATTCGAACAAATATATATAAATTTATTAGTTGTATACTTTTTATATTAATAATATATATGTTTCATATATTCATGTTGTTATATAAAATATAAATTTTCATTATGTTATATGTATTAAATATATTTTTAACACATATATATATATATATATATATATATATATATATATATATATATATATATATCATTTGTATGTTAATAATAGTATTTATAATAAAACCAAAAATAATATTAATAGTGGTAAAAATGATAATAATTATAATACTTAATATTACTAATGAGATAATAATATTAATAATTCAATTAATGATAATAATAATGATATTAATAATTATATTTGTAAAATATTAATTTTTCTGTTAACAATAGTTATGTTACCGATTTAGTAATTTACATAATAATAATACTCGTGATAATACAAATAATAATACTTATGTTAATAATAATAATAATAATAATAATAATAATAATAATAATAATAATAATAATAATAATAATAATAATAATAATAATAATACTAATAGTTATAAAATAATACTAATACTAATATTAATGAAAAATAATAATGATTTGCAATATTTTTATGTATCCAAGATTCTTATACCCATAATCCCAACCATATCATTAAAGCTTTTATATTAATAGTCATAAAAATCGTAAGTTTAGTGTTAACTTTCTAAACTAATTAACAAAGCTTCTATAATAATAATATTAGAGATAACACTAATTATCATAGTAATAACATAATTAATAATAACAATAATAATAATAATAATAATAATAATAATAATAATAATAATAATAATAATAATAATAATAATAATAATAATAATAATAATAATAATAATAATAATAATAATAATACTACTACCTTTAACTTTAAGAAAAAAATGTGCCAATGGTGAGTACACAAAACAAAGCAGAAGGTGGACAACTTCATTCAATCATCATCATCGTACGTCATCATTATCATCATATCATCATAACGATCACCCTTATAACATTAACATCATCATCATACCTCATTATCATCATCATCGTCATACCTTGTATTATCATCATCACCTCGTCACCATAACATCATCATCTTCATTCATCATCATCGTGTACCATATCATCATCATAATCGGCTCATCATAATCAACTCATCATCATAATCGACTCATCATCGTCATATAACATTGACATCACCATCATACCAAAACATGAATTTATCGAATAATCATCATCATCATATCTATCATAATCACGTCTTCACCTACGACACTATTCATCGTCTTCTTCATACGTCATCATCATTAAACCAATCATCACCGTAACTCTTCCTTGTTCATCGTCATCGTTATCATTTAACCGTTCATCATCTTCCTCGATCGTCATCATGAAACTGTAATGGCACACCGTAACCACAACCAGTTCATGGGTTGGTTTCACAAAGGAAAAATAGGAGAGAGAGACATAGAGAGAGAGAGAAGTAGTAATCGCGTTATGGTGGTTTGTTTGGGTTGATTCTCGGACAAAAAGTAACAATACTAGGTGATGGTTCAATCAAAGAGACGATGAATAGTAACAATGGCCGTGGTAGCAAGATACAATGGATTTATTTGTTTAGTTCGAGCTTGATGTTGGTTTGATAGTGGGGGTTTGTTCGTAACAAAACAGGAACTATAGCAACCTCAAAATAGTGTGTGGTGGTGATCTTGTTCTCGGTTCATCAACAACAAAGTGGTAGCAGTAGGGTTTACGTTGGTGATCTTAGACAGAAAAAAAAATATCGCTAGTTGTAATTAAATGGAAGAGGGAAAGATATGGTGAGTTAGAGAGGGAGGCGGTGGTCGACGGTGGTGGCAGTGAGGTGGTTAATCGATGGTTGCCAAAACAAGGGTGGAAGGTGTGTGTTTTGCTAACTCATATGTATGTATTAATATAGATATATAACAAACACAATAATTTTCACTCATAATACAAATGATCACGGATATAATAAACTAGTAGGCTGCTGACGATTGACACGGAGTATAACATCGTGTCCATTGCTAAACAGTTAACGTATAAAAGTGCTCCTAAAAATCCCAAATTTTTAGTTTAAATATATTTAATTATTTCACTCAATAACTGTTTGAAACCTGATCAAAAAGGTTCTTCAATTATTTATTTTATGTTCCAAATAATATGTACGGAGTACTAAAATTTAAGCTAAAAAAGATAAAAATATTTTTACCAAGCCTAATAATCTTCGTAATCGATTTACAGTCCAACTTTTATCTTAATCATTCATGAACATGTATTATATCTATATTAAAACTAACGAAACGTCAACCGAGTGTTACTGACGTTTACTAATTAAGTTCGAAATCATTCATTTTCCATTTACTCTCTCTCTAAATATAATCAGTTTTAAATAACAAGTTTTATCACATAATTATATATTTTTAAACAAATAGATTTAATATCATTTTATATATTTACAAGTAGTATTTATATACATATATATATATATATATATATATATATATATATATATATATATATATATATATATATACACACACACATTTGTAACAATAGTTTTCATTATATCGCATATTATTTTACATATTTATTTCTAACAATTAACTCATATATTATTTCAATTAATATTTCAAATTATTATTATTATTATATATATATATATATATATATATATATATATATATATATATATTTAAATATACATGTATCTATTTACAATTAGTTGTTCGTGAATCGTCGAGAACAGTCGAAGGTCATTTGAATATATGAAACAGTTCAAAAATTTTGAGACTCAACCTAACAAACTTTGCTTATCGTGTCGGGAACATATAAAGATTAAGTTTAAATTTGGTCAAAAATTCCCGGGTCGTCACAGTACCTACGCGTTAAAGAAATTTCGTCCCGAAATTTGAGTGAGGTGGTCATGGCTAACAATAAAAATGTTTTCATGACGAATATGAGTTGATAAATAGAGTTTTATCATCATTGAGTAATAAAGATAAAATAATTCGATTATTCGAAGAGTACGAGTGAAGCTATTACTTAATAGTGAAATTAGATAGACAAGTTTCATCATAACTCTTCACTAGTCATGGTTGAATTCCGGAATTCAAGGGATTTCAAAGAAAATCTTCGAAATCTAAAAGATTTGATTCTTCGGCAAATAAGGAAATTAAGATCTCTATAATTTAGTACGGTGATCTACCTCGATTACTCTGTCTGTTATTTCCATTATAAATCAAACTCTTCCGTTCCATTATTCTCACCATTCCTATACTTTCTTTCTTAGTTCTTACTTCTAAAAGATTGTGAAAATGCTTCATCCAGTTCTAATCCTTGATATTTTCCTAATTATCATTTCTGTCATCCTTCTTTTTTTAACCTTCCACCAGAAGAATCTGTTTACTTTTACTATTACCTTGGGGTGATACTATTCTTAATTCTACTGTGTCTTTATATTGTTATTCGTATTAATATCCACAGTTTGTAACCTCCGTGTTGTTATTGGGCTTTATATTTTCTCTTATATTTCGAAGCTCTTTGCCTTTTTATTATCTTCTCGACCTCTAGTAAAGCGAGTAACGATCCAGAATTCGTAAGTATGGAATTTTGAATGAACTTAATGTTCTAAACAAGAAAGAACGTAATAGCACGATTTGATTTGTCAAATTACCAGAATCACTGAGAATAGAAATATCAAGAATATATTTTTCTTGATATGTTCATAAATTAAGCAGAATGAAAGAGTTATGTAACATGGCACATGATGACGTTATGATCTGTGAATCATCATGTTCCATTAGAAACTCAGCATGGCTTACTGTAATATAATCACGTTGATCAAGTGTCATTATATTATACTAACTCATGCATCAGTTCCCAACATTACTTCAATAACATTCATATTTTAAGCTCGAAAGTTTACAGAATATAGAAACTAACAGTTTCTATATGATGTAACACTGATAGCACGAAGAGATTAATGATTTCATATAAGAATAGTAATAAAAATATCTTCAGAAATATGGAGGATATTTATAATGAAATATACGATGATATCTTGGAATTTATAATATCGAATCGAAGGATGGTGAAGATAATTAGTCCGCAAGAGTTTGGAGTCAGAAGCAAGGTATTCGCTAAAGATTTCATCAGAAACAGAATCATCAGGATTCTTAATGTACTCCTTCGTAGTTTGCTCAATCGGTTTTTCAGTTTCTAACTTTTTCTGAGCTTTGCCAACATACAATTCTTTATCATCAACTTTTGGCTGTTGAGGTCGTTTACAGTTTTTTTGTTGCTTTATTCAACTTTTCAAGATTCAGAGTATTAATTCGCAGACTGGGTGCTTTTCAGAATTTCAGAATGGAAGATCATAGTTCTAAGAGATAAATGTTATATGGATACATATAACTGTAGATGTGGAAACGTTGCGAGACTCACCATACAGATTTGTTGATTCCCGGTAATTAGTATGACAATTCTTGTTACAAGATGCGGATGAGTACATGATGAGACTTCAATAGATAAATATAGTGATTTGTCGGAGAGATTTAAACCAAGGAGCGACGAGGTTGCTGGTACATCTGCTGGTAATATGGTGGAATATAAAAGAATTATCCGGTATCAAAAGGGTAATCGTATATATCAGGATTATAGTAAGACTACTTCGAATGAAAAGTCGGAGTTGACTTGCTGGAGCTGTGACAAAATTGGCTACTTTGAAAAGGGATCGCAAAGTTATTTTTGCTAATAAATGCCAAAGGATCTGACGCGGCTACGTGTTAAACTTTTACTCAGTTGCCGAGAGTTTCTCAGGTGCATAACTATATGCATAAATCTTTCCTTCCGTAGATGAAGTGCGGTTGATTCATCCTCTCGATTGAGGTGTTTTCAAGAATTATGAAAGGTTTGAACGCAGATTGTAATCTTCAAGATATAAATGAGGTTAAAGATGAGATCAAGTGGCAAACTTGAAGAATTCTTTAGTTTCATATGTTATAATCAATATTTTAATTCATTTTAATTGTCTAATATTGGCAGTCCACAGTTAGCAGTCCACAATTGGTAATTTATTATATAATATTCGAATTAATTAATACGTATCGTGACCCATGTACATGTCTCAGACTCGATCACAACTCAAAACATATATATATTATTATATATTCAACCTCAACCCTGTATAGCGAACTCGAACATTACAGCATATTGAAATGTCCCGTTCTTATTAATTAAAAACGTTCCATATTAATTGATTTCGTTGCGAGGTTTTGACCTCTATATGAGACGTTTTTCAAAGACTGCATTCATTTTAAAACAAACCATAACCTTTATTTCATCAATAAAGATTTAAAAAGCTTTACGTAGATTATCAAATAATGATAATCTAAACTATCCTGTTTACACACGACCATTACATAATGGTTTACAATACAAATATGTTACAACAAAATAAGTTTCTTGAATGCAGTTTTTACACAATATCATACAAGCATGGACTCCAAATCTCGTCCTTATTTAAGTATGCGACAGCGGAAGCTCTTAATAATCACCTGAGAATAAACATGCTTAAAACGTCAACAAAAATGTTGGTGAGTTATAGGTTTAACCTATATATATCAAATCATAATAATAGACCACAAGATTTCATATTTCAATACACATCCCATACATAGAGATAAAAATCATTCATATGGTGAACACCTGGTAACCGACTTTAACAAGATGCATATATAAGAATATCCCCATCATTCTGGGACACCCTTCGGATATGATATAAATTTCAAAGTACTAAAGCATCCGGTACTTTGGATGGGGTTTGTTAGGCCCAATAGATCTATCTTTAGGATTCGCGTCAATTAGGGTGTCTGTTCCCTAATTCTTAGATTACCAGACTTAATAAAAAGGGGCATATTCAATTTCGATAATTCAACCATAGAATGTAGTTTCACGTACTTGTGTCTATTTTGTAAATCATTTATAAAACCTGCATGTATTCTCATCCCAAAAATATTAGATTTTAAAAGTGGGACTATAACTCACTTTCACAGATTTTTACTTCGTTGGGAAGTAAGACTTGGCCACTGGTTGATTCACGAACCTATAACAATATATACATATATATCAAAGTATGTTCAAAATATATTTACAACACTTTTAATATATTTTGATGTTTTAAGTTTATTAAGTCAGCTGTCCTCGTTAGTAACCTACAACTAGTAGTCCACAGTTAGATGTACTGAAATAAATCGATAAATATTATCTTGAATCAATCCACGACCCAGTGTATACGTATCTCAGTATTGATCACAAGTCAAACTATATATATTTTGGAATCAACCTCAACCCTGTATAGCTAACTCCAACATTCACATATAGAGTGTCTATGGTTGTTCCGAAATATATATAGATGTGTCGACATGATAGGTCGAAACATTGTATACGTGTCTGTGGTATCTCAAGATTACATAATATACAATACAAGTTGATTAAGTTATGGTTGGAATAGATTTGTTACCAATTTTCACGTAGCTAAAATGAGAAAAATTATCCAATCTTGTTTTACCCATAACTTCTTCATTTTAAATCCGTTTTGAGTGAATCAAATTGCTATGGTTTCATATTGAACTCTATTTTATGAATCTAAACAGAAAAAGTAAAGTTTTATAGTTGGAAAAATAAGTTACATGTCGTTTTTGTAAAGGTAGTCATTTCAGTCGAAAGAACGACGTCTAGATGACCATTTTAGAAAACATACTTCCACTTTGAGTTTAACCATAATTTTTGGATATAGTTTCATGTTCATAATAAAAATCATTTTCTCAGAATAACAACTTTTAAATCAAAGTTTATCATAGTTTTTAATTAACTAACCCAAAACAGCCCGCGGTGTTACTACGACGGCGTAAATCCGGTTTTACGGTGTTTTTCGTGTTTCCAGGTTTTAAATCATTAAGTTAGCATATCATATAGATATATAACATGTGTTTAGTTGATTTTAAAAGTCAAGTTAGAAGGATTAACTTTTGTTTGCGAACAAGTTTAGAATTAACTAAACTATGTTCTAGTGATTACAAGTTTAAACCTTCGAATAAGATAGCTTTATATGTATGAATCGAATGATGTTATGAATATCATTACTACCTTAAGTTCCTTGGATAAACCTACTGAAAAAGAGAAAAATGGATCTAGCTTCAACGGATCCTTGGATGGCTCGAAGTTCTTGAAGCAGAATCATGACACGAAAACAAGTTCAAGTAAGATCATCACTTGAAATAAGATTGTTATAGTTATAGAAATTGAACCAAAGTTCGAATATGATTATTACCTTGTATTAGAATGATAACCTACTGTAAGAAATAAATATTTCTTGAGGTTGGATGATCACCTTACAAGAGAACCCATCAGTTTGTGGATGATAGGCAATACTCATGTCTAGACGAGTTCCTAATGCTTGCTGTAATGTCTGCCAGAATCTTGAAATAAATCTGCCATCCCTATCAGAGATAATAGAGATTGGTATTCCATGTCTGGAGATGACTTCCTTCAAATACAGTCGTGCTAACTTCTCCATCTTGTCATCTTCTCTTATTGGCAGGAAGTGTGCTGATTTGGTGAGACGATCAACTATTACCCAAATAGTATCAAAACCACTTGCAGTCCTTGGCAATTTAGTGATGAAATCCATGGTAATGTTTTCCCATTTCCATTCCGGGATTTCGGGTTGTTGAAGTAGACCTGATGGTTTCTGATGCTCAGCTTTGACCTTAGAACACGTCAAACATTCTCCTACGTATTTAGCAACATCGGCTTTCATACCCGGCCACCAAAAATGTTTCTTGAGATCCTTGTACATCTTCCCCGTTCCAGGATGTATTGAGTATCTGGTTTTATGAGCTTCTCTAAGTACCATTTCTCTCATATCTCCAAATTTTGGTACCCAAATCCTTTCAGCCGTATACCGGGTTCCGTCTTCCCGAATATTAAGATGCTTCTCCGATCCTTTGGGTATTTCATCCTTTAAATTTCCCTCATTTAAAACTCCTTGTTGCGCCTCCTTTATTTGAGTAGTAAGGTTATTATGAATCATTATATTCATAGATTTTACTCGAATGGGTTCTCTGTCCTTCCTGCTCAAGGCATCGGCTACCACATTTGCCTTCCCTGGGTGGTAACGAATCTCAAAGTCGTAATCATTCAACAATTCAATCCACTTACGCTGCCTCATATTCAGTTGTTTCTGATTAAATATGTGTTGAAGACTTTTGTGGTCGGTATATATAATACTTTTGACCCCATATAAGTAGTGCCTCCAAGTCTTTAATGCAAAAACAACCGCACCTAATTCCAAATCATGCGTCGTATAATTTTGTTCGTGAATCTTCAATTGTCTAGACGCATAAGCAATCACCTTCGTTCGTTGCATTAATACACAACCGAGACCTTGCTTTGATGCGTCACAATAAATCACAAAATCATCATTCCCTTCAGGCAATGACAATATAGGTGCCGTAGTTAGCTTTTTCTTCAATAACTGAAACGCTTTCTCTTGTTCATCATTCCATTCAAATTTCTTCCCTTTATGCGTTAATGCAGTCAAGGGTTTTGCTATTCTGGAAAAGTCTTGGATGAACCTTCTGTAGTAACCAGCTAGTCCTAAAAACTGGCGTATGTGTTTCGGAGTTTTCGGGATTTCCCAATTTTCAACAGTTTCTATCTTTGTCGAATCCACCTTAATACCTTCTTTATTCACTATGTGACCGAGGAATTGAACTTCTTCCAACCAAAATGCACACTTTGAAAACTTAGCGTACAATTCTTCCTTCCTCAATACTTCTAACATCTTTCTCAAATGTTCACCGTGTTCTTGGTCATTCTTTGAGTAAATAAGTATGTCATCAATGAAAACAATGACAAACTTGTCAAGGTATGGTCCACACACTCGGTTCATAAGGTCCATGAACACAGCTGGTGCATTAGTTAAACCAAACGGCATGACCATAAACTCATAATGACTGTAACGTGTTCTGAAAGCAGTCTTTGGAATATCATCTTCTTTCACCCGCATTTGATGATACCCGGAACGTAAGTCAATCTTTGAATAAACAGACGAGCCTTGTAGTTGATCAAATAAGTCATCGATTCTCAGTAGTGGGTAGCGGTTCTTGATGGTAAGTTTGTTCAACTCTCGGTAGTCGATACACAACCTGAATGTACCATCTTTCTTCTTGACAAACAAAACAGGAGCTCCCCACGGTGATGTGCTTGGTCGAATGAAACCACGCTCTAAAAGTTCTTGTAATTGGCTTTGCAGTTCTTTCATCTCACTGGGTGCGAGTCTGTAAGGAGCACGAGCTATTGGTGCAGCTCCTGGTACAAGATCTATTTGAAATTCAACGGATCGATGTGGGGGTAATCTCGGTAATTCTTTCGGAAATACATCGGGAAATTCTTTTGCAATGGGAACATCATTGATGCTCATTTCTTCAGTTTGCACTTTCTCGACGTGTGCTAGAACAGCATAGCAACCTTTTCTTATTAGTTTTTGTGCCTTCAAATTACTAATAAGATGTAGCTTCGTGTTGCCCTTTTCTCCGTACACCATTAAGGGTTTTCCTTTTTCTCGTATAATGCGAATTGCATTTTTGTAACAAACGATCTCTTCTTTCACTTCTTTCAACCGGTCCATACCGATTATCACATCAAAACTCCCTAACTCTACTGGTATCAAATCAATCTTAAATGTTTCGCTAACCAGTTTAATTTCTCGATTCCGACATATATTACCTGCTGAAATTAATTTACCATTTGCTATTTCGAGTAAAAATTTACTATCCAAAGGCGTCAATGGACAACTTAATTTAGCACAAAAATCTCTACTCATATAGCTTCTATCCGCACCCGAATCAAATAAAACGTAAGCAGATTTATTGTCAATAAGAAACGTACCCGTAACAATCTCCGGGTCTTCCTGTGCCTCTGCCACATTAATATTGAAAACTCTTTCGCAGCCTTGTCCATTCGTGTTCTCCTGGTTCGGGCAATTTCTAATAATGTGGCCCGTTTTTCCACATTTATAACAAACTACATTGGCATAACTTGCTCCGACACTACTTGCTCCGCCATTACTCGTTCTGACACCATTTGTTCCTTTCGTTCTATTAACCCCTAGTCCGTAGACCTCACACTTAGCCACGCTATGACCATTTCTTTTACACTTGTTGCAAAATTTGGTGCAGAACCCCGGGTGATACTTTTCACACCTTTGGCATAGCTGCTTCTGATTGTTGTTGTTGTTGCGGTTATTATTGTTGTTGGGATGATTGTTGTAGTTATTGTTGTTGTTGTTGTTGTTGTTGTTAGGCCATTTGTTGTAGTTGCGATTGATGTTGCGATTGTTGGGATAATTGTTGCGATTATTGTTGTAATTGCTGTTGTTGTTGTATTGGTGATTCTTATCACCGTTTTCCTCCTACTTTCTTTTGACTTGCTTCACATTGGCCTCTTCAGCAGTCTGTTCTTTAATTCTTTCTTTAATCTGGTTCACTAGTTTGTGAGCCATTCTACATGCCTGTTGTATGGAGGCGGGCTCGTGTGAACTTATATCTTCTTGGATTCTTTCCGGTAATCCTTTCACAAACGCGTTGATCTTCTCTTCCTCATCTTCGAATGCTCCCGGACACAATAGGCACAATTCTGTGAATCGTCTTTCGTACGTGGTAATATCAAATCCTTGGGTTCGTAACCCTCTAAGTTCTGTCTTAAGCTTATTGACCTCGGTTCTGGGACGATACTTCTCGTTCATCAAGTGCTTGAATGCTGACCACGGTAGTGCGTACGCATCGTCTTGTCCCACTTGCTCTAGATAGGTATTCCACCATGTTAACGCAGAACCTGTGAAGGTATGCGTAGCGTACTTTACTTTGTCCTATTCAGTACACTTACTTATGGCAAACACCGATTCGACCTTCTCGGTCCACCGTTTCAATCCGATCGGTCCTTCGGTTCCATCAAATTCCAAAGGTTTGCAGGCAGTGAATTCTTTGTAGGTGCATCCTACACGATTTCCTGTACTGCTAGATCCAAGGTTATTGTTGGTATGTAGCGCAGCCTGTACTGCGGCTATGTTTGAAGCTAGAAAAGTATGGAATTCCTCTTCATTCATATTCACGGTGTGTCGAGTAGTCGGTGCCATTTCCTTCAAAATAGTCAAATGGAACAAGTTAATCATACAGAATATTAAGAGTAGTTAATAGTATTTCGTAGCATAATATGAACTCACTTATAAAAGCTTTTTCTTCATATTAGCATTTTATAAGTTTAAATTCGGGTAGTACCTACCTGTTAAGTTCATACTTAGTAGCTAATATACAATTCAACTACTACAATTCTATATGAAAAACTGATTATAATAATATTTCGCGTTCAAATTTTTACACAATATTTTACAAACTTACAATACCGCTTATTTTACATATAGCATGAAATATAGCACACAATAAATTTGATACAAGATGGTTGTGAAGATAATTCTAGCTAGTACACAAGTCGTTCAGCAAAGGCAATAAAGACACGTAATTCATACGTCCAGAAACAAGTCATGCATTCTGGTTTTACTAGGATTACTTCCCATCCTTGGTCTTGTGGAACATAACCGTTATGGCCGTTGATAAGACAGCGTGTTGTAACGTCGTCAAAGGGACGAGGGTTACGTAATGTCCAACAGTCCCGTAACAATCTAAAAACCTCATTTCTTACCCCAATTACCGACTCCGTCACTTGTGGGAATGTTTTGTTTAATAGTTGTAGCCCGATGTTCTTGTTCTCACTTTGGTGAGAAGCGAACATTACTAATCCGTAAGCATAACATGCTTCTTTATGTTGCATGTTAGCCGCTTTTTCTAAATCACGAAGTCCAATATTCGGATATATTGAGTCAAAATAATTTCTTAACCCATTGCGTAAAATAGCATTTGGGTTCCCCGCAATATATGCGTCAAAGTAAACACATCGTAACATATGGATTTCCCAATGTGATATCCCCCATCTTTCGAACGAAAGCCTTTTATAAACCAAGGCATTCTTGGAACGTTCTTCGAATGTCTTACAAACTGATCTCGCCTTAAATAGTTGTGCCGAAGAATTCTGACTGACTCAAGACAAGATTTCATCAATCATGTCTCCGGGTAGGTCTCTTAAAATATTGGGTTGTCTATCCATTTTGTGTTTTTATACTGTAAAATAGACAAGAGTTAGATTCATAAAAAAAATACTTATTAATACAAGCAATTTTTACATATATCATAAAGCATAAGCACACTATATTACATATATTACACCACACGAATACAACTATCTTATTCCGACTCGCTTGTTTCTTCTTCTTCTTCGGTTTTGGTTCGTTTTGCCAAGTTTCTAGGGATATATGATGTTCCCCTAATACGAGCCATCGTTTTCCACATTGGTTTAGAAAAACCTGGTGGTTTAGAGGTTCCCGGGTCATTGTTACAACTTAAGGACTTCGGGGTTTGACGATACATATAAAGTTCATCGGGGTTGGAATTAGATTTCTCTATTTTTATGCCCTTTCCCTTATTATTTTCTTTTACCTTTTTAAATTCAGTTGGGGTAATTTCTATAACATCATCGGAATTCTCGTCGGAATCCGATTCATCGGAGAATTGGTAATCCTCCCAATATTTTGCTTCCTTGGCGGAAACACCATTGACCATAATTAACCTTGGTCGGTTGGTTGAGGATTTTCTTTTACTTAACTGTTTTATTATTTCTCCCACCGGTTCTATTTCTTCATCCGGTTCCGATTCTTCTTCCGGTTCCGATTCTTCTTCCGGTTCCGACTCTTCTTCCGGTTCCTCTTCGGGAACTTGTGAATCAGTCCACGAATCATTCCAATTTACATTTGACTCTTCATTATTATTAGGTGAGTCAATGGGACTTGTTCTAGAGGTAGACATCTATCACATAATATCAAACGCGTTAAGAGATTAATATATCACATAATATTCACATGTTAAAAATATATAGTTTCCAGCAAAATTTGTTAAGCAATCATTTTTCATGTAAACACGGTCGAAGTCCAGACTCACTAATGCATCCTAACAAACTCAATAAGACACACTAATGCAAAATTCTGGTTCTCTAAGACCAACGCTCGGATACCAACTGAAATGTCCCGTTCTTATTGATTAAAAACGTTCCATATTAATTGATTTCGTTGCGAGGTTTTGACCTCTATATGAGACGTTTTTCAAAGACTGCATTCATTTTAAAACAAACCATAACCTTTATTTCATCAATAAAGATTTAAAAAGCTTTACGTAGATTATCAAATAATAATAATCTAAAATATCCTGTTTACACACGACCATTACATAATGGTTTACAATACAAATATGTTACAACAAAATAAGTTTCTTGAATGCAGTTTTTACACAATATCATACAAGCATGGACTCCAAATATCGTCCTTATTTAAGTATGCGACAGCGGAAGCTCTTAAAAATCACCTGAGAAAAACATGCTTAAAACGTCAACAAAAATGTTGGTGAGTTATAGGTTTAACCTATATATATCAAATCATAATAATAGACCACAAGATTTCATATTTCAATACACATCCCATACATAGAGATAAAAATCATTCATATGGTGAACACCTGGTAACCGACATTAACAAGATGCATATATAAGAATATCCCCATCATTCCGGGACACCCTTCGGATATGATATAAATTTTGAAGTACTAAAACATCCGGTACTTTGGATAGGGTTTGTTAGGCCCAATAGATCTATCTTTAGGATTCGCGTCAATTAGGGTGTCTGTTCCCTAATTCTTAGATTACCAGACTTAATAAAAAGGGGCATATTCGACTTCGATAATTCAACCATAGAATGTAGTTTCACGTACTTGTGTCTATTTTGTAAATCATTTATAAAACCTGCATGTATTCTCATCCCAAAAATATTAGATTTTAAAAGTGGGACTATAACTCACTTTCACAGATTTTTACTTCGTCGGGAAGTAAGACTTGACCACTTGTTGATTCACGAACCTATAACAATATATACATATATATCAAAGTATGTTCAAAATATATTTTCAACACTTTTAATATATTTTGATGTTTTAAGTTTATTAAGTCAGCTGTCCTCGTTAGTAACCTACAACTAGTTGTCCACAGTTAGATGTACAGAAATAAATCGATAAATATTATCTTGAATCAATCCACGACCCAGTGTATACGTATCTCAGTATTGATCACAACTCAAACTATATATATTTTGGAATCAACCTCAACCCTGTATAGCTAACTCCAACATTCACATATAGAGTGTCTATGGTTGTTCCGAAATATATATAGATGTGTCGACATGATAGGTTGAAACATTGTATACGTATCTATGGTATCTCAAGATTACATAATATATAATACAAGTTGATTAAGTTATGGTTGGAATAGATTTGTTACCAATTTTCACGTAGCTAAAATGAGAAAAATTATCCAATCTTGTTTTACCCATAACTTCTTCATTTTAAATCCGTTTTGAGTGAATCAAATTGCTATGGTTTCATATAGAACTCTATTTTATGAATCTAAACAGAAAAATTAAAGGTTTATAGTCGGAAAAATAAGTTACATGTCGTTTTTGTAAAGGTAGTCATTTCAGTCGAAAGAACGACGTCTAGATGACCATTTTAGAAAACATACTTCCACTTTGAGTTTAACCATAATTTTTGGATACAGTTTCATGTTCATAATAAAAATCATTTTCTCAGAATAACAACTTTTAAATCAAAGTTTATCATAGTTTTTAATTAACTAACCCAAAACAGCCCGCGGTGTTACTACGACAGCGTAAATCCGGTTTTACGGTGTTTTTCGTGTTTCCAGGTTTTAAATCATTAAGTTAGCATATCATATCGATATATAACATGTGTTTAGTTGATTTTAAAAGTCAAGTTAGAAGGATTAAATTTTGTTTGCGAACAAGTTTAGAATTAACTAAACTATGTTCTAGTGATTACAAGTTTAAACCTTCGAATAAGATAGCTTTATATGTATGAATTGAATGATGTTATGAATATCATTACTACCTTAAGTTCCTTGGATAAACCTACTGAAAAAGAGAAAAATGGATCTAGCTTCAACGGATCCTTGGATGGCTCGAAGTTCTTGAAGCAGAATCATGACACGAAAACAAGTTCAAGTAAGATCATCACTTGAAATAAGATTGTTATAGTTATAGAAATTGAACCAAAATTCGAATATGATTATTACCTTGTATTAGAATGATAACCTACTGTAAGAAACAAATATTTCTTAAGGTTGAATGATCACCTTACAAGATTGGAAGTGAGCTAGCAAACTTGAAAGTATTCTTGATTTTATGTAACTAGAACTTGTAGAATTTATGAAGAACACTTAGAACTTGAAGATAGAACTTGAGAGAGATCAATTAGATGAAGAAAATTGAAGAATGAAAGTGTTTGTAGGTGTTTTTGGTCGTTGGTGTATGGATTAGATATAAAGGATATGTAATTTTGTTTTCATGTAAATAAGTCATGAATGATTACTCATATTTTTGTAATTTTATGAGATATTTCATGCTAGTTGCCAAATGATGGTTCCCACATGTGTTAGGTGACTCACATGGGCTGCTAAGAGCTGATCATTGGAGTGTATATACCAATAGTACATACATCTAAAAGCTGTGTATTGTACGAGTACGAATACGGGTGCATACGAGTAGAATTGTTGATGAAACTGAAGGAGGATGTAATTGTAAGCATTTTTGTTAAGTAGAAGTATTTTGATAAGTGTATTGAAGTCTTTCAAAAGTGTATAAATACATATTAAAACACTACATGTATATACATTTTAACTGAGTCGTTAAGTCATCGTTAGTCGTTACATGTAAGTGTTGTTTTGAAACCTTTAGGTTAACGATCTTGTTAAATGTTGTTAACCCAATGTTTATAATATCAAATGAGATTTTAAATTATTATATTATCATGATATTATCATGTATGAATATCTCTTAATATGATATATATACATTAAATGTCTTTACAACGATAATCGTTACATATATGTCTCGTTTAAAAATCATTAAGTTAGTAGTCTTGTTTTTACATATGTAGTTCATTGTTAATATACTTAATGATATGTTTACTTATCATAGTATCATGTTAACTATATATATATATATATATATATATATATATATATCCATATATATGTCATCATATAGTTTTTACAAGTTTTAACGTTCGTGAATCACCGGTCAACTTGGGTGGTCAATTGTCTATATGAAGCATATTTCAATTAATCAAGTCTTAACAAGTTTGATTGCTTAACATGTTGGAAACATTTAATCATGTAAATATCAATCTCAATTAATATATATAAACATGGAAAAGTTCGGGTCACTACACATATAGAGTGTCTATGATGACTCTAAATAATATATATATATATATATATATGCGTCGATATGATATGTCAAAACCTTGTATACATGTCCCGATATTTAAAGTGCGTAAAATAAATAACAGAAATTAAATGACGATAAATAAAGTACGTAAAGTAAATAACAGAAATTAAATGGCGATAAATAAAATTGCGAGAATGTAAATTGCGATAATTAAATTGCGATAAATAAAATGTAATCAGTTAGCTAGGAGCAATTAGCTAGGAACAGTTAGCGTGGATTCTTAACAAAATTTCTCATAGTTAAGTTGTTTGTTTCTAACAAATTTTATTTTTTGTCCAATGTTTTCTTCATTATGCCATTTGTTGGATTCTGATATATCAAAATCCAAATATGAAATTGAACGAAAAGGGTTATCCTATGGTGAACGGATACGTATATCGGTGGTTGTAATTAGGATAGTAAATGACCGTTGAATTACATTTGAAAGAATGTACAGTGTACTTATTAATGTGAAATCTAAATATTCCTCGGGTATTACCTACCCGTTAAAATATTTTAATCATTAACAGTTTGTACAAAAGAATTTTTAATTACAATCTTTATGAAAACATATATACATATATATTTTCTTCAGATGTAATCATGGATTTAATGAGTTAATATGATATTAAACTCATTTGATTTACCGTTAGAATAAGAATATATAATCTCTAAAACATTAGAGATTACATAATCGCCATGTCGAACGAAGATAAATGATGTAGAACGTCATGTAGAACGAAGATAATCGAGGCAGGACATCATGTAGTATGATGATTATGCTGGAGGTGCAGACTGTGAATTTGAGGCGTGTAGTGTTGAGGCTTGTGCTGCGGATGCTGTTGTTGGTGGTACTGGTGTTGCCGGTGATGTTGCTGAAGTTGGTAAATTTTGCACCATATTCTCCAAATTGATTACTCGAGCGCGGAGTTCGTTGACTTCTTGTATTACTCCGGGATAATTGTCGGTCGGAACGAGCAGATGAATAAGGTTTCGAATTTTTGAGATAGTATATAATCATAGCGAGATATTCGGGAAATGATGGTGAAAATGGTGTTTCGGACTGGTTCGCCGGTAAGTGCTTCAGGTTCTTCGCCAATAGGTGAATTCGGTTGGTGGAAGGAATCGCCTTCTTCACGTCTCCATTGATTAAGTCGACTACGAACTCATCCCCAATTCATCCAGAATTGAAGATGACTAGTTGGTTTATTCATTTCATTTACACTGCATTCGGAGCTTAGGTGAATATCCATGTCGGAGTAGCGGTCGAAATAACTATCGGAATAGCTATCAGAATCTGAGGGCTCGAACTGGTTGAGGAATTCATCTCGTACGATCAGATGAAGGATTTTCAATAAGAAATAGATTATAGGATGTAGATTAGTACCCTGCAATACATAATTTACATATGCATATATAATACTAAAATCCCATAAGTTACGGAGGAATCTACGGAAGCTGTCAGGCAAAGATAACAATAACATATATGCTAAGATATGAATTAGTAGATACGCTAAGATACGAGTTTTGTCTATACACTATTCATGCAATCATTGCAGTAAGATGTGTCTAGACTAAGAATGATAAGCAGGTAATTTCCTAAGGATTATAAACAGATGATTTCCGACAAAAATGATAAGCAAAACTTTTGACATGCAGACACGGTCGAAGTCCAGACTTACTAATGCATCCTAACGACTATCAGTTAGACACACTAATGCAAGACCTGGTTCGCTAAGACCACCGCTCTGATAAACTGAAAAGACCCGTCCTAATCCATCCGGACGAAGTCCATATCGATTATAAACGATTCACAATAGTTGATTTCATCACGAGGTACTTGACCTCTATATGATACGTTTTACAAACATTGCATTCGTTTTTGAAAAGACAATCTTTCATTACATCGAAAGTTGACGGCATGCATACCATTTCATAATATATCCAACTATAATTGACTTAATAATAATCTTGATGAACTCAACGACTCGAATGCAACGTCTTTTGAAATATGTCATGAATGACTCCAAGTAATATCTCTAAAATGAGCAAATGCATAGCGGAAGATTTCTTTCATACCTGAGAATAAACATGCTTTAAAGTGTCAACAAAATATTGGTGAGTTCATTAGTTTAACATAAATAATCATTTCCATCATTTTAATAGACCACAAGAATTTCATTTCCAGTTCTCATAAATATACGTCTCATGCATAGAGACAAAAATATCATTCATATGGATTGAACACCTGGTAACCGACATTAACAAGATGCATATAAGAATATCCCCCATCATTCCGGGAAATCCTTCGGATAAGAATAAATTCGAAGTACTAAAGCATCTGGTACTTTGGATGGGGTTCGTTAGGCCCAATAGATCTATCTTTAGGATTCGCGTCAATTAGGCGTGCACTAATTCTCAAAATTAGTGATGTTCCCTAATTCTTAGGCTACCAAGCTAAAAGGGGCATATTCGGCTTCGATCATTCAACCATATAATGTAGTTTCGATTACTTGTGTCTATTTCGTAAAACATTTATAAAAATTGCGCATGTATTCTCAGCCCAAAAATATAAAGGGTAAAAAGGCAAATGAAACTCATAATACTGTATTTTGTAGTAAAAATACATATGACGGCATTGAATAACTGGACAATGCATGGTTGGCCTCGGATTCACGAACCTATTATTCAATCATGTATATTAATACATGTAATGGTAATTCGAACAAATATATATAAATTTATTAGTTGTATACTTTTTATATTAATAATATATATGTTTCATATATTCATGTTGTTATATAAAATATAAATTTTCGTTATGTTATATGTATTAAATATATTTTTAACACACACACATACATACACACACACACACACACACACACACACACACACACATATATATATATATATATATATATATCATTTGTCTGTTAATATAGTATTTATAATAAAACCAAAAATAATATTAATAGTGGTAAAAATGATAATAATTATAATACTTAATATTACTAATGAGATAATAATATTAATAATTCTATTAATGATAATAATAATGATATTAATAATTATATTTGTAAAATATTAATTTTTCTGTTAACAATAGTTATGTTACCGATTTTAGTAATTTACATAATAATAATACTCGTGATAATACAAATAATAATACTTATGTTAACAATAATAATAATAATAATAGTAGTAATAATACTAATAATTATAAAATAATACTAATACTAATATTAATGAAAAATAATAATGATTTGCAATATTTTTATGTATCCAAGATTCTTATACCCATAATCCCAACCATATCATTAAAGCTTTTATATTAATAGTCATAAAAATCGTAAGTTTAGTGTTAACTTTCTAAACTAATTAACAAAGCTTCTATAATAATAATATTAGAGATAACACTAATTATCATAGTAATAACATAATTAATAATAATAATAATAATAATAATAATAATAATAATAATAATAATAATAATAATAATAATAATAATAATAATAATACTACTACTACTACCTTTAACTTTAAGAAAAAAATGTGCCAATGGTGAGTACACAAAACAAAGCAGAAGGTGGACAACTTCATTCAATCATCATCATCGTACGTCATCATTATCATCATATCATCATGACGATCACCCTTATAACATTAACATCATCATCATACCTCATTATCATAATCATCGTCATACCTTGTATTATCATCATCACCTCGTCACCATAACATCATCATCTTCATTCATCATCATCGTGTACAATAACATCATCATAATCGGCTCATCATCATAATCAACTCATCATCATAATCGACTTATCATCATAATCGACTCATCATCGTCATATAACATCGACATTACCATCATACCGAAACATGAATTTATCGAATAATAATCATCATCATATCTATCATAATCACGTCTTCACCTACGACACTATTCATCATCTTCTTCATACGTCATCATCATTAAACCAATCATCACCGTAACTCTTCCTTGTTCATCGTCATCATTATCATTTAACCGTTCATCATCTTCCTCGATCGTCACCATGAAACTGTAATGGCACACCGTAACCATAACCGGTTCATGGGTTGGTTTCACAAAGGAAAAATAGGAGAGAGAGACATAGAGAGAGAGAGAAATAGTAATCGCGTTATGGTGGTTTGTTTGGGTTGATTCTCGGACAAAAAGTAACAATACTAGGTGATGGTTCAATCAAAGAGACGATGAATAGTAACAATGGCCGTGGTAGCAAGATACAATGGATTTCTTCGTTTAGTTCGAGCTTGATGTTGGTTCGATAGTGGGGGTTTGTTCGTAACAAAACAGGAACTATAGCAACCTCAAAACAGTGTGTGGTGGTGATCTTGTTCTCGGTTCATCAACAACAAAGTGGTGCAGTAGGGTTTACGTTGGTGATCTTAGACAGAAAAAAAAAATATCGCTAGTTGTAATTAAATGGAAGAGGGAAAGATATGGTGAGTTAGAGAGGGATTAGGGGATGTCGTGGTGGTGATGGCTGTGAGATGGTGACATGGTGGCAGGCGGTGGTCGACGGTGGTGGCAGTGAGGTGGTTAATCGATGGTTGCCAAAACAAGGGTGGAAGGTGTGTGTTTTGCTAACTAATATGTATGTATTAATATAGATATATAACAAACACAGTAATTTTCACTCATAATACAAATGATCACGGATATAATAAACTAGTAGGCTGCCGACGATTGACACGGAGTATAACATCGTGTCCATTGCTAAACAGTTAACGTATAAAAGTGCTCCTAAAAATTCCAAATTTTTAGTTTAAATATATTTAATTATTTCACTCAATAACTGTTTGAAACCTGATCAAAAAGGTTCGTCAATTATTTATTTTATGTTCCAAATAATATGTACGGAGTACTAAAATTTAAGCTAAAAAAGATAAAAATATTTTTACCAAGCCTAATAATCTTCGTAATCGATTTACAGTCCAACTTTTATCTTAATCATTCATGAACATGTATTATATCTATATTAAAACTAACGAAACGTCAACCGAGTGTTACTGACGTTTACTAATTAAGTTCGAAATCATTCATTTTCCATTTACTCTCTCTAAATATAATCAGTTTTAGATAACAAGTTTTATCACATAATTATATATTTTTAAACAAATAGATTTAACTAGAAAAAGGAGCCCGCGCGAAGTCGCGGGGTCTTTGGGTTGCGTATTCATAATTAACGGAACGTATTATAGGTGTGTATATGTATTGAATATAGTCCGATGTATTGAGCGTTTTTTTAAGTGTCCGTTTTGCTTATAGTTAGTCCCGTTGTGTTCGTAAGATTTTTTTGAGTTGAACGGTGGGCTCGGAAAAGTTTAACTCGCACCGAGCGAGAAGATATGACCCGCTAAAAATTAGGGTGGAAGTTGTATATTTTATTTTAATAAAATTGTATATTTACTTTTTTTACCCCTAGGAAAATGTAAATTTGGGGGGTCGTTGTGTAATTTGAGGCAAAGGTGAGGGGCCAGTTGCAGTGCGAACGCAAAGTGAAAACTACAATGCTAAATAATTGAAACTACAAAAATTTTCATGTTTCATGAGTTTTAGTATATAGGGGTAATATCATTTTATATATTTACAAGTAGTATTTATATATATATATATATATATATATATATATATATATATATATATATATATATATATATATATATATATATATATATATATACACACACACACACATTTGTAATAATAGTTTTCATTATATCGCATATTATTTTACATATTTATTTCTAACAATTAACTCATATATTATTTCAATTTATATTTCAAATTATTTTATATATATATATATTTTTTTTTTTTTTTTTTTTTTGAAAAGCAAACAATATATTAAGCTCGAAACATATACAAGGTTTGAGCCAAAACGGCCCAAGCAATTTACAATCCCGACAAGTTGCAAAGTGAGCAACCAAAAATCTAAACTAAGCACATTCTACGTTCCCGACAAAACCAACTAATTAAGATAAGTGTTGGGATTACATAACCAAGTCAACCAATCTATTTTCCGACCTCTAACTCGATGGGAAATCCACTCAAAAGCCTTTACTTGAATCTCGTTTATTGCCACCGGAATGCACCAACCTTTTCCTCGAAAAACAACATTATTCCTATTTACCCAAATAAGATAAGCACAAACCCACACTACCGCTTGCCACATCCGCTTCCCATTCTCTGTCAAATTATTCGGACCATCCCCACATAGAATTTCGTTCATACTAAGGTTAGGTATTGAGCCGAAACCCCACCATGAGAAGATCCGATTCCAAATATCCAGAGATTTATTGCATCTAAGTAAGGAATGGTCAACGGTCTCGATATCGCCATCACATAACGGACAACGAACGGTGTCTAAGTCTATACCTCGCTTATCTAGTTCATTCCTAACGGGGAGACGTTTTTGAAGAGCCCTCCAAACAAATATTCCAATTTTCTTCGGTAATAAATTATTCCGCATAGTAACGAACGAGGAGGAGGAACCCGTATAAAAATGAACATAAATAATTGAAGTAAGACTTTTAACCGTAAAGTTACCGTTAGATGTGAGTGTCCATTTCCACTCATCTTGTTTGTCTCGATCAAAGTCGTAGTCCCCGATTATTTTTGCCAATTCTGTCAGCTCATCCGTACAACGTCCCCTTGGCTCGCGAGTCCATTCTGCCTTTAGTTTCGGCCCATCAGCAGCCCAGTCAATTCTGTCCCGAACCAGTACCTGATCATCCGTATCGAGTCTGTGTAATCTTGGAAAGAGTGTGCATAATCGTCCTTTGCCCGACCAATTCTCGTTCCAGAATTTTGTTGAAGATCCATCGCCAACTTTCTTGTAAAAAGAGTCCCAGAATGGAATTCCTAACTCAGTAATCTCGGTACCTGCCAAAAGGATATCACGCCAAACACTCGGACTTAGGGATCGAATTTCTTCAACCCCTAGATCCAAGCCACCGTTATGCCCATAAATACTACGAATAATATTGCACCAAAGGGAGTTGGTTTCGGTTAAAAACCTCCACCACCATTTCCCCAAGAGAGCCAAATTTTTGTGTTTTAGAAGACCCAAATTTAGCCCGCCCGAATCAAAAGGTGAAACAACTTTTTCCCATTTAACCCACGAGATTTTATGACTCGTATCCGACCCGCCCCAAAAGAACACTCTTCTCAAATTTTCTAGTATTTTTAACACACATTTCGGAGCACGAAAGAGAGAGAAGAAATACAATGGAAGAGTATTTAGGATCGATTTGATTAGCACAATTCTTCCTCCGGATGACAACGATCTCATTTTCCAACTCGAAAGCCTTGCTTTAATTTTCTCCACCACAATATCCCAATTTCTTTGTTTAGACATTTTCTCACCAATAGGTAGCCCTAAATATGTAAAAGGGAAACTACCAACTTTGCACCCTAGACAACATGCCACATGGTTAATTTCTTCCGAACTGACTCCAATACCATAAAGGCAACTTTTATTGAAATTCACTTTTAACCCGGACGCCAATTCAAAGCAATTTA
Organism: Rutidosis leptorrhynchoides; assembly: GCF_046630445.1. Lineage (NCBI taxonomy): Eukaryota > Viridiplantae > Streptophyta > Magnoliopsida > Asterales > Asteraceae > Rutidosis > Rutidosis leptorrhynchoides. The sequence goes on along the minus strand of NC_092334.1, from coordinate 590,394,970 downwards.
GAAGATTTTGGAGGCTATAAGCATTCGATCTACTCCATTCCCCAATAAAGATAGTATCGTCGGCGTATTGTAAATGGGAAATCGGAACTCTATTATCCCCAATTTCAACACCTTTGAAGAGTCCCTTTTCGGTAGCCATTTTCGACATAATGTTCAATCCTTCACCGGCTAGGATAAAGAGAAAAGGTGACAACGGGTCACCTTGCCTAATTCCCCTACCAAGTGAAAATTCACTAGTAGGAGAACCATTAACTAACACCGAGATAGATGCGGATTCTAGGCATGATCGAATCCAATTTATCCACTTAGAACCAAACCCCATGCATTTCATAACATCCAACAAGAACTCCCAATTGAGGCAATCGAAAGCCTTCTCGAAATCTACTTTGAAGAGAATACTTTTCCTTTTTCTTGCACGCAAGTAATCTATGCTCTCGTTAACGATTAAGGCCCCGTCTAGAATAAATCTACCCTTAATGAATGCGCTTTGTTCCGAACCTACAAGAGACGGGATCACTTTCTTTAACCTGTTAGAAAGTACTTTAGCAATGATTTTGTAGTAACTACCGATCAAGCTAATTGGTCGGTAATCACTTAGGTTAAGAGGATCCGTCTTTTTAGGGATGAGACAAATAAAAGAAGCATTACAACCTTTCGATATTTCACCATTTTCCCAAAACCACCGAATTGCCAAAATAAGATCATCTTTGATTAATTCCCAATATTTTTTGAAGAACCTCATGTTGAAACCGTCCGGACCCGGTGCCTTATTACCACCACAACCGAAAACCGCATTCTTTATTTCTGACTCTTCAAAAGGCAGTTCTAACATCTCATACTTTTCTGTTGATAACGAAGGGCATATGAGATCCTCAATACTTGGCCGTAAGGAGTCAGGCTCCTCGAATACCCGCTTAAAATGGTTAAGAGCAGCTTCCTTAATGTCCGGGGGAGAATCATTCCACACACCATTTATAGTTAGACCCCGAATATTCCTTTGATTGTTATTCCTACGAATGATGTTGTGAAAGTATTTAGTGTTCTCGTCGCCGTCCATAATCCATTTAACCCGGGATTTTTGCTTAAGCATTCTTGTCTTTAGCCTCTCTTTTTCAATCCACTTTTTTCTAGAATCCCTCCATAAGGCTTGCTCATTATCAGTAAGTAGGCACGTCTCGGCTTTAATCTCTAACCCATTTGTGATATTTTTCAAATCTTCAATCTCACCATCGATGCCTTTAAATTTACAACTCCACTCACGTAAGGCACTCTTCACATTCTTTAGTTTATCTCGAAACAAACAATCTTTTCTATTGGTACATTGAATCGGTTTGTTCCATGCCTCTCTTATAAAGTCATCAACCTCCTCATCTTCTAGCCAAGCATCAAAAATTTTGAAAGGTTTAGGACCGAAGTTTCTATCCTCGTCTTTTAGGACAATAGGACAATGATCCGAAAGATTTCTATCCAAAACAACCGCCGTGAGATTATTCCAAAGATTAAAGAATCTCTCGTTCACCAAAAAACGGTCAAGCTTGCTAAATTTTATCCCATCATCACTTACCCTCGTAAAATTCCTACCACCCATCGGGATCTCTAACAAACTATTATTAGAGATAAACTCGTTAAAACGTCTAGCTCTATATTCAACAAAATCACAATTAAATCTCTCTGACTCGCTTCTTACTTCATTGAAATCTCCACAAAGGATAACGGCTTCATTAAAATTTGCTAACATGACAGACAATTCATTCCATAACCGAACCTTCTTATCATCATCGTGTGGACCATGTACGTTGATAACATTCAAACCTTCCCCTGAATCTATCCATTTTCCTTGAACAC